>NC_062988.1:5657522-5985856 GCF_023078275.1 Leguminivora glycinivorella | reverse complement strand
TTCATGGAAATATTAAAAAACCGAAATCAGGGATACAAAAGTGGGGGGAAAGAGGGGAAACATTGACACCTCGGCGTGTTTCTACTTCCATATTTTCTTATAAACCTATAAGCTATGTACATGCCAAGTTTCATGCTTTCTGCCAGACGGGACTGTACTCTCATACTAATTAGCCGTTTTCGCCCCGCACATATTCATATATATATATATATTCGAAAACCACTATTGCTTGTATGTCGTGTGCGATCTCCCTAAGACATGACACTACAGTATAATCAACGTTCCTGTCTCATTGATAATGAGACTGTTGTTAATTAAATTACTAATTATACACATTAACATATATCAGTCGTTACGATGAGCTGTTTTAAACCGTAATTGTCTGACATACCCAGTGATCGCTGTGCCACTGTAGCCTAAAGTAACTATAACATTTGAGTTATTAGTGAATATGGTGATTTTTGTGATAGTGCTAGTTCTACTAATCCTAATTTACTGCTACGGAACAAGGACTTTCAGTTACTGGTCTAAACGTGGTATAAAACACGACCCACCCATTCCCTTACTTGGCACGTCCAAGCGGCAACTCTTTTGGCAACTCAGTCATGCTGAAATCTACCATGAGATGTACTGTAAGTACCCCCAGGAACGATACGTCGGATATTACTTAACTACTACGCCGCTTCTTATCTTAAGAGACCCAGAGTTAGTAAAGAGGATTTTATCGTCCGACTTCAGCTATTTCTACTCAAGATCAGTGCATCCGCTAGATGATAGGCCAGAACTGTTGTTAAATAACCTGTTTTCGTGCGAGGGAGACTTATGGAAATTCCTCCGGCAGAGAATGACACTTGCTTTTTCTTCGGCGAAATTAAAAGCCATGTTTCCTCTGATCATTTCTAGAGCCGAGAAGTTACAGCTACTTGCGGCTGATGCAGCTTCTAGAGGTTCAGAAGTAGACGTACTAGAGCTCATGGCACGTTATACCACTGATTTTATTGGTGCTTGTGGGTTTGGTCTGGACACAGAAGCCCTAAACGATGACAACTCAATATTCAGACGGATCGGATATCGCATCTTCCATAACACGACCCGCGATTCCATAGTGATGTTTTGTAAATTTATGATGCCCAGCGTGTTCAAGGGTTTACACTTCTTCTCCCAGTTTGTGGAGAAAAATATGATGGATCTTGTAAAAAGTATAATGGTTCAGAGAGAGTACAAACCATCAGGTAGAAATGATTTTATAGATTTGCTTTTGGAAGCGAAAGCGAAAGGGAAGACCATCGGAAACTCTTTATCCGAGGCTGTTTCTGGAACTCCGGGATCTGGGGAGCTGGAGTTGGATGATGAGTTGATGGTAGCACAAGTATTTGTATTTTTTGGCGCCGGGTTCGAGACGTCAGCAAATTCTTCCAGTTACATGTTGCATGAGTTAGCCCATCATCCTGAGTACCAACAGAAATGTCAGGAGGAAATTGACGAGGTACTCGCTCGATATGAAAACAAATTGTCCTATGACGCAATTAAAGAAATGAATTATCTTGCTATGTGTTACAGGTGAATATTTATTTAACATGCTTGCCTTGATTTTACTCAGCACCCCACGGTTTTTATCTATCTACTCGTACAGCATGGTTCAAATTTTGTTCCGTTTATATGTAACGGAAGGTTTACCATGGAAGGCTAGCCTCAAAGTATCCAAAAGGTACCTTGGCACCAAGCTGAGTGGAAAATTAGAAACATTTTCAGTGACGTTTAAATGAAATTATTGTGACATGTTTTTGTAATTTTTATTATTTAAGCGTCCTGATTAAAGTTTTTTTCTATTCTACTCTAAAAAAGCAATACCATCTTAGGAATATCGGAGAAACATTTCTCCAATATAAAATTATAATACTTAGTACAGCTTTTTCGTGTTGATAAGATTTGACATGGTCTTTATTTTGTTGTAGTGAAACGCTCCGTGTCTTTCCTCCAGTTGGCTACCGGATGCGTAAATGCACAAAACCTTACATCATCCCAGGAACAGATATTACCTTGGACCCAGGAGTAAAGGTGGTGATACCAACGAAATCATTTCACAACGATCCACAGTACTGGGAAGAGCCGGAACTATTTATTCCAGAAAGATTCCATGCGGATAACGTCGGGAAAATCAACAAAAATGTATATTTGCCGTTCGGAGATGGACCAAGGAATTGTATAGGTGAGCGTTTGGTAATTGCGCATCCTTTGTGCTAATTTTGATAAATATCTGTAGCCAAAATAAATATAACAAGTCGACGCCAAAATACAAGACTTGAAACGTGTTTCGCTTCTACACGAAGCATCTTCAAGAGATGGTGATGTTGACTCAGGTGCCGGATTTCAGCGCGTTACCTATTATTTTCATATTAACAAAGTAATCTTCTTGATATTGATTATCATGGGTCTGTATACTACATCTCACGATAAAAGTGATAACGTAATCCTTTATACACTAAATCTTCTAACGCTTCAATTATTTTATCTAGATACGTTTTATCCCTTTATTACAAATAGGTAGGTACCTCAGCTATTAACTCAAATTCATAGATGAAGACAAACTAGACATGTAGCACATTTATGAGTTAATCCTAAACCACCTAATCCATAACTTACTAATCCATACTAATATTATAAATGGGAAAGTGTGTGTCTGTTTGTTTGTCCGTCCTTCACGGCAAAACGGAGTGACGAATTGTCGTGTTTTTTTAAGTGGCGATGGAGATAGTTGTGGAGAGTGACATAGGCTACTTTTTCTCTTTCTAACGCGAGCGAAGCCGCGGGAAAAAGCTAGTTATAACATAAATAACTTACTTCTGTACTGCAATTCAATCAATTTCATTTGTCAACCAATCTTTCCCTACCTGTGGCTGATAGTCGTAGGTTCGTATCCCAGTAGGGGCATTTATTTGTTGGCACCTATTAGTTGTCTGAGCACCTACCTACCCTACACTGGCCTGCTTGTCAGTTTATGTGAGAATGTCCCTATAATATTTATTAACCACAAATCTCTCAAAAGAAGGTGGTTCTCCATTCTTCTGTATTTTTTTTTTGATGTTTGTTCCTCGATATCGTTTTTGGACCGATTTTAATTTTTTTTTTGATTGAATGTATATGCATACAAATTGGTCCCATTTTTCTCAGAACCCAGTTCTGATGATGGGATCCTGGAGAAATCGAGGGAACTCAAATCTGAAAGGCATAAATATGGCGATTTTTGTGTTTTTAAAGGAACAGCATGCATTTACGTACGGTACAGTGACATTTGATGCAGTGGAACTGCACCAAATGTCACTGTACCAACTGATGGTCAGAACGGAACTCCTCAAATCTGAACGGCACGCTTATAGTGACTTTGGTATTTTTATAAGAACGGCATGCACTTACGTCCAGAATAGTGACATTTGGTGCAGTGGACCTGCAGATGATGGTCAGAACCGAACTCCTCAAATCTGAACGGCACTCTCATAGTGACTTTGGTATTTTTATAAGAACAGCATGCATTTAAGTTCAGAACAGTATCATTTATTTAGTTAAAATATTTGTTAAGCATATTGACTTTTCAAGTAAAATTTTGTCAAGCTTCGATTTCTTATAATCGGATTCATGAGGAATTGAGGAAACTCCTCAAACCTTAACGGTATACGTATATTGATTTTTGTTGCCATCAAAATAATTAAAGCATTAAAAGCAATTTAAAAAAATACCTACACATTTCTACATAATTGTGTTTATTTATTTTTATTTATTTAAACTTTATTGCACAGTAAAAATATACAGTTACAAAAGGCGAACTTAATGCTACATGGCGTTCTCTACCAGTCAACCTTTAGGCCAAACAGAGAAGACCAAAAAAAGGTGCGGGATATGTAAAAAACACTAAAGACTTGAACTACGACTTGGACTACGTTATAAAAAAAAATAGGGACTTATATAAATATATTTACCTATTTAAGACACTAATAACTATAATAAATACATATATTAATATATATAACATAATCCAACATTCGCAAGTAGCTTTCACCAGAACCCCAAAGGCGGCGGTTTTTTTTTTAATTATTTGTACTTCACAGGAGAACGTCTCGGGGTGATGCAATCCCTGGCTGGACTGGCTGCGCTGCTCAGCCAATTCTCCGTAGCCCCGGGAAGGAACACAGTTCGCCACCCGCCTCTCGATCCAGCCGTTTTCCTTGTACAAAGCGTGCTAGGCGGTTTACCACTAGTACTTACACCTAGGAAGAAAAATATGTGATGTAGGTATAATTTCCGCAAATGTTCAATGGACTTAAAAAGGACATTAATTTCTGTTAAATTAAAGTGCAGCCAAATACGGAATGTCAATTTCCCATTTGATAAACGCCATCAAAAGTATTGAATCTAGTTTTTTTTTTATATTTGTGGCTGTGGCCAAGGTTTACTGTGATGATATTTTTTGTTTTTGCAACATCATGAAAATAATTGTGAAAATATGGTTAACGTAATTTTTTATGTCAAAAAAAGCATTTCGTATTTCAGTAAACTTTAAGCGTTGCACATATCTACAAAGCTAACTTCCCGTCGGCTCAGTGAACGAGAAAATTCTTTTCGCCTTTCACGATCAGGGGCCCGTTTCTCGAAAGGTACAAGCCTTGTATTACAAGTGCGCGAACTGTCAAATCGTATGGGTTGTCATGGAAACACACTTGTAATACAAGGATTGTACCTTTCGAGAAACGGGCCCCTGCTGGATCTTACGATTTGCCACCGACATACACATAACCTACATATAGTACAGTCTGCATAAACATGTCGGCAATGAACAACGCTTCAGAAGTGCCTATCATTAACCGCTAAATAAAAAGAGATTTGCGTCTATACCCAAAAAAACATTAATATTTCTGACCGCAAACAGTATACAGATATATCTATATTTAGAAAAGTTATTCAGGATCTGGCCCCGTAGCCGAATGGCATTTCTGCGACGCGAAACGCCACCGAAACGCCGCAGAAACATGCAATGTAAACCGAAGATCTGGCTCTGTCGCTCCAATACGCAAGAGCGATAGAGATAGATAGCTACGAAAGAGATATATTATCGTGCGCGTTTCGTGAGCGTTGGTGCATAAAAGTCGCCGAACAAATGTTGATCAGTCTAAGGAGAATAAATAGCCTAGAGTTCAATTCTTCGCCTTTGTTACAGGCCCCACTCTGTATACTACATACTGTGATCATAGAGATTAAATTTTCGTGAGCCATGTTCAAATATATGGAAACTTTCGTGAGTCCTGTTCAAATATACGGAAACTTTCGTGAGTCACGTTCAAATATATTATACGGTATATCGCGTTTGTCGACATGTTTCGAGTCATATGGAGATCCATCATCAGGCACGAGTGCTCGCGGCGCCTAGACTCCGTGCGCGAAACATGTCGCCAAACGGGATATTTAAACCTGGGTACATTCTTATATTTACAAGCTTTTAATTTACTTTCACCTGTCCCATTGTTTTTCAGTAATCAAATATTGCAAGACAAATTTGATCCACTTCCCGGTTTCCAATTGAGCTGAAATTTTGCACACATATATAAATCACGTGACGATGCAACATTATGGTATCATGGAACTGTGTGCGTAGCCAAATGCACAAACGCTCACGATAATATCTCTTTCGTGGCAATCTATCTCTATCGCTCTTGCGTATTGGCGCGACAGAGCCAGACTGCCTTTCTGTGGCGTTTCGATTTCGTTTAGCAGAAATGCCATTCGGCTACCGAACCCTATCTGATGATGGAGCAGAAAGGTGGCCATAGGAACTGTAATAAAAGGTCGTATCCCCATCGAGTAAGGGGTTTCTAGAAACGTCTAGGAGAGCTATTGAAGAGTCCTAGTGGACCAGTACAGCGGCAGCGTGGAAGAGGTATCACTGCACGAATCGGCGCGGAGTTTGGTCGGAGCATAAAATAAAAACGGATTCATGTATTATTATAATAAATCAAGTATTTACTAGTCAGGATTATTAAGATAAATATTAATATAAATTAATTTCGCGCACATAAGAAGCTTTCGAAAGGTTACGTTTAGAGAGAGAGATAGAATGATCGGATACAGATACAGAGGTGTTAAGTGACACAAGCGGTCACTGTGATGTGCAACGTTTTTGTTATCTGCTTTATTTGTTAACAAGAGCAGTAGTTGAAAGAAAAGGACAGTCGGCGATAAAAGCTTGTGCCAAAAATGAATATTTTGCGAAAAAACTTATTTAAATATGCTGACCATACACGTATCTGTGAAGGAAGTGACTGTCCGCTATGGTTTTAACGCACGTGCCACTCGTGCCAGTCACATTTAGCGCGAAATGTTTAGGACGTGCGGGGCATCAATGAGGGCGTGACGGAAACGTGACAGCACTCATGACAGCACTCATATTTAGGAAAGAGCTCATATAACCTGGCAACCTTCAAATCAAGAGTGAACAGGCATCTTCTGGGCGAGCTCACTCCATCGTAGGCCACGTCTTTGCCTTTGGCTAGTCTGTGGTCAAGAGTAAGCCCATTTATAATTTAAAAAAAAAGAAGATTATGCCTCTATTATACTTATCTAAATAATTATATACAAGAAGAAACTGACTGACATATGTCAGTGGACCAGCGGTTTCGGCTGTGCGTTGATATCAACGCACAGCCGAAACCGCTGCGCTGGTCCAATTCCAAATTTGGCACGTAGGTTCCTTTATCTTCTTTATTCTTTAAATTTTCCTCCGAAGGGGGTGAAATGGGGGACCAAAGTTTGAGAAAACAAGATTATTTTGATTATTTTATTCGAAACTTCAAAGGGAATACCCGTAGACCCCTAAACATATCTATAGGTATGATTTTAGTACGCGGGCGAAAGCGAGGGCAAAAGCTAGTATATCCATATCTTACATCGTTTTCATCCTGTAACTACAATCCACATGCATTTTGAATAACACAGAATTTTGTCCTGTGAACACTTGAAATACAAAGATTTTGAAATTAAGGATAAGGTAATTATCTAATAAAATATTATAGTTAGGCATAGTATAAGGTTGTAAATCAATAAAGTGCTTATCAGAATTATTAGTTCAAATTGTTTTACTAAGCCACGAGATTAAATATATCATGTATATATATACGCGGTAAGCTCTGTTCAATAAATTAGAAGAATTTCAGCAGTGTCTAATACGCCACGGTTGACGGATTTAATTCTTCATAAAATATATCGTGAATATGGTATTGTTTATAGCAGTGGTTGTTCTTTTAATATTAATATACTACTATGGAACTCGAAACTACACTTATTGGTCTAAGCGAGGAATCAAGCACGATAGGCCCATCCCATATCTTGGCACGGCCAAACGACAGCTCTTTTTTCAAACCAGTCACTTTGAAATCTTTGAAGAGATGTACTGGAAATACCCGCAAGAAAAATACGTCGGGTACTACTATGGGACCACACCGCTTATCATCCTGAGAGATCCAGAATTAGTTAGGCGGTTTTTAGCAACAGATTTCAGCCACTTCTACTCAAGATCAATGTTTCCCCTACATGGTAAGCCGGAGCCAATAATGAATAACCTGTTCTCTTGCGAGGGAAATTTGTGGAGATTTCTTCGACAGAAAATGACACACGCATTTTCATCTGCAAAATTAAGAGCCATGTATCCTCTTATTATTTCTAGAACAGATAAATTACGGCAGCTTGCTACCGAAGCTTCCTTGAAAGGTACAGAAGTAGATGTTCTAGAACTTATGGCGCGTTATACAACCGATTTTATAGGATCTTGTGGCTTCGGACTCGATCCAGAAGCTTTAAACGACGAAAATTCGATGTTTAGACGTGTGGGACATCGCATATTCCACACCACCACTCGTGATGCGGTTGTGATGTTCTGTAAAATAATGATGCCCGGTTTATTCAAGAACTTTCATTACTTCCCCGAGTTTGTGGAGAAGAATATGCTTGAACTTGTACAAGGCATAATTGCTCAGAGGGGTCATAAGTCATCAGGTAGAAACGATTTCATAGATTTGCTTCTGGAAGCGAAAGAAAGAGGAGATAGTTCGGGGTACACTTCATTTGAGACAAATCTCAGTGAAACTCCACGTCTAGAGGATCTGGAGTTGACTGAGGAGCTGATGGCTGCCCAAGTTTTCGTGTTTTTTGGCGCGGGGTTCGAGACGTCTTCGAATTCATCCAGCTACATGCTACATGAGTTAGCACATCATCCTGAATACCAAAAGAAGTGTCAAGAGGAAATTGATGAAGTGCTCGCGCGATATGACAATAAATTGTGTTATGATGCTATCAACGAAATGAAGTTCCTGGCTATGTGTTACAGGTAAATATGTTATGATTACCTCACCACACACTTATTGTAAACATACCTTTTGATGGAACTGAATTAACGTGAGGTTCTTTATTTTTATTTCTTTGATGATAATACTATAGTCTAGTGTGTATGCCATCAACTAGATGTTATTCGTATCTAATAGAGGTTTTATCTATGACATCATTCACTAAAAAATGTAAGTAACAGTAACAGCTTACTCCTCAATAGTCAATATTTTTTTTGGTCCGGTGTCGAAATCTCAATTTTTTCTGCAATTTCTGACTTGTGCCCATATCAAAACTTACTCATTATACCCATCCTGTATCTAATTTAATGAATAAATAGTGTAACTAATTAAATTTTAATGAAATCATACCAAACTATTTCAGCGAAACGCTCCGAATTTTCCCAGCTGCTGGTTTACTGATACGTAAATGTGATAAACCCTACGTAATCCCTGGCACTGACATACCCCTGGACCCTGGAGTAAAGGTGGTGGTACCTGTCAGGGCCTTACACAGAGATCCTTTATACTGGGAGGACCCTGACGAATTTCGTCCGGACAGATTTCATACGGATAACATGGCTAAAATCAATAACAATATATATTTGCCGTATGGAGATGGACCTAGGAGATGTATAGGTAAGTGTCTCTGAATTAATATAAAAAAGTCACATACGAGATTCAACGAGCTTTATGAAAATTCATCCAAAATGTTTTGTAATGTGTGTGTTTGTAATGTATTTCTTTTTTGGCCTCAAAAATGCGTGGATAAAATGATACGTTTTCCTCATAATACACCGTGTATTACATCAATTTAAGTTTACCCTACACGGTAATTATACTTCGCAGGAGAGCGTCTCGGCATCATGCAATCCCTGGCCGGCCTGGCCGCGGTGCTCAGCGAATTCTCCGTGGCCCCTGGAAAGAGCACCGTGCGGCATCCACCCCTGGACCCATCCGTGTTTCTGGTGCAAAGCGTGATTGGCGGCTTACCGCTTATATTGCACCCTAGAAAGAAGAACTTGTGATATGTATTCAATTGGATCAAAGTGATATGCAAACAATTCGACCAAAACTAATTTAGGCTTCCATTATCATTCAGTCAAAAATGTTTCATTTAGAAAAGTAGGCTTGTGTCGTTCACGAACTATGAACTGTTAGGAATAAAATCCCATCAATGACCGAAATGAACTGAATCTTTCCGTGCTCTGGGAATCGGTCTTTGCTCATTTAGTTCAGTATAGGATCGGCGAGCGCGAGCGGTTTGGATCGAGAACGAGTGTGTGACTGTGCCGACCGAGAGCGAGAGCTACTTAGCAGAGCAACAAAAAAAGTCAAGTTTTCATATTGAACTTCGGTTACTTACAACCTTTCGGCCCGAAATGTTACTATCTGTGGACTATTCGTATCATTTTGACACTATTCGGTCCCATTCATTCTGATCTTTCCGACCACAGTGGTCGCTGGTCTGGCTGAACTAAATGAGCAAAAGACCCAAAAGAGCGAACTAGTTCGTGGGAGCGATTGAACGAGATCGGAGCGCTCCGATGAACGAACGAAACGGCACAAGCCTATAGAAAAGTCATAGTTAACCTTAATATAAATGTTAATATAAATGTTAATAACAACAAATAATAATACTTACTGAGTAATATTATATCTGGATATCGTGTTTATAAAGTGCATTTAGCATTCAAGGGGCGTGCTTGTGATATATATAGTTTGCACGTGTTCCGAAGTTATACAACCTTCCTTGGAATCAACAGAATCAACAGAACTTCACAAGCGGTTCTCTTACCTCAAAGAACCCTTGCAGCAGCAGCGCAGCACACAGCGGGCGGCCCAGTGTAACTAAACCTCCGCTCACCTTACTTATTTACTTACTTACTTGACTAACCAACAGTATAGCTAACCCCCCTTCCCCCTTTAAATATACCCCGTAAATTTGGCCTTGTGATCGTCTAGCGTGAATAAGTAGAACCCTTCGATGTGAACTGCGATAACCTAGATCCTTTAATGAGTATCAGCTGTATTTTTGACTAATATTTAAAATTTTATTTATTTATATTTTAAAGAAGAATAAAGGTTATTGTAGCATAATAATATAGTGTTATAGAAGAGTATTTTATCAGATTTAGGCCTAGAAAGTTATATGTGAGAAAATTAATGACCTAATGAAGAAAATTTTTAGAATAGAAGTTAGTGAGTGAAACATACATGAAATAAATATTAAAAAATATTTTGGTAATCATCCGCTACGCCTTATTAGTGGTCCCGGCTTGGGCAAGGGCTTGCGATACGGTATGGGACCCCTGACCTGATCAAACCACTTTAGTCATTTAGTCATTTATTTAATATTGCATTGTCATGTACATAATAAGGTGTTAGTTTACATTTGATTCCAGTTCATGACACCCTGTAAGGGCACACAATATATAACTTAATTTAGGTTATACATTACATCAATGATTAATTTAGGAATTTTAACAGTATGTTGTTTTAGAAAATCGCTGTATTAATTAATTGGTCAAGTTATTAATATAGATATTAATTTAATTTAATAAATGTCATTTTATAATAGTATGATTGTAGAAATATAAAAGATTATGAGTTAAAAGTCCTAAACCAATTCGATGTCACATTAAACAAGTGTATTATCTTTAAGGAATGATTCGACTGTGTAATAGCATTTTTCTAATAGTAGGCATTTCAGTTTAGAGTTGAACAATTTATCAGTGGGTTCGAATTTAATAGTATTGGGGAGTTTGTTAAAGATTTGAATACATTTATAGTGTGGTCCTTTTTTATACATAGCTAAGTTGGATTTAGGTATTAACAGCTTATTCCTATATTGACTTCTGGTTTTACAAGTATCTTCTTTTAATGGAAATAATTCTGTATGTTGCCTTACAAATTGTGCAGCCTCCATTATATATATTGAGGCTAGCGTCAACAGTTCCTGCTGTATAAAATGCGGTTGGCAACTGTTAGGGACGCGTATGTTCGCCAGGATTCGAATGCACTTTTATCAGGATCCTAAGCAAGTAAGCCTGAAGGGCTATCTATCTACGAACTAACCCCTTTTTTGTTTTGTTTCTTTTTCCCTAGCTAAACCCCCTTTTTCCCCAATACTGCTAATAGACCATAACTTCTCGATCTTTCTAATGTTTTATCGAAACACCGAGCAGTTGCTAACTTTTATAAGAACTAAGTCTACTAACTTTTCTAAGCTTTTGACTTTCCATCAGTGGACGGCGCTCGCATGCCACTGGGCCCTATAACAAACCTATGCTTTTTATTCCAAAGAATAGTTTGTTTCCCTAACCAACTTGATATAATTTACCTTGAAAAACTAATTAGCAACACCAAGTGTCCCGCAGTCACACCGAAAAATCAGAAATTGCTACCACAATTATTAATTTCACTCAAATAAATTAAGTAATAAGAGTTTTTATAAATTACCAGTTTACCACATATTTTAAGATAGTAAACACCACATTTAAAGTCCATTAAAACCATAATAGTAGTAGTTAAATTATTTCTCCACAATACACGTTGACCAATTATATTCCAAGACCAATCATAAAAGAACTCTACTTTCATAGAAATAGTGTGTGACTCTACCCTACTCCTATTGTTTTCCCTACTCTAACATATCTGAAACACAGACCCTCACTTACCATAGATCTTGTGTTCAGAATATGTACAAGTGTATCCCTACTAGAACTGTACAGTTCAGCCAGCGAAGCTGAGATAGGCAACCTATAGGCTTGTGTTCTGATCCCCCCCTCTGCTCTTGCCCGCGGGCTAGGGTAGCAGAGAGTAGATCGCCCTATCCGTGTATATACCCAGTATTCTAGGACACACCAGTACCAGCCACATGAGAGACCCAGCTGCGATCAACTTTACTTAGATGTGGATCGATCACAACCGAAATCCCCAGCGACCAACGCCAGCATGGACTAGAGCACCGAGTAAATAAATATAAATATATATAGGACCCCAGCCTCAAATACTGCCGACTTCAGTGAGCAAGGATTACTCCTAATGTCTTTCGTCAATCGTGAAAGTCCTCACTTCCATCTAACTTGGTTGGACTCTTTGAGACCGGTGAGAAAGTACGCTTTTGTAAATATAAAAAAGCGCCCAAGCCTCCACTTGGAACAAAAAGACCCCTAAACGCCTTATGTTTAACAGCCGCAAGGTATAAAGCGCTTAGCCGGACAACAGTCTGTCACAAACAATGATCTGGCTTATAACTTTCACAAAATAACCCCATAGAAAATTACTAAATTCAATTTTACTGACCAACTAAACAAACGAGTGAAGTTTCCTTTATGTGCTATAATCTAAGCTAAGTTTTGCAAGAATTACTCCCTACAAAACCAAACACAGACTTATCTCCAAGCACCAGCCATACATCGACCCAGTCTTTGTATTGCTTGACGGCACTCAAGAAACAAAGCACAGAAAACTTCACTATACACATTAATTTAAATGTAACACTACACTATAAATAGAACACTAAAATAACCCCACAACTGACGGTAAAGCAATTCCACCACAGGTCTAAGTTCAACTGTACGACAATATTGTCCCCGCACAATCAAACAGAGACACAATTTCAAAGTTTACAATCACTTAGAATAATTTCCAAGTAAAAACAAACAGAGAAATAATAGCAGAACAACTTCACTCACCAGTAACACACGAAAGCCAGAGACACTGTTAGTCTTATAGATATTTTAAGAATCCCGCGCGTCGGCTCGCTCCGACCCTTTTATAGTATCTATTAGAGACATAACAGAGACTGGGGACATAATGGAGACTGGAGACATACTGGAGACTTAACAGAGACATAACAGGGACATAATGGAGACTGGAGACATACTGGAGACTTAACAGAGACATAACAGGGACATAATGGAGACTGGAGACATAATGGAGACATAACAGAGACATACTGGAGACTGGAGACATAATGGAGACATAATGGAGACTGGAGACATAACGGAGACATAATGGAGACATACTGGAGACTGGAGACATAATGGAGACATAACAGAGACAAACTGGGGACTGGAGACCTAATGGAGACATACTGGAGACTGGAGACCTACTGGAGACATACTGGAGACATAATGGAGACATACTGGAGACTGGAGACCTACTGGAGACATACTGGAGACATAATGGAGACATACTGGAGACTGGAGACCTACTGGAGACATAATGGAGACTGGAGACATAATGGAGACATAACAGAGACAAACTGGGGACTGGAGACCTAATGGAGACATAATGGAGACATACTGGAGACTGGAGACCTACTGGAGACTTAACAGAGACATAACAGGGACATAATGGAGACTGGAGACATACTGGAGACTTAACAGAGACATAACAGGGACATAATGGAGACTGGAGACATAATGGAGACATAACAGAGACATACTGGAGACTGGAGACATAATGGAGACATAATGGAGACTGGAGACATAACGGAGACATAATGGAGACATACTGGAGACTGGAGACATAATGGAGACATAACAGAGACAAACTGGGGACTGGAGACCTAATGGAGACATACTGGAGACTGGAGACCTACTGGAGACATACTGGAGACATAATGGAGACATACTGGAGACTGGAGACCTACTGGAGACATACTGGAGACATAATGGAGACATACTGGAGACTGGAGACCTACTGGAGACATAATGGAGACTGGAGACATAATGGAGACATAACAGAGACAAACTGGGGACTGGAGACCTAATGGAGACATAATGGAGACATACTGGAGACTGGAGACCTACTGGAGACATACTGGAGACATAATGGAGACATACTGGAGACCTACTGGAGACATACTGGAGACATAATGGAGACATACTGGAGACTGGAGACCTACTGGAGACATAATGGAGACTGGAGATCTAATGGAGACATAACAGAGACATACTGGGGACTGGGGACATACCGGAGACATAACAGAGACATAATGGAGACTGGAGACCTACTGGGGACATAATGGAGACATAATGGAGACTGGAGACCTAATGGAGACATAATGGAGACATAATGGAGACTGGAGACCTAATGGAGACATAACAGAGACATACTGGGGACTGGGGACATACCGGAGACATAACAGAGACATAATGGAGACATAATGGAGACGTAATGGAGACTGGAGACCTACTGGGGACATAATGGAGACATAATGGAGACTGGAGACCTAATGGAGACATAATGGAGACTGGAGACTGCTTTGTTTACTAAGCCGTACACCCTATACATTTAACGTCCATGTTCTCTCAGCAAATAATCGTTTACCTATCAGTAGTAACACCTACATGATTGCACGTGTTTTAGAGAGAGACAGAGCTATTGATATTGATTCCTATCTGATCCAGTAGTGGAACATTCCGTAAATCGATAAATATTTTTACGTAAATATTATTTTGTGAAAGATTGTTTAAATCAATTTAGGGCCAGTTGCATCAACCACGTTTGACAGACACATCATCGTCACGCAGCAGACGTCTATGGAATTTCCCATACAATAAAATTTAACGAACGCTTTAACGATGACAGACTGTTTGATGCAACCGGCCCTTAGTAAGTAACTTCGCAATGAAAGATCACATTTGTTCCTAATTGTTACATTGAATGATATATTCAGAAAGTATAATAATCAATATCAGTGATTATTACCTCTCTGACTTGTAATTGGAACCAAGACGCAATATCGGAACGCCATTCGTTTGACAGATCAGATTGTTAGTGTCAACAATCCATCCATGTGAATATAGTTTGTAAATAAGCTTTTTTCCAATAAGTTGTGCATCGAATTATAGTGAATTCTATGAGTGAAGACGTGACTAAACATGTGATAAAGCTTCAAAGATATTATTTGTCAAAATATCCAACGAAATCCCAAAGGAAATATGCACTAAAAAGTTGGTCAAGGAAAAGTTGATTCGCCGTAAGTTTTATATGTAATAACGAGTCCATTTCCTCGTCATAGATGCTTGTTCTGTTACACCAGGCCCTATTCTCCGTTCGCTTAGCCTGGGCCCGCGACGGGGAATCTTTATTTTTTGTTTTTATACATTATTTGTCCTTTTAAGCCTTTAGTTATAAGTATTGTGTAGTTTTTTATGTATTTTAATTTTAAATAGTTTATTTTTCTTTTTAAGACAAGTTTGCTGATGCCTATTTCTATCCTTCCTAACTCCGCTCCATCCACTGCATCTTCAGAAATCGTCCGTTGTCCCGAATGTACAGAGCCCAAGTTTTTTAAAGGCTCTAGAGGTCTGAATATTCATATAACTAAAAAACATAGAAAATCAGCTAGTCAACCAACACCTAGACCTACGTCATCTCAGCCCAACGTCGAACCCATCCCGGATCTCCAGGCTCCTAACTCAAATATACCATTTTGGAAGACCCTAACTAATTTAAAAAAAACACTTGCCCTGTTTTAAAACGCGTACCGCGTGGAGCGCGTGTGTCGGTAGCTAAATTTCTTAGTGAGACTATCAAATTAATTATTTCAACCAATTCCATTCACAGTTGGGAAAATATTTTAACTTTTACCTTTAAAGTGCTCCACATCAAACCTGATGAAAGTACACATTCTAAATCGCTTACAAAAATAATCAAACAAAATTGTTGCCGCGATGTTTCACTTTGCCCTGCTGGCGATAGTTATAAACGTCTTAGTAATAATTTATTCAAAAAAGTTGAAACTAAAATCTCTGATGGTGACATTAAAGGAGCCGCCCGCCTCTTGTTTTCTGATGATGCAGTGGCACCGGCCAATTCGGAAACCCTCGCAGCTCTCGCCGCTAAACATCCACCTTCAGACCCGAACCTTCATCTTCCAGATCCCCCTCAAGCCAACCATCCCGCTCTGACCGCCTCCGCCGAGCATGTTCTCGGAGCCATACTATCATTTCCCAATGGCTCTGCAGGAGGCCTTGACGGTTTGTCTCCACAGCATCTCAAAGACCTCCTATACTGTGGTTGCGGTGACACAAAGGAAAATCTCTTGAAGGACTTGACGGCCCTTGTAAACATCATGTTGGCTGGTCAAGTCCCTCCAGAGATTATAGACATCCTTTATGGCGCCAACCTATGCGCCTTGACTAAAAAAGACGGCGGCATTCGGCCTATTGCGGTTGGCTCCACTCTGCGTCGACTCGCAGCCAAGATAGCATGCCGCGCTATACTTAAGGACCTTGCCTCCGAACTGCAGCCTATACAGCTCGGTTTCGGCTCCAAGAGCGGCTGCGAAGCTGCTGTCCACGCTGTACGGACATATGTAGAGCGCCAAGCAGGAGATGTTATTCTGAAGGTGGATGTCTCCAATGCTTTTAATTCAGTAGACAGGGGCGCCTTGTTGACACAAATAAAGGATAAAATTCCATCTACTTATAACTTTCTCTGGCAGTGCTACAGTTCCCCTCTAAATTGTTCTACCAAACTGACCCTTTGTTTTCTTCCGTAGGTTGTCAACAAGGCGACCCTCTCGGTCCAGCAATATTCAGTCTCGCCATTCATCCCATAATTAAAAATCTAAATTCAAAATTGAACATATGGTACCTAGATGACGGCACCCTCGGTGGTGAAGCAATTTCAGTTCTTGACGATTTAGAAAAATTAAAAACTGACTTAAAAAACATTGGCTTATCCCTCAACTTTTCGAAATGCGAACTCTTTGTTTCAGAGACTTGTCCAAACAAAGAGCAAGTATTTGAACAGTTCGAACAAGTAGCTCCTGGAATAAAAACTATTAACAAAGAAACGCTTCACCTCCTTGGTTGCCCCATCATGGACCAATCATTTAATAATTTCATAGACACAAAAATGTTTGGCAGCTAACATGCCCCAACACAGACCCGCCTGTCAACCCATGTTCGCAGAGGCAATGGGACGAACCTCTCTGTCGTCTAACAAGGGACCGCCTTCTAGAGACGGCTCTTGATTCGACAGATCGGGCTCGCCTCCTCGCTACTGCGGAATGGGAGTCGGGTCTGTGGCTGCAGACACTACCATCCATCACAATAGGTACATTGCTGGACAATACCACATTCCGGTTGGCTACCTGCCTCAGAATAGGGGCATCAACAAATGTGCCCCATCGGTGTCAGTGCGGAGTTATGGTGGATAATCTTGGCCACCACGGCCTTTCATGCAGCCGAAGTGCTGGGAGAATTCCTCGCCACGCCAGCCTCAACGATGTCATCCGGAGGGCCCTTGTTAGTGCAAAAGTGCCGGCCGTCCTCGAACCCAATGGACTGGCTAGGGTTGACGGCAAGAGGCCTGACGGAATGACGCTGGTGCCTTGGAGTATGGGTCGGCCGCTTGTCTGGGATGCTACTTGTGTAGATACCCTGGCGCCGTCCCATGTTCCAGGCACCAAAGTTGGTGCTGGGGCGGCTGCATCATTGGCTGAAGACCTCAAGCGTCGCAAGTATGTCACCCACGGCAGTAGTTACATATTTGCGGCGTTTGGGGTCGAAACCATGGGGCCGTGGGGGCCAAGTGCGCGTTGCCTCTACAAGGAGCTATCTAAGCGCCTTATAGACGCTTCTGGTGACCAGAGGGCTGGTCAATACCTTGCTCAGCGGATCAGCATTGCTATCCAGCGGGGCAATGCGGCCAGCCTTCTGGGCACCTTACCCAACGAGCAAGACCTGGGCCAAATATTTTATTTATAAGTTTTATTGTAAGTTTTAATTTAAGTGTTTATTGTATTATTTTTATGATGTTTTAGTTGTAAATATATAGACCGTCAACCAAATCTTGTCACTAGAAAAAAGCGGCAAATTTGAAAAATCGCGGGCTAGCAACACTAATAGTTTTGAAAATCGGTGGAAATTCGCGTGTCATTTGTATCTTATCTGTGGAAATCTCCAACCTAGCAAAAAGAGAAATGACTAGCACATATCCGTCCCTTTTTAATACATTATCTAATTCGTAAGGAAGGAGGGAGCCCCTTGAAAAAAAAATATCTGTGGCTGTTCGACATACATTGCTGGTTTTTGTTCGTTTCATAGGGATGCCATACTTTAGTTTGATGTACATTGCTACTGCCAAAATTTGGTTGACAGGCTATATGTAATAAATCTGACCTCACCAAAGGTGAAGCACACACTTTTGGTTTTATTTCTGGCTGATCTGGCAAATCTTAGCTACTAGTTGTCCTAGTCTAGCCGATCAGCTCAGCCAGTCTCCGTGGCCCCTGAGAAAGAGCACCGTGCGGCATCCGCCCCTGGAGCCGTCCGTGTTTCTGCAGAGCGTCATTGGCGACTTGCTGCTTATGTTGCACCCTAGGAAGAAAAACTTGATATGCATACAATTATACCAAAATTAATTAAAGCTTCCTTAATTATAGTCTAGTCAAAAATGTTTCATTTAGATAGTAAACATAATGAAATCCTAAATATAAATATTTTAGTTGAAAAGATATGGAACGAATCTTATCCTAAACATACCAAAGGCTGTTTAATCACATACTACCAGTTATATTTCTGGCTGACCTGGCAGTATTTCTCAGCTAACTCTTCCTCTCTGACCATTTATTTGCATAGCAACCATAATTTTTATTATGAAGGTTAAATAATATATGCAATCGGCTCGTGCTTGACTAAGTTTTAAATTCTAAAACTCAGTTTGTCTATGTATAGAATCTGAGACTTCACAGCGACACTCTTTTGACAGACACGGGTTTGTAAATATGTAAAGATTAAATATCAATAAATAACGATTCAGTAAATTAATGTAATAATGATAAAGTAATGCCTTCCTATTGCTCCAGGCACCTCAGGCACGGCAGTGCCCCCGCCAAGTCGAGCGCGAAGCAAACACTGCCGTACCATCCTATACAGAAACCATTTGGCCGCATTTTCAGGCCTCTATAATAATAAAGAAATCGCAGTAAGGAACCTTAGACTTGGCACGACCTTGTCTAGATTTCATTACTTTTTAGAGATAAACAAGCAGCTCCATCGAAACTTGGCTAGATTTTTACAAAATGTTTTTGGTGGGATAAATATTTACTAGAATTGGTACACGTTTGTATATAAATAATATAGTTAATGGAGTATAGCTTCTTCAAAGACATTCTCAACTGATTCCAATAATAACGTAACGTACGTAAGTAATACAATTAATCCTACCACTCTATTACAGTGAGTGGTAATGAAAGGGCCGTGCCAACAAAATATGAAGCTATCTTGAGGGAATTCACGAGACGTGGCGCCACGGAATCCCTTTCACTAGATACTGCTTTACGAAGCGTAATATTAAAAGTTTTATTTCTGTAATATTGTCTTCGGTTACCGCGATAGTTACTCAAGAAATAAAACTATGGAAACGGATTAAATCGCGTATAATGGATTCATTATACGCGATTTAATCCGTTTCTATAGTTTAATTTTATTTCTGTAGTTAAAAAATTGGTGATCTGCGCGGGAAAACCCTAAAAAAATAATCTCTTAAATTTTGCATAAGGCCTGATTTAGACGGCGTGCGAACTCGCATGCGATTTTAGTTACATTGCGGGCTGTGGAGGTTAAATATATTCAGCACAGCCGTCAAATACCGCAATGTAGTAAAACTCGTATGCGAGTTCTCGTTCCGTCTAAATGGGCCCTTAGAGTCACGATATTGATATCAGAAGAGACTTACTGCCGGCAGACTCTCAGCCATCTACCTGTCTACGCTCTATGCATAATACTAGAGTTTTTGACAATCTGAGACAACTCATCTTTACTCTTTACTGGCAATGTTGTAGGCGGACAGCCTAGAGGTCAATATCTGAACACCCAATTGCACGAGAGGCGCCGTAAAAACCTCTCTTTTTCTGATTTTACGGATGTACTTAACCACCCTCAGCAATGAGGAATGCGACGCGAAAACGGAATAGGATTGTTATTATTTTTATGGATAGTCTTGTCAAACTTGTGGAAATTCGAACGACGATCATTTCGGGTCCTGCCACAGATGAAAGTTTCTTCTTCATTTTCGTTACAATCTAAGCACATTGGTCATAGTCGTCATGTGGATGGTAGTAAGCTTGAGTAGTTTCATGTACAGTCAACCAATTGGAACCCTAGGCCACTCTGCAACCATGTCAAAATGACAAGCGGTAAGAGATTTCTTACAACCTGTTTTATAACGTCACTATGACATAGTTCTACAGTGGTCTAGGATTCCAATTGGTTGACTGTACAAACAGTGCAGAATGGTAGGATATGTTCCATCTAGTAAGTAGTGATCTGTTCGTGACACCAATGTCAACAGCAGTTAGTTACTCTCATAGTGGATTCTAAACGCGTCAGCGCGAAACGTCGCTATGGTGACAAGATACATCATTAAATGTATCTGGGAATCGTTAATGATAACAGAAAATCGGTAAATGTTGCTAAGGAAATGTTTATTGCCTAACATTAATATGTATGAAATAAAACTATGGAAACGGATTAAATCGCGTATAATGAATTTAAAATACATCCCGACGTTTCGAACTCTTTACAGCGTTCGTGGTCAACCCAGTCACCCGTTGACCACGAACGCTGTAAAGAGTTCGAAACGTCGGGATGTATTTTAAATTCATTATACGCGATTTAATCCGTTTCCATAGTTTTATTTCATGAGTAACTATCGCGGTAACCGAAGACAATATTATTAATATGTATGTTATATTCTATTGCACAATTAAGAATGTTGGAGTTATATCTAACGTTCATTATTGCTGCTGAATGTTAGTAACATGAAATTATATATATTACAGATATATCTCGTGGGACGCACCCGTCTGGGATGCTACTTGTGTAGATACCCTGGCGCCGTCCCATGTTCCAGGCACCAAAGTTGGTGCTGGGGCGGCTGCATCATTGGCTGAAGACCTCAAGCGTCGCAAGTATGTCACCCTCGGCAGTAGTTACATATTTGCGGCGTTTGGGGTCGAAACCATGGGGCCGTGGGGGCCAAGTGCGCGTTGCCTCTACAAGGAGCTATCTAAGCGCCTTATAGACGCTTCTGGTGACCAGAGGGCTGGTCAATACCTTGCTCAGCGGATCAGCATTGCTATCCAGCGGGGCAATGCGGCCAGCCTTCTGGGCACCTTACCCAACGAGCAAGACCTGGGCCAAATATTTTATTTATAAGTTTTATTGTAAGTTTTAATTTAAGTGTTTATTGTATTATTTTTATGATGTTTTAGTTGTAAATATATGTAATAAATCTGACCTCACCAAAGGTGAAGCACACACTTTTGGTTTTATTTCTGGCTGATCTGGCAAATCTTAGCTACTAGTTGTCCTAGTCTAGCCGATCAGCTCAGCCAGTCTCCGTGGCCCCTGAGAAAGAGCACCGTGCGGCATCCGCCCCTGGAGCCGTCCGTGTTTCTGCAGAGCGTCATTGGCGACTTGCTGCTTATGTTGCACCCTAGGAAGAAAAACTTGATATGCATAAAATTATACCAAAATTAATTAAAGCTTCCTTAATTATAGTCTAGTCAAAAATGTTTCATTTAGATAGTAAACATAATGAAATCCTAAATATAAATATTTTAGTTGAAAAGATATGGAACGAATCTTATCCTAAACATACCAAAGGCTGTTTAATCACATACTACCAGTTATATTTCTGGCTGACCTGGCAGTATTTCTCAGCTAACTCTTCCTCTCTGACCATTTATTTGCATAGCAACCATAATTTTTATTATGAAGGTTAAATAATATGTGCAATCGGCTCGTGCTTGACTAAGTTTTAAATTTAGAAACTCAGTTTGTCTATGTATAGAATCTGAGACTTCACAGCGACACTCTTTTGACAGACACGGGTTTGTAAATATGTAAAGATTAAATATCAATAAATAACGATTCAGTAAATTAATGTAATAATGATAAAATAATGCCTTCCTATTGCTCCAGGCACCTCAGGCACGGCAGTGCCCCCGCCAAGTCGAGCGCGAAGCAAACACTGCCGTACCATCCTATACAGAAACCATTTGGCCGCATTTTCAGGCCTCTATAATAATAAAGAAATCGCAGTAAGGAACCTTAGACTTGGCACGACCTTGTCTAGATTTCATTACTTTTTAGAGATAAACAAGCAGCTCCATCGAGACTTGGCTAGATTTTTACAAAATGTTTTTGGTGGGATAAATATTTACTAGAATTGGTACACGTTTGTATATAAACAATATAGTTAATGGAGTATAGCTTCTTCAAAGACATTCTCAACTGATTCCAATAATAACGTAACGTACGTAAGTAATACAATTAATCCTACCACTCTATTACAGTGAGTGGTAATGAAAGGGCCGTGCCAACAAAATATGAAGCTATCTTGAGGGAATTCACGAGACGTGGCGCCACGGAATCCCTTTCACTAGATACAGCTTTACGAAGCGTAATATTAAAAGTTTTATTTCTGTAATATTGTCTTCGGTTACCGCGATAGTTACTCAAGAAATAAAACTATGGAAACGGATTAAATCGCGTATAATGGATTCATTATACGCGATTTAATCCGTTTCCATAGTTTAATTTTATTTCTGTAGTTAAAAAATTGGTGATCTGCGCGGGAAAACCCTAAAAAAATCATCTCTTAAATTTTGCATAAGAGTCACGATATTGATATCAGAAGAGACTTACTGCCGGCAGACTCAGCCATCTACCTGTCTACGCTCTATGCATAATACTAGAGTTTTTGACAATCTGAGACAACTCATCTTTACTCTTTACTGGCAATGTTGTAGGCGGACAGCCTAGAGGTCGATATCTGAACACCCAATTGCACGAGAGGCGCCGTAAAAACCTCTCTTTTTCTGATTTTACGGATGTACTTAACCACCCTCAGCAATGAGGAATGCGACGCGAAAACGGAATAGGATTGTTATTATTTTTTCCCCTCACTAGCTCGGAAACACGTGTTTTGTCCTTTAATACCAGCGGGTAAAAACGCATTTTATCCACTAGTGGGTAAAGTAATTTGACCTTGAATAAAGTCAAATTAACTGCTTTAAAATTGACAAAAGTAGGTAAATCTAGTAATAAAGATGATTTACCACCTGTGGAACTACTGGAAGCAGTGATAAACGCATTTTTTGCGTTGTAGTTTCCTCGCTGTAGTGAGGGGAAAAGTTTTGTGTTACACTCGGGTGCAAATGTATTTTACTTCTCGTGTGTTAAAAAACTCGCAAGTTCAGGATTCTATTCTCGAACCACTCGCTTCGCTCGTGGTTCAACTATAGAATCCTTTCACATGCTCGTTTTACAATTCCACACTCGGCGTTAAAATACAACTTTGCCCCCTTGTATAACAAATAACTATTATGGATAGTCTTGTCAAACTTGTGGAAATTCGAACGACGATCATTTCGGGTCCTGCCACAGATGAAAGTTTCTTCTTCATTTTCGTTACAATCTAAGCACATTGGTCATAGTCGTCATGTGGATGGTAGTAAGCTTGAGTAGTTTCATGTACAGTCAACCAATTGGAACCCTAGGCCACTCTGCAACCATGTCAAAATGACAAGCGGTAAGAGATTTCTTACAACCTGTTTTATAACGTCACTATGACATAGTTCTACAGTGGTCTAGGATTCCAATTGGTTGACTGTACAAACAGTGCAGAATGGTAGGATATGTTCCATCTAGTAAGTAGTGATCTGTTCGTGACACCAATGTCAACAGCAGTTAGTTACTCTCATCGTGGATTCTAAACGCGTCAGCGCGAAACGTCGCTATGGTGACAAGATACATCATTAAATGTATCTGGGAATCGTTAATGATAACAGAAAATCGGTAAATGTTGCTAAGGAAATGTTTATTGCCTAACATTAATATGTATGTTATATTCTATTGCACAATTAAGAACGTAAACGTAAATAACAATATCTTTAACAGATTAGCTCTGTACCTATAAACTACAAAACTAATCGCTCTGGGAGCTGAAGACCTTCGCAACATGCTTAGAAAACTCAAAAGTGAAAAACACTTAGAGCCCTTTATATCAATTTCCGCATTTTACATAGTTGGCAAATACTGGATAGACAAAAAAAATGCTTAATCATAGAATCTGGTTACAAAAATCAAGAGGAGCGGTTGAGAATTGCGACCTGTAGAGGAGAACTTCCGGATACACAAAAGCAAATCGAGTTAAACCGTAGACCTGTCACTGCAATCAATCAAACATTACCTACTGTGACCCGAAGTGAATCTTGGCTTCCGACACTCTCTTCTTCTCAGTCGTTCCCTCATGGCTGAGGATCGTGACCAACAGTGATTTCTCTCCACTTGACGCGGTCTAGGGCCATTTATGGACTGCCATCTGCATGAAACCACAAGCTTTCTTCACGGTCTCAGCCCACCTTAGCGGTATTCCACCCCTGGAACGTCGGCCTTCGACTTTGCCGAGCATAATGTTCCTTTGGAGAGTGTGCTGTTTAGAACGCATGATATGCCCGAAGAACCTGAGTATCCTCCCGACACTAGACTCCGCTAATTCCGCTATTCGCTCATATCGTGTGCGATTGCTATAAAACATTGCTAACTTTTATTTATTAACGAGTTGCTACTCCTGTACATATTATATGTGTGAGACGTTTTTTTATAAAGTATTATTAATTCTTTATTTATAATAGTATTACATATTTTTTATAAAGTATATCCTGCCTGTGCTGCGTAATAATTAGCTTTGGATTGTCTTAACTTTGCAATGTCTTAAAATATGTATACTGACACTAGGCCATATGGGTGGGTACTTAGGTGGTCCTATACTAGATATCGTACAGTCAGATAAAACATTCGCTTAGGAGATTTGTATACAAAGTTTTCCACAGGGGTTTCGCTTTCCTCCGAAGCTGACTGTACTTCGGCCTGTAATTTTGTTCAGCTGCAAATAAGTCAATAATACTCGCCTGAAAGCAAAGTCACAGCGGCATAGAATTACAAAGAGAGCCTTTCACGACAGCATCAAGTTTCTTACAGCTTTGGGGGTATCTTGAAAGCGTCAATATCAGAGCGTTTCAATTGCGTAACTTCTTGGACATTGACGAAGTAGGTATTTCTATATTTTGACGATGTTTTTAATTGTTGATATTTAAGTGGCGGGAGATATCTTATGATTCGAAATAGTATATTATGATACAAGTGCGGAAAAAGGACTCTAGTGTGGAGTATCGCATGTTGTACATCAAGTAGGTACTATATAAATAGTTAGTACCTACCTGGAAGAGTTCGAAATTTCGTGTTTCCCTCTCTTCTAAGGTCCCAAGATCAATTTTTATCCCCGAAAACCCCAAGAAACAATTTTCAGCGAAATCGTTAGAGCGGTTTCCAAGACCGCCGGTTTATATAAATAAATAAATATACAAGAATCTAAGACTAAACTTAAAGCTAACTAATGTCTAAAATAGGCCCTTAAGGCATTGACCAAGGATACTGGCGATATTTCCTCGCTGTATCGCAATGCTGATACGTTGTGCGAGGAAGTCGCCAGCTCTTCGGTCACAGTTTAGTCTTAGTTTCTTATATAATTATGTAAATACGTTCATGTAAATAAAGATATTAGTTATTAGAACTGAAAAAAAAATCAAGAATTGCTCGTTGAAAGGTATACAATAAGTCATATAAAAGATAAGATAAGATAAGATATGAGGGATCTTATTTTCACGGATTCGTATCGGGCATACTACGAAACCGCTCTTATAGTGAGGAAATCGTTGCTAAGAAAGTTACAACAAAACAACTATTTTTGTATACAGATACAGTTGCAAGATGTGAGGAAACCCGTAGTTGGTAAAGTAAGAAGTTTTGATAGAGAAGCAGTTTGTTATACGAGATAAACTTGGAATCGCCATTGCAGAAACTTGCACAAAACGAATTTAGTTCGTTTAGGATATATATTTAGGAACGTAGTTACTTATTTAGCAACCGCACTTTTATTGCGCATTTTACTAAAATTCCTATAAAATAAATAAATATTGGGGACACCTTACACAGATCATCTTAGCCCCAAACTAAGCAAAGCTTGTACTATGGGTGCTAAGCGACGATATACATACTTAAATAGATAAATACATACTTATATACATAGAAAACATCCATGACTCAGGAACAAATATCTGTGCTCATCACACAAATAAATGCCCTTACCGGGATTCGAACCCAGGACCGCGGCTTAGCAGGCAGGGTCACTACCGACTGAGCCAGACTGGTCGTCTATATTTTTCAACATTTAATTTTCACAACTATTGTGCCCGTCTATATTTTTCAACATTTAATTTTCACAACTATTGTGCCCGAAAAAACTTATAATAATATAATCTAATATTGTCTTCAGTTAGCGCGACAATTACTCGTGAAATATAACTATGAATACGGATTATATACGGATTATAACGTGTATCCCCTATGAATACGGATTATATACGGATTATATCGTGTATCCCGACGCTTCGAACTTCACAGCGTTCGTGGTCAACAGGTGACTTCTATAATCTGCAGATCCTCAGAAAACTTCATTAGTGTGCTTCTACACGTTAATCTACAATTTTAAAGTACAGAATACAAAATACGCTGCAGCGTACCATTCTTGCAAATTTTGTAAAGCCTGTGGTAAAACTATTAGAGGGTGCTGGGTGGTAGATGATGTATTGTTTCGCCCGCTAATATTGTTTGAAACATCGCAAGTTGGGTGTTCCCTCTCCGCACGTTTATGCAAACTTAATTTGCATATGAATTAGACACCGGTATACAAATAATTTGTATAATTATTATACGAGTACAATGCAGTGAGCGAGCAAATCAAAAATTAATTACTAACGGAAAACAAATTAAATCATAACACGATTACAGTTTGAAATTCGGTGACATAATTTAACACGGTCCAATGAGAGAGTTGCGTGGGAAAAGGCAAATGAGATTGTGATTGGGAATCTCAGAACATACTATTAAGCTGGGTCCATACTTGTGACAATTTGCCGAACATTATCCCGTGACCGTATCACGAACACGTGTCAGTACCGTAATTCCTACTAGCACACCTCGGACAATGGCGATCAAATGAATGAAAAAATCGCGTTCCTACGCACACAATCTAAGCTCGTGTCGGAAAACGCGTAGGTACCATGCTTGCAGTTGTTATTAATCTATTTTTAAAATCAGTAAGTACTAACAGAAAAAAAAATTGGGGTCATACAAATAATTCAGTTATTGCATAATCGGAAAAAAATTCTTGGATACTAATATAATAAGACTGTTGTATATTTTATCATTCGTCTGCTAAGCACTGTCGCTAACAACCATAAATTAAATACAATATTGATAACGGGATTAGTAAACCCCTTCGCAAGAGAATTTTTTCTTCAGGGTACGTAGCCAAATGCACAAACTCTCACGATAATATCTATTTCTATCGCTCTTGCGTATTGGCGCGACAAAGCTAGACTGCATTTCTGTCGGCGTCTGTCATCAACGATTGCCATTCGACTACGCCGAAAGATATGGATAAAATAATATGGATAATATGATGCAACTTTCTTCATTTATTGCAAAATCGGAAAAATCTGTTCTCATCTCTTTCCTTTCCTCTTGGGCACTAATGTAATAAAACCTTCGTATATTTTATGAATTTTATCATTCGTCTGCTAAGCACTGTCGACACAACCATAAATTAAATTTACACGTACGAACAATTATGATAAGAATTAGTTGATTAAAGGTAATTTACGGTAAGAGCTCATTTGCGGCTGTTAATAGTTGTATTACTATAAATCATAAGATAAGAAGTCATTGTCCTTTCATTGACGCTGATAATTTTGGATACTTATACCTTTTTAATTAAAACTATTAAAAGTAACTTAAAATAAATATTTACAAATAAACGAACTATTAAACCCCGCTCCTTATCGTTTCTGGTGCAAAAGTACCCATAATACTTATGGCGTTACCCTTTTGGATGGTTATGGATAACTTTTGCACCAAAACAAACATTTTATGCAGGTTGATCAGTTACTCCGATACTTTTTCCAACTTTGCTGTACCGAAAACACGGTACACAGGTAAAAGGAATTATTTTCAAAACAGTTCAAAGGATTTTGAATTTAATTTTGCTTCCTCGATCCTAATCACGAAAATGCCGGAACAATATTCAGCTAAATTTCTTATAACGATGTTAAACGGGCTCTGTTTTTGTTTTCGATGTCTTTTGGGAATTCTTTGTAAATTAGTTGTTTACAAATGTCTCAAATACTTGGAACCCTTTAGAAATTTTTTAGAAAGTTGTGTAATAAATTCTATTTTGAAACGCATTTTTGACTTAAATTTGTTGGTCGAAATTAAACGAATCCGTTGTGTATTATTTTAATCGGCGTACAATATTTTAAATACTTACGTACGGTACGTGAAGAAAAGTGATTTTATCTGTTTTTGCTTATAAAGGGTGTCACCAGCAAGTGGGCTTTTCTTAAAGGAGCGTAATAAAATATAGTTTTGTATTTGACCGTGGCCCAATCGGGAACTCTTCGGGGAACGCTGAGCGGCGACGAGTACTTGATAATCGTAAGGTGCGAGAATTGTTATTACAGACTAACTTTGACGACATTATGTTATTAGATAATCCTGTTGAATTATACAATGCGCTCACGCAGATATTTACAGACATTTATAACGTAAGCTATGTTAACAAAATAATAAAAATAATACAAGAAATAATAAGCCATGGATGAATGATAATCTTAAGAAAATGATAATTAAGAGGGATACACTTTTTGATATATGGAAAAATGAACCAAAAAATATGATAAAGCGAATTAATTATACTAGATACAGAAATAAGTGCAATAAAGTTATAAATAAATCTAAAAATACGTACGACAAAAACTGCATAATAGAATGTAATAAAAACATAAAGAAAATCTGGGAAAGGATCCATATACTATTGGGAAAGGAGAGAAAAAAAACCTAGACGATATTATACACACTAATATGCAATGTTTTGGTGATGATAAATACATATGCAATAAGTTTGCCTCCACTTTCTCAAATGAAGTTAAAGACGTGAAACACCCGTGTAACGATACCTGGCTCGAAAGAGAATTATATGTCAAAAAAATCGACATGTGTATGAGATGGCAGCCCGTTAAAAGCCATCAGGTAAGAAAAATAATTAATAATTGTAACGTAAATAAGTCTCCTGGCAGTGACCTCGTACGCATGTCTGATATAAAATTAGTTGATGACAAAATAAGCCCAGTTATTGCTAAGTTAGTTAATTTATCAGTTCAGCATCATATTTTCCCCAGTAAACTTAAAGAAGCCATAGTCCGGCCCATATACAAAAAAGGTAGTCGTAAATCCTTCTCCAACTATAGACCTATCGCAATATTATCTAGTATCGACAAAATCATGTAAAAATGTGTAATAGACCTACCAGTACCTACCTCAGGAAAAATAACATCATCAGCCCGTGCCAACATGGCTTTCAAAAGGATAAAAGCACCACAGCTTTACTTTCCCAATTTACAGACGAAGTTAACAACTACCTTAATGATAAAAAAATTGTTCTGGCCGTATTTTTCGACTTTAAAAAAGCGTTCGACAAATTGGAAACGAGCACCCTTTTGAAAGCTATGTCCGAGTGTGGAGTGAGCGAGCCGCTGAACTCGTGGTTCCGCGACTACCTCACTTCGCGCTCCTACAAAGTTAGGGTTGGGAACACCTTCAGTCATGAGTGTGCAGTCGAGTGTGGGGTTCCGCAGGGCTCAGGGTGTGGTCCAGTCTGCTACCTGATGCACGTCAACAGCTTGTGCGAGGTGCTGCAGCATTGCTCGGCATACATGTTTGCGGACGATCTCTGTGCTCTGCGCGCCGGCACTGACATAGAAGACGCTATTCGACTTGTACAGCAAGATATAGACTCAGTCGTTAAGTGGTCTCGTGACAATGGGATAGTTCTCAATGCTGACAAAACCAAACTGCTACTAATCCACTCTCCGTATCTACCTATCACCAATATTCCAATTTGTTTATATGCTCACAGTTATCCTTGTTGTCACCAAAATATGTATAATTGTACCTGCAGACCTATAGAGATAGTTAAATGTGTTACTTAACTAGGAATGCAAATAGACGAACATTTATCCTGGTCGCTACATGTAAACTTTATCTATGACAAACTCAGAGTTTTACTTGGTAAATTCTTCCATTTAAAATTTATAGAATAGAATAGAATAGAATAGAAATCGTTTATTCGTGGTAAATTACAATAGGTATTAAAAATACAAACATTTAATTATTAAAACATAATATAAAAATTATCGTTTACCACGAAATGGTCCCGCCTCAGCATAATGCTAACCATACAGTCAGCGCTGGTCTTCCGGCGACATCATTTGTGGGCCACGGACGCAAACGTGCAACACGGCCTTAATATAACTTGAACGCGCCCAATTGTCATTCTTGGGTCGACGCCATCTTGTTGCGCCTGCGCGCTGCACGATGGGTTAGGTGTCATGATGACATTCATATGACATTTGAGAACTGAGAAAACGAAAACCATGTTGCACGTTTCACGATTGATATAAAATTACAATTCTACATTTCAAACAGTTCAATCTGCTAAAAAAGTAATAACTACATGGAACAAGCATAACGTTAACTCGTTACACGGAAAAATAAGTGCAATAATACATTGATTAAGTTCTTTGTTACAAAAGCGTTTACGTTGCCGAAGCGTGTGTGCTCCGAAGTGCCAAGAAACAATATGCATACAGTTATCACCTATATAAGTGACGATTGGGTTACAACAATTATACCCACAAGTTACGATGCGGCAATAAATTGCGAAAACGCGGACACGAGATCAACAAGTGCGCTTTGGCTGTGTCTGTAAAGAAAGGACATAAAACAGGTATGCCTTTTACTACCTAATTAACTAATTAATTGGCTTGCTCATTTGTACAAATTGTAGCAAGCACTTAACACAGTTACTTGAAAGTATTGATTAAGAACACTACAAAAAACTTGTGTCATTTCGGAAAGCTTCCTGCTGCCGCTGGTGCTGAAGTATACATAACTGAAGTTTGGTTTTAAAAGATTTGATACTAATTTGCAGGTTCCTGAGGGGAGGAGGAATGTTGTTCCAGCAGCGACTGGCCAAGTACTTAAAACTACCACGAAATGCTGCTGAGGTGTGTCGAGGCGTCACCAGTTGAACACTGCAGTTACGAGCCCCTAACGATCTACGAGTGGACATCCATGATAGCTTCTCAAAAAGATATGACGGAGATTTGTATTTAATCGTACCAAAAAGAAGACAAGCCAGATGAAGTTTGCGACGGTGCAACATTTTAAGAATGTTATGATCATTCAAAAACGGAGTTACATGGGCTCTTGGTGGGATATTGAAGCAGTAACGAGCACACGCATTTTGTACCCGCTGAATGAGTCGTTTCGTTTTTGCTAGGAGACAAGAACCATACACTAAGTCCATGTAATTTAGTTTCGACAGAACAAGTACTTCGACTAACTGAGTGCGCAGAGATTCATTGATAAATGGTCTTATGTTATATAATAATTTTAACCGGTAGAAACAGTTTCTAACAGACTCAGTAACATGCTTTTCATACCTTAGTGAGCTGTCCATAATTAAACCTAGATTTCGAGCCTCATAGACTCTCTCAATGGGCTCCCCTGACAACATTACATCTCTGGTAGGCCTGATGCTGTTGAGCTGTTTTTTGGTGCCAAATATTAAATATTTTGTTTTAGCGGCATTGAGCATTAAGCCATTCTCTAAAGCCCACGATGCAATGCTTGCAAGATCCATATTTATTTTTTGTATAGCGCTGTCAATGTCAGAAGGCCTACAAGATATATATATCTGCGTGTCGTCTGCATACATATGATACTTGCAGTGTGTAATGCGTGTTCCCATATCTGCAGTGTACAAGATAAACAGGATCGGGCCGAGTATTGATCCCTGTGGGACGCCTCTGGAGACGGCCATTTTTTCTGACATCTTGACTGATCCATCACTTGAGCTTAACTTAACATATTGAAACCTTCCAGTGAGATAACTATGGAACCATCGCAGTGCACTACTATCAAATCCGTAATAACTCAACTTTGATAGCAACAAATCTACATGTATGCAGTCGAATGCCCGAGAAAAATCGAGCAGTACGAGCAGTGTACACAAGCCTTTATCTTGCGCGCTAAGTATATCATCCGTGACATGTAGCAGGGCTGTGGCTGTACTACGCCCCCTCCTAAAGCCTGACTGCACATCCGGTAAGATACAGTTGCTTACAATGTACTCATTAAGTTGTGTGCACACAATTTTTTCTATTATTTTAGATATACACGGCAATATACTAATAGGTCTCAAGTCCCTTAGCTCTGATGGATTAGTGTTTTTGGGCAATGGGCGTATGATGGCTACTTTCCAGATGTCAGGATAAGTAGATGTTAAAATAGAAGTATGTATTACATTAGTCAACAAGTCTAGAGTGTATGGGAACGTCATCAGGAGCATTTTCAAGTTAATCAAGTCATGACCTTCTGCATTTGATTTCAGTTTAGAAACATTTTTAAGTATCTGCTCGGTGTTAACTGGTTCAATATGAAACACAGACTTGTTGAACCTGTGGAATTCAAAGTAGGATAGCTGTGAAATTATAACTTGTGATGTCAGCGGTAGATCCAAAAAATGATTATTAATTACATCCGGGTCATTGAAAGTAGATGGTAGTTCAGTGTTATTTTTAGGCAGAATGGTCGTTTTTAAATTTTTCCAGAGGGATTTTGGCTCCTTTATTTTATTATTTATATTCTGGTTAAAAAACGCAGTCTTTTCATTATATATGGCTTTGTTTACTGTGGATTTTAGGTCTTTGTAATACAGTTTTTTACTCTCAGAACGAGTTTTATGATAGTCTGCGGCAGCCTGATCACGCAAACGCATCATTAACTTCACCGTGTCAGTTATCCAAGGATATGAAGGGCCCTTTATTATGGTTTTTTTTAGGGGTGCATATAAGTCAAATAAATAGACTATGTACTTGCATAATGCTTCCAATTTATCATTAACGTTAGGTAACTCAGACATAATATCCCACCTTACACTACGCAAGGCAGTATCAAAAAGTGCAAGATTAATGTTGTCAAGGGGCCTGTACAGTACAGTGTACGGCTGTGGTTTATTTCGCCTTATACTGAACTCACACATAACAATACAGTGCCCAAAGAGAGTCCCGACATGCTCAACATTAATTTTTCTGGCATGTAAATCAGTGCAAACAACGTCGATCAGTGTCTGGCTGGTATTTGTGAAGTGTGTTGGTTCAGTTACTACTTGTGCTAAATTAAAACTATATAAAAAATTGTTAAATTTTGTTATTTTGGAATCATTACTATCAAATAAATTAATGTTAAAATCACCCAGCAGTATTAAATGATCATAACAATTAAGTGAGCTAATTGTATCCGATATGGCGTCCAAAAATAGGTCAACATCCTGCCAAGGTGGACGGTAAGCTGTGCCTATTACTATTTTTTTTCCCTGTAGCGTCATGAGTGCCCACATTTGTTCAACTGACTTATGTTTGGGGTCTACGGGGTGTGGCAAGTTACGAGCAGTGACGTTTCGTTTGATATAAAAACCAACCCCCGCCGCGTGAGCGCAAGCCCTGTGGTCTCGGAGTGTGGCGAAGCCTACACCCCGGTATCACAGGGGCCCGGCCCTCATCGCCCCCTCTCAGCCAAGTTTCATTTATTGCTAAGACATCCATGTCCAATCGAACGCAGGTCGCTAAAAAATTGTCTTGATTAGTGCCTAATGAGCCCGCATTGAACAAACCGATTCTAAGCAGATTTTTAGTCATTTTATAAAATGGTGAAAAACATAGTACTCATAGTAGATAAGCGGGCGGCATAACATAACCGGTTTTGCATAGGTAGCGAGCGTGTTCATTGGGTGCAGTGAGTGTTTGAGGTTATAAGCGTAAATGTGTGTTTCGGCATGTGGTTGTGCATAAGTAAATAATATACATGATGTAGTATTCAGATTATTGAAGCAAGTATTAGGTGTAGTAGAAATCCTCCAGTTCAGTGTAAGTTTTTCAAGTGTGTAATAAGTAGTGAGCGGCAGCAGTAGCAGTGACAGACAGAAGCGAGTTATAGCTAACGAAAGTGATCTTAGGCTAAACGTCAAGTGAATATTATAGTGATCAAACCTATCGTAAGCTAAAAACACGGTCTAGGTCTAATTCTGTGCGAATACGGTGCCGGGGCGAGCTCGTGCCCGCCTGCTGTCGCGCGTAGATCTTGCCGTCTCTGGTCCAGACGTACCGCCAAGAGTGCTGCTGCTTCAGCTCCCGAGCCCTATACAGGAGACGCCGGTTGTGTGGAGTCAGCCGCTCGTTGATGTAGAAGGTGCAGACCCGGCCAGGAATGCCGGTGCCTTCCGTAGTGGCCCCGCGGCGCACGCGCGCCGCCTGGAGCAGGCGGTCCCTGACGGCCCGGCGCGCCAGGCGCACCACGAGCGGCCGCGGCCGCCCCGCCGGCTCCTGGGTACCCTCCTGCAACTGAGGCGCGCGCCCCACACGCGCAGCATCGACGACGTCATGCTCGGTGAGTTCGACTCCCAGTTTCTTGCTCAGGGCTGTTACTATATGCATCGTGCTTTCGCCGCTACTCTCCGGCACACTACTAATCTCGATGTCATTTAGTAACAGCTCCTGATCGCGATCATTGAGCTCCAACCTGAGCTGCGAGACAGTTTCCGCGAGAGAGGCGCTAGGAGCGGCATCACTGTGTTGAGGTCTGCTCTCCAACGCCTCGACACGGGCACATAGCGCCTCGATGCGCCCCTCACAGCTGTCGACCCGCCTGTCGCACTGGTCGATTCTGGCTGTCAGGCCATCCAAAGACGCACGAAGAGCGCGCATCTCCTGGCACATCCTGCGCATCTCCTCGCGAAACAGCCGCAGCTCGGCGGCAAGCCCCTGCGAGTCCGCAACACGGGACACATCTAGACCATTGTCACGCGGCGTGGCGACAGACGAATTGCCGTCGTTGTACGACACTTCCATGACGGAGCTGTCCCCCTCATGCCCCACGGGGCTTAGAGTAACTTGCGAACGCGCACCACGACACATATTTATATTGTTATTTCCGCGTACGGGCGTGTTTGTATTGTCCGTCCGCGGCTCGGCACTTTTGCACTCAACGCACTTCCAGGAGTACTTTATGTCCAGTCCCATGCCGGTAAAAGTGTCCTCCGGGACATTGGCACATACGAGGTCGTATAATTTTCGACAGTTGCTGCAGTTCAAAAACCGTCCGTCGGTTATTTTTTGAAAACAACCGCCACAGCTTGCCATTGCAAAAACAACCTGCGCGTCTTAGTAATAAGGTGTAAAATCCCGTGAGTGTCACTGACGCACTGATAACGCGCACACGCAGATACTAACAGCTGATTGGCTGTCACCGCTCAGCTGATCCGTACCGCAATAAGTCTGTACTGTTTTTAAAACTGCAATTTAGTGCTACAAATTACGTTTTCACGCCGTATTATTGTTCAATTGTAATAACCACTGATGCTACGAGTAAACTTTAAAACTAATTTTGTTCCAAAACCAGCTAAATACTTCGTATTTTAATAAATATCACGGAGCGAACGAAAAGTGTGTATGGACGATTTGACGCGCGTCACGTGACCTCCCAATTTTTATTTTATTTAGATTAGAGTTCCAATAGGCACTTTGAGATGTCTTTACATGTCACTGTTAGATTCCATATTGAGTTATGCACTAGACAGTTATGGATTAACCACCAAGACTAACATAGATAAATTGGAAAACATTCAAATTCGATTTTTAAAATTACTAGTTAACAATAAAACCAAAGCAAAATGTAAAGGAAACTATAGGTTACTTTTCAAAATATGTAAAATATTACCAGTCAGCCTTAAACATAAATACCTGCTCGCAGTCAATAACCATGGCTGTCTAGTGCAAAACCCCCCTAACTCTTCTAATGCGCCAATACATCCTATAGGGCACAGCTATTACACTAAGTCGGTAGCTACAGGTAAGCTATCTGTGCCTAGAATTCATAATTATTTTGGTGACAGATCGCTAAAAAAGCGTATTCCATATCTGCTCAATAGCTTACCTGAAGCCATCCGAAGTGAAAAGCACCCAAACAAATTTAAAACTATGCTAAAAAAACATTTCCTATATATATTACAATAATTTATATCATCTATTATTTAAGAAGTTTAATGATTTTTTAGGGTTCCGTAGCCAAAATGGCAAAAACGGAACCCTTATAGTTTCGTCATGTCCGTCTGTCCGTCTGTCCGTCTGTCCGTCTGTCCGTCTGTCACAGCCGATTTACTCGGAAACTATAAGTACTACAGTGATGAAATTTGATGGGAATATGTGTTGTATGAACCGCTACAAAATTATGACACTAAATAGTAAAAAAGAATTGGGGGTGGGGCCCCCATACATGTAACTGAGGGATGAAAATTTTTTTTTCGATGTACATACCCGTGTGGGGTATCAATGGAAAGGTCTTTTAAAATGATATAAAGTTTTAAAAACATTTTTCTTAAAGTGAACGGTTTTTGAGATATCAGCTCTCAAAGTCGTAAAAAGTATGTCCCCCCCTCTATTTTTATAACTACGGGGTATAAAATTCTAAAAAAAATAGAGGTGATGCATGCTAATTAACTCTTTCAACGATTTTTGGTTTGATCAAAGTATCTCTTATAGTTTTTGAGATAGGTTGATTTAACTGTAATTTTGGCAGGTGTATAAATTGACATAATAAGTTTATTATATTTGCTGCTACGGAACCCTTTGTGCGCGAGCCCGACTCGCACTTGGCCGGTTTCTTTAAGTTAATTTAATTGTTTATGCAATTGAGAGACTGTTGATCCCACAGACAAACTCGTTCTGTTCCAGAGTTTTGTGGGACTATATGTTAGATATAAGTTTGTCACTGTATATTAATAACAATAAATAATAATAAAAATAAAATTAACCAGGCCCTTCATTTAATAAACAAATAAATATTTTTTTTCTACTCCCGAATGATTCCTCATTTATAGGGTCGTGCATAGATCTTTACCCTACATAAAAGTCTGTTCCCCAAACCAGCGCCCGCCTGCTTCCCGCGCATGCGCGCGTGCAAAAAAATTTAAAACGCATTGTTTGGCTCTGTAACCATGGCGACGCATTGTTATAATGGTAGGGGAGACCGAGGGGAGTTGAAACAATTTTGACATTTTGTATCGTACACAAAAATCTAATTCGTAGAATCGTACAAAATTAGTACCAATCGATAGCTCATTTCTTTCACTTTTATTTTAGATGAATAATAAAAGTGTAAGTGTTAATACTTTTATGAAAAATTCACTTAAACGAGACAAGTCATTTTGTTTCAACTCCCCTAATACCGAGGTAATTTGAAACAGACGTCAAGGAGAGTTGAAACAGTTTATGAATTCCGGTGAATTAGGGTTATTTATCAAAAAGATGTTATAATTTAAAAGGATTTAAGAAAATAAAAATTAGAAGCCGAAATGCATCTCTGTCAGTCAGCACGACCATCTTTTTGGGCTAGTGAGAGAAGTGGTTCGTTATATGCCTATGTCAAAACTTCAAAGGGCCATATGTACTGAAAAACGTCGTACGATACACATGCGAAGAGGAAATTTGTAACTCGTGTCGATTTAAAACACTCTTTTTCCCTTTTAATTTATCGCCACTCGTTCCAAACTTCTTCTTTTCCACAGTTGTATCGTATTGTGCTATTTATAAGGTACTTTCTACGTTAAAAGTCACCGTTAAAGTTCTAGAAACCGTTTATATTGATACGTATTTTAATATTGAAATAAGAATCAATAGTTAAAAAAATTATAAAGTCAACTAGCTTAAAAACTAAACAATCGACAGTTTTAGAGATGGATAAAGCCATTCACTCTATTTCGCTTTCCTCAGTGGAGCCTTTGGCAAGGGTCTGAGAGTCTCAGGCGTGAAAGGAGTGTCACGAGACGCACTTGATAGAGGTTTAGTTGATGCCGTGTCTGTGGAGGCTGCTGCAGTAGTTGACAGTATCGTGGAAGTGTTTTTCTTTTGTACTCAGTAGGCAAGCTAGAACCATAAAAAGCAAGACTAATTGTACTAAGGAGAGTTGAAACAGCCTGTTTCAAATCCCCTCAGCAAAAAAAATCCTCCCAACCGTCATAAAATTCCGACCTAAACACAAACCACGAGAAAATACTTGCACGATCACTATTAATTCAATTGTTTGGTTAATAAGCTTTCGAAACATACATAACACAAGCCCACATATAGACACACAGTAAAATAATAAGTAGTTTAAAAGGCGAGTAGAACTTACTTTACGCATTTTTTGACGCACGGGTGCTACAAGTCCATAACCGCGCGCCTTGCGGCAAAGACGCACACTGTGGGGCCCGCGGGTGGCGGGGGGCGTATTACCAGCGTTTTTGGAAACTCGCTAACGGTTATACAATCCGCGAAATGGACGTTGTTTCAAATCACCTTTGTTTCAAAACCCCTCGGTCTCCCCTACTGCGCGCGTGCGCGGTAAGCGGGGGATGGCTTTGGGCAGATGCGCTGGCAGTGCAAAATACAAAAACAGTGTGAATTTCACGAAAGTTATTTTAGAATACTATTAAAAAATAAGTGCATGGTTGTAGAAAAAGTATTTTATGCAACGGTGTTTAACTGAGTCGGCTTCGCTTAAATTGTTACCCACGCCATTCGTCTTGTTTGACCTCCTTTAAACGCCTGTTGCATAAAATACTATTTTAAACTTTCTGACAAAAAAATATTGGCAGCAATGTACAACACAGACACTTGCCAAGTAAGGGCAATGACAACTCATTTCAAGTATTTATTAGCGACGAGAGTAATTACGAAATGCACGCAGTATACATTGATAGTGCGATATCGGCAAATAAAATTTTGAAGTTAATCTAAATAACTATTATTAGCTGATAATACGATTGCTAATAGACATATTATTATCGATTTTAATAAATGCCTGCATATTGGTAACATACTGTATACTAAACAATGATAGGTGAGGTTTATTTAAAGATGCATACTTTTGACTTGTAAATAGTCCGGTCCTTTCCCTTTGGGAGACTGTACGACACTCAGCTATCACTTTCCAGCCATGTAACATAAGTGTTTGCGGCAGAAACTAAGTGCTTTTAGTGGGAAAGTAGACTTTCGTTGACATTACCATTTATTCGACATCCTTAGGAGCCTCTCTAGACTGTCTATGGGTTGTAGACATGCCAGTCTTGAAATGTAGGAATTTACAGATTTCTGTAATCTAAACACTGATTTAAACTTAAACAATTTTTACACATAGGTATTTAAAATTGCAAACGGGACTCCGCCGGGAGCAGACCACGCTCCGTGACCACTGGACAATGCCGTCCTTGAAACGTCGGAAATCATTGTTAAAAACATAATAAGTAAGTAATACGCGATTAAGTTCCGTTTGCAATTTTAAATATTCTGTAAACTAAACTGCGAGTGTTGGTCGTAATTTGGTTTTCTTGTGCTAAAAAGGTAACTTAGCCGAATCAGCATCCTCCTTCGGTGATCCCGGCATTTGCCGCGACGCCCGCGACTCATGGGAGCCGGTTCGCTTTGAAAACTAACTAATTTAGCCGAATGATCCTAAATATATTAGTTTGATACCGCAAAGTAAATGATGCATAAAAGTAAGAAATTCCCACACAGGTGAAATAAGTAATTATCTATAAACCTAACCTAATAGCATTTTTGATACTAGTAAATGTAATGTTTTCTATATATTATACCTGATAATGAAAATATGAGAGAAGCTAAGTAAGAAAGATGTTGCCGGTGAACGAATACATAAATATTAATGGTAAATTACACGATCCAATGAAGTTCATCAAAAGTTAAAGATCTCTTACATCTATCTATTATAAAATTTAAGATATCTTTCAATATATTTTCTGACACAGGTCGAAACCCTAATATTTCGCTTGTTAAAAGTAAACACTTCGGGAAGTCGCCGCGTTAATGGCCAATTTGCGACGATGCCACTCACGTCTCAAAAATCTAATGTGTCTCTTTTCTTGGAAAAAATGATAAACATGACTGGATATTATTTATTTCACAGTAGCTGTTTCGTTGGTGAAGAGTTGAAGCCATTCTTTTAAAATAAACATTCTTATTGTTTTCGTTGCTGCTTTTTGTTATGTTTCATTAAACAAGCCCCATTGGGCTTGTCATCAAGGCAAAATTAAATCATCTCTTATTTAATGTTTGATGTTTGATACATTTAATATAAACCTTTGAAAGATTTGACGCGTCAGGTCATGAAAGTTTCAAACTTTATAAAAATATTAGCTATGTACTCGGATTTATGTAGTTGCACAGTGTGTTAAAAACCCCCAATTTTGTCTCACCTTGTTTTTATTGCATAATTATACAGTTAAGAAGGTTTTAAATAGTAGACTAAAACTCCGACGGTGCTACTGCTTCTAGTTTTTTTATAAAAAAATATATAAGTTTGCCTATACCCGGGTTATAAAATTCATAAAAATAATAATTTCTAAAAATCTATAATACTTATTTAAATTTCAATTGATCCAGTTGATTAGGCGTATAATACCTCACCTTTATGCAATTTGTTGTTTATTTTCTCTTTTTACTTAAGGAGAAATTTATGTATTTTTTTTTTATGTTTTCATTTTATAATTCGAGAATAACGCCGTATTAGCACATGAAACCAAAACAGAACGATAGCTTACACGTGTCTTTATAAGCCATATGATTAAAATTACATGCTAATTCCGCGTTAATCAAAAGATATCATTAAGGGCTGTCACCTCGAATACCCGGATGTTACTGAAAGTTATGATCCAGGTCTAAAATGTCAAATGTTCATTAAATTACGTTTAGGCGTACTTTCTATCACCGCTTGTCACTTCCGTAAAAACTAGTGCCTACGTCATACTTCATTTTTATTTAACAAGTTGATGGCCAATGTATAGCATTTCATACTCGTATTTCATTCTGCAGAGTGTGTTTCTTATAAGAACATAAACTCAAGAACAATGAAAACGGGTCACTTTGTATGGAAATCTACATACAAAGTGACCCGTTTTCATTATCAAGAAAGTGTAAGTTCTAATGAACATTATAAATATTAGTTTTATCACATACAGTTACAAAGCATTAATTGAAGAAAATTGAGATTAAACATGTGATTTTTACACGATTTTTATGAGATAAAACAGTTACAAGGAAATGCATTACACAATACTTTAAAAGATCAAGGACGATGTGATAAAGGAATTGATGTACCTACCTTTACTACTCTTCATTGACTGAACTTAAATTTTCTGAAATGTAAAATTCGCGACCGGACAGTTGCCCGATTTTGAATTATTTATTCATTAATTTCATAACTTTTTTTTAATTAAACTGTATTGCAAAATACAAATACTACGTGTACAAAGGCGAACTTAATTCCAGAAGGCATTCTCTACCAGTCAACTTTTGGATTATTTTGATAAGTAACAAATTTTAAAAGTGATACTGGAAAAAATCAACAGTGATCAACGGTAGTATATTATAAAAAAATTGGTTCAAGTGGGATTTTAACTCACGACCTCCGAATTGCTGGTCCAAAGCGCTATCACTTAAAAAGAGCCGACCCTCCATCGCAATGATTTCAGTGAGTGTTGATGTTTCTGTCAAAGTGTAAGAATTATTTAAAATTGTAAGGCCTTATTAAATAATGACAGTGAATCGATCTACAAGCTTCGAGAGTTTGAAACTGAGTTTGAAAAGTTAATAATCGAATCCGGATATAACTAGCCTAAAGTAACAACCCTAGTCACAAGAAATCCGGTTATAACTAATATCAATAGCCTGTTATAATCTGCTATTTTAGTCTTGGCTTTGTAAATTCCATCTTTTTTGTAGTGCACAATAAAGTATTTTTTATTATTTATTTGTATGTCTTTCCCATCACGGAACAATGGTATTCCGGACCTTTGGGAGGCGTGCGCGGGGCCGAAGCCAACGCGTAGAGGCCCTTTCGACACTTTAATGAAATGTAAGGGGTACACCGAGCGGATGTTGCCCTTGCCCGTATCATGGGACACACGCAGAGGCAACACCCGCCAGGGTGTAAGGACTATTTGAGAGTTAATGGAATCTAAAATGAACTGGTCTATTTTGATGAAAGTGATGGACTAAATACTGGGCTATGGATAAAAAACCGGACGCCTGCCTAATAAAACGGTATCCAATTTTATTTCCGGCAGACGGTGACTCGTCCCCACAAGATGGGCCCCCACAAAAAGCGACATCCAAGATGGCTCAAGGGCAACACCGGTGTGAGAACTCAAGGGTGTCGAGAGGTGTACACCGCTTTCTGCCCAGTGGCTGTGAAGCCACTGTACCAACTCGCGTCTTATGCAAATTTTCACTTCCACCCCTGGGGCATGTTGCCCTAACGACTCCACTCTGGACGGCCAGCCAAGGCAAGCCAGAGGTAGAGAGTACTGTCCCACCCACCCGCCTTACGGGTAACAGAACTCCCCAGGAGCACTCGGGTACGTGGGGTCGCTGTTCCCCAACAGCTCGCCACAAGCTGCCCTGCGTTGACTGATTGCACTGGTAAAACCAATGGGCGATGGGGTCGTCACATCCCTACGCCATTATTATTATATTATTATTTATTTGTCTTTTCCAGTTCTCGGGACCATGGGGTCCCGGACTTTTGGGAGGCGTGCGTGGGGCCGAAGCCAACAGCGCAGAGGCCCTTTAAGACAGTTTAATTTAAAGTAATGTGACACTAGCCAGCGATTGTCCCTGTCCGCACTATAGAATGCACCCAAGGACAAGCCCCGGTTAGTGTAAAACTATTGCAATGAAAAGAAACAAATTATACTGGGCTATTGGGTTGAAATGTTAGTGTGCTAGTGGCCGGTCTATGGAAAGGTCTATGGCACCTGCCTTGATCATATGTTTTAAAAACACGAAAAAATAGGCAGGCGGTGACTTGCTAACTCACTATATGGGTCCCCGAAAACGGCCGCTCGCACGGAGCGACAAGGGGACAACATAGCGTGAGCGGCTCAGGGTGTGGAGAGGTGTGCGCCGCTTTCTACCCAGTCTGTACGAAACAGCCACTGTGCCAACTCGCGTCTTATGCATATTTCACTTCCACCCTGCGAGCATATAGCTCTGGCACCCCACTCTGGACGGCCGGTTAAGGCAAGCCAGAGGTGAGAGTCCTGCGGCCCCTGCTCAGTGTTCATTATTTATTATTATTATCAGTTCTAACTTTTGATTAACTCGGAATTAGCACGTGATTTTAATATGGCTTATAAAGACACGTGTAAGCTATCGTTCTGTTTTGGTTTCATGTGCTAATACGGCGTTATTCTCGAATTATAAAATGAAAATATAAAAATAGAAATACATAAATTTCTCCTTAAGTAAAAAGAGAAAATAAACAACAAATTGCACAAAGGTGAGGTATTATACGCCTAATCAACTGGCTCAATTTAAATTTAAATAAGTATTATAGATTTTTAGAAATTATTATTTTTATGAATTTTATGACCCGGGTATAGGCAAACTTTAATATTTTTTTATAAAAAAACTAGAATCAGTAGCACCGTCGGAGTTTTAGTCTACTATTTAAAACCTTAAGGATTATGCAATGCAATGCAATGCAATAAAAACAAGGTGAGACAAAATTGGGGTTTTTTACACACTGTGAGTTGGAGACTTGCTCGAATAATATTTTTTTGAAAAATCGTTCAAGGAATCCACCAGGGGGCCGGTTTTTTAATCTCGACCATTCAAACCAATAATATAATAATATCTCCACTACTATGGAGCATCCATACAAAATTTCACCCCTAATTAAACAGAAGTGGGGTGTTAGAAAGAGACAAAAAGTAGCCTATGTCACTCTCCATTCCTTCAACTATCTCCACGTAAAAAATCACGTCAATTCGTCGCTCCGTATTGACGTGATATCATGATATAAAAATAAAGAAATATGTCATTTGTTCATGAAATAAAACTATGGAAACGGATTAAATCGCGTATAATGAATTTAAAATACATCCCGACGTTTCGAACTCTTTACAGCGTTCGTGGTCAACGGGTGACTGAGGAAAAAATTAAAATGTGCAAAAGCTACCCACTTACAAGAAATATTAACGAACCATGACCACAAATAATATAGATTTCTAAGGCAGGTTCACACACTATTAATAAAGCTAGTTATACAATATTCAAAAAATTTACCATTACTCTGTTAAAAATAATAAACCAATTAATCTACACAAAATTGACAAAGAAACAAACTAACCACTAACTAACCACCACTAACTATTAAAACTTATTTCAAGCCTATGAAGAAGATGTCCCAATTCCTGAGGCCTGTGAAATGTCAAACTCCTCTACAAAGCGCGGGAGTGTACAGGCTAGACTGTGAGTGCGGCCTGTCATATGTGGGACAGACGAAACGAAGCATTTCCACACGGGTGAAGGAACACATAGCGGATGTCAAGCACCGTCGGCAAAGGTCTGCAGTCTCTGAACATGCTATAAAGTCAATCATGCTATAAAGTTTGACAAGCCTCTGGTTCTCGCTAAGGAGAAGCGATATATACCCAGAATGTTGCGAGAGGCCATTGAGATCAAGAAATATCCAAACTTTAATAGAGAGGATGGCTTTACTTTACCACCGGCTTGGGATCCAGTAGTACATCTGATAATGGAACAAGCACGACGAAGGCTGTGAGGCATTTGTGTTGTATGGTGTTGGACATTTGCAGTTTGTTTCTTTGTCAATTTTGTGTAGATTAATTGGTTTATTATTTTTAACAGAGTAATGGTAAATTTTTTGAATATTGTATAACTAGCTTTATTAATAGTGTGTGAACCTGCCTTAGAAATCTATATTATTTGTGGTCATGGTTCGTTAATATTTCTTGTAAGTGGGTAGCTTTTGCACATTTTAATTTTTTCCTCAGTCACCCGTTGACCACGAACGCTGTAAAGAGTTCGAAACGTCGGGATGTATTTTAAATTCATTATACGCGATTTAATCCGTTTCCATAGTTTTATTTCATGAGTAACTATCGCGGTAACCGAAGACAATATTATGTCATTTGTTCTTATAAAAAATGAAAACATGCAAAAATATTTGGTCTATGTTCTAGTCCTATTTCCTACCGTAAAATAGACCTATTCAACCTGTTAAATTGAACTGAAAGGCAGGCTGTTGGTTCGCAAAGGCATGTTCTGAGGTGCATGGGTAAACACTACATTATACTGCCGTGCAGTGCACAATAGCCTTTACTTAACCATGTGTAGTGCCTTTATACTCACACGATTTCCTAAACGAGAAGAGAACGTCAAAAACTTACCAGACGTTATTACTTAATAAGTGAAAGTGTATCAATAAAGTGGTGAATTTAATTGCTTTCATTCTTTCTTTCTGTCGGATTATATCGTGTATAATGAATTTACATTTCATCCCGAATTCCCGACGTTACTCAATAAACTTTGTCAATAAATAATCTTCCAATCAATCAAAATCAATCTGTGAAAGAATGTCATATATGTAAAATTGATTTTGTTTTCGAAAATATTGGCCAAATATTGCCATAGTCCTAGATGCGTGGAAGAAAGAGAAAGATCTCAGCAGAAGGACACAATAAATAAATAAATACCTATCTGTGAAAGAATGTCATATATGTAAAATAGGTATTTATTTATTTTCCCCTCACTAGCTCGGAAACACGTGTTTTGTCCTTTAATACCAGCGGGTAAAAACGCATTTTATCCACTAGTGGGTAAAGTAATTTGACCTGGAATAAAGTCAAAATAACTGCTTTAAAATTGATAAAAGTAGGTTAATCTAGTAATAAAGATGATTTACCACCTGTGGAACTACTGGAAGCAGTGATAAACACATTTTTTGCGTTGTAGTTTCCTCGCTATAGTGAGGGGAAAATTTTTGTGTTACATTCGGGTGCAAATGTATTTTACTTCTCGTGTGTTAAAAAACTCGCAAGTTCAGGATTCTATTCTCGAACCACTCGCTTCGCTCGTGGTTCAACTATAGAATCCTTTCACTTGCTCGTTTTTCAAATTCCACACTCGGCGTTAAAATACAACTTTGCCCCCTTGTATAACAAATAACTATTATTGTGTCCTTCTGCTGATATCTTTCTCTTTGTTCCACGCATCTAGGACTATGGCAATATTTGGCCAATATTTTCGAAAACCGTCTAAATCGAGCCGCTATTTCCATCAAGGACTTAACCGTAGAGGAACAAACTTCTAGGCGGGAACAAAAGTGTCGTCTTGATCCCTCCTAGACGGAAATAAAAACCGCTTTCCGAATAGGTGATGTAAATGTAAAATAAAAATATATTTCACTAAAAATACTAATCAGAATGTTTGTCCATACCTAGAGAAAACTTTTCTTTACTCTCTCAAATCGTTATGTAAAGAATCATTTTCTCGTCGACAACGTTTTCACCACGCACGGTTTAAAAACACTGTACTTTTCCAATCCCAAAGCAAACCGCTCGCTGATTGGAAAACTAAACGCAATCCACTTTCATCACATCATAGAGAAATGAGGAAGGATAGAGTGCTCACTCCATACCGGGTGTGAAGCTATTGACCTATCCTCATGCTATCATCACCCCTTTTGGCTTTGGTTTTAGGGAGACCCTAAATATACATCAGTTTTTTTACCCCAAAACACTTACTCATTATTTTCATGTCTTTATTTAGATTTCAGCATCAAGTAGATATATTGTTCTAATCGTTGTTAAGGTTTCAGGCTGCTTGTAGTAATTATTATTTCTCTAATTATGTGACCTTAAAAGTTTGTGTTTTGTATAATGTGATAAGGCTCGTGTATATAAGACGGAAAAAGTGCTTAATAATACAATACAATACAATACTCTTTATTGCACACCTTGATAAAATACAACAATACAAAACATGGAAGCAACACGAACACAGGTAAACAACAGGCGGTCTTATCGCTAAAGAGCGATTTCTTCCAGACAACCTTAAGGTAGCAGAAATTGATAAATTTACATAATGTCAGTAGGTGTCAGCAAATTCGAAGAAGTAAACTTATCGCACAATATAGACAAAAAAATTTAACATACATAAACATACATATATAAAGATAAATAACTAAATGCATAAATATATAAATAAATACACATATAACAGTACCAGGTTATTAATATTAGGTTAATAATTTACAATTGAAGAAGAATATTTATTAACAACTGCATAAATTAGGAAACATATAAAATTACTAAACCTAAAATAATAATAAAGCTAAGAGATTTTTGATACATCGACATCCACAGCGTCTTCGAGTACATGGTCGTATGTCTTCTTAAAGAGGATGTCATCCCAGGATCTTTGGAGCTTCAAATTGTCGGGCTTTGCATCAATTGGGCACCTAACCTTCCACTCTTAAAAGGGTTCTTCCAAAAAAGGAATTCGGATGGTGCCACAGTTTATTTTTAGGATGCGAGTGACAATAACGATTTATTTGTATGACAATATATTTTACTACATAGTTCGGGTTTCACGTAAATATATATGGTTACAAGAGCGGGTTGACAAGCAAATACTTGACAAATATAAGTGCGTATTCTTTTTTGAAATATGTAGTAATATCATTTTTATATTAAAGGAAAAAATGGAAAAATTTACGCTTCCGGCGGGACTTGAACCCGCATCATTTGCAATCCGTGCAAGGCTCTTAACCAATTGAGCTACGGAAGCCACGCCGGACATCGCAAATCTTTCCATGCCTTTCCTTATGTACACACGTCTTGGGGTCATTTTTTCCTTTAATATAAAAATGTTTAGAATCGTTAGCAGACGTTTCTGCTTGTTAAAAATAAATATAGTAATATCGTTTCGCTTACGCTTTTTATTGTAGACTTTATTTTGAGGTACCGAGGCGTTAACGGTACTGTTAAGAAGTTCTTTCTTTTCATGATTGCTTGGGGCTGTTTCGGGCTGCGCCATGGGTTCCGGTAGCCCTAATCCTTCCAAAATTGGCGAATCTATCCCAATTATTTCCAGGACAATATCATCCCGGGTTTTTTTTTTCTTTTTCCAACTCCGGCGCCAGTTTTATTCGCATTGTCCTCTTTTTAGCCTGAAATGAAAAGAGTCAGTCATTTATCTTTCAATTCGCCTGATTGATTCTAGAATCGATTTTGTAAACTTTAAAATATTTTTAATTTATTTATTTATTTATATTACACAAAATGATAAAATACTAAACGGAATAAGGAATATGTATATACAATAAGGATAAAAAAGTAATCTGTTTCCTAACTTAAAATTAACTTAAAAGTAAATAATGCTCCCCAAGTCGTCACTGTGTATAATGGTGCCCAGAAGGCTGGCAGCGTTACCCCTCTGGATAGCCAAACTTAACCTCTGGCCGAAGTAGCTGCCAGCCAGGCGCTGGGATATCTCTTTGAAAAGAGATTTCGCGCTGGGGACCGTGGGGTCCCAAAGTTTCGACACCGAACGGCGCAAATATGTAGCCCTCGCCGAGGACGGCATATTTGCGCCGCTTGTTTTGTTCCGCTGTCTTGGAGCCCAGTCGCAAGCAGGCTGCTAAGGTTAGGGTGGTTTTGTCCAGCAGGGTTCCAATTTTGGCTGACGGTAAAGCACGGAGCCAGTAACCCGGTTCCGGTTCTGTGACTGCTAGCAAACGAACGCACTCTGCTGAACTCTGGGTAGAGTCAATTAGTTGAGTTATTGTTGCCTAATTGTGAGGCCTACAGCGATGGGTCTCATGCCTCCGTCTTTTTTCTTAAGAGCGCATAGGCTGGCTCCGTACAAAATTGATAAAACCTCATTACATGCCTTGCCAGATAGCATGAGGTTTACTAGCTGCATAATGTCCTCCAAAAGATGGTCACCGGCGTCACCGGTGGCACCGCAAAGCAGGTCTTTAAAGTGTTGCGGAGAGAGGCCATCGAGGCCGCCGGCAGAGCCATTCTCGAAGGACATTACAGCAGCTAGCACAGTATTCTTTATTGAAATAGTAATTTCGTTTCACACGCTTACGTTTCTTATCGTAGACTTTATTTTGAGATACCGAGGCGTTACGGTCCAGCCACAACATTGGTCTAAGCGCGACAGCGGTGAGCGGCAGCCATACATGCGAATGAAGTCCCATCGCTGTGTCTCACTCTAATGTATAGCCGCCGCTCAACCCTGTCGCGCTTAGACCAATGTCGTGGCTGAGCCGTTAATGGTATTGTTAAGAAGTTCTTTCTTTTTATGATTGCTAGGGAGGCTTCGGGCTGAGCCATAAGTTCCGGTAGCCCTAAGCCTTCCAAAATTTCCAGGACAATATCATCCAGGGGGTCTTTATAATTTTTCCACCTCCGGCGCCAGTTTTATTCGCTTTGTCCTTTTTAGCCTGAAATTAAAAGAGAGGCATTTATCTATCAATTGGCCTGGTTGTTTCTAGAATTGAAGGTTGGGCAATTGTGCTCACGCATGTTGCGTCCCAAATGAGACTCCGTCCTCGCGCCCATGGGATCAGTGTCAGACCGTCTGGTTTTTTCCCATCGGTTCGACTTAAGCCTTGTGGTTCTAATATACAAGGCACATTGGCAGACACCAATGCACGCCATTTCGTTAATGCACTGGTGCCTGGTAAACCTACCGGAGCAACGGACGTACCTCAGTCCAAGATGTTCTTTCTTTTCATGATTGCTTGGGAAGGCTTCGGGCTGAGCCATGGGTTCCGGTAGCCCTAAGCCTTCCAAAATTGGTGAATCTATCCCAATTATTTCCAGGACAATATCATCCAGGGAGGTCTTTTTTATTTTTTCCACCTCCGGCGCCAGTTTTATTCGCATTATCCTATTTAGCCTGAAATTAAAAGAGTCAGTCATTTATCTATCAATTGGCCTGATTGATTCTAAAATCGATTTTTATAAACATTAAAATTTTGTCAATACAAGTACAATTCATACATACATAAAAGAAAATTTGTAAGTAGGTGCCCAATTCCAACGTTGCCCGTTTTATATTAGACCAAAATACGTCTCGGGCGTAAGCAAAATCCTTGAGTCTTGTGGGATTAGTGCCAAAGATTTCGCAAAGTTAGAAATTTTCTTCCACTCCTTCACTTTCTTATTGACCGAAGCGATAGCGAGGGCTACGTTTAAGCTCAATAAATTTGCTTTTATAGCCGGATGTTCTCGTCTACAGGTCGCAATTTTCAACGGATTCTCGTGAAATTTTGTGATTAGATTCTATGACTTAATAATAAAAAAATTGTCATTCTAAAATGAGTGAACACAAAACATTATAAACAGAGTGAGCACTCTATGCTCACTTATTTATCTGTGGTCACGTGTAACGGATTTTATCGAAACGGAAAACCAATTGCTGTGACACACGATTGAAAAACGATTGTCCAATATTGAAGTTCTCCTTTAATAATTGCTTGGCTGAGATTTTGAAAAGCGATTGCGCTATTAGTCACATCAAAGATGGCCGTTCAATTTACGAGTGTATTTACCGCCATATTGCGGAATTTCATTAGAACTAATTTCTTCATCTATTGAACTGTCAGCGCATACATCAGAATAACAGCGCTTTCTTAACAGTAGTCAAATATTGATTGTTTTTCTATTTGAAAAGCGATTGCGCTATTAGTCACATCAAAGATGGCCGTTCAATTTACGAGTGTATTTACCGCCATATTGCGGAATTTCATTAGAACTAATTTCTTCATCTATTGAACTGTCAGCGCATACATCAGAATAACAGCGCTTTCTTAACAGTAGTCAAATATTTCTGGTCAGAACTTACATAAAAGAGTGGTCCTTAGGTACTTCATCGAAGTTATATTTTTCTACGGAGCACCCGCTTCCGTAATAAAATAGTAGGTATATTTTTTATATATTTTGAATGCCGCTAAAGCACTGTAAATCTGGATCCTCCATACAAAGCGTTTTTACAAGTATTTTTTACTAGGTACATTTTCATACACAATGGTCAAACAAATTACATAGGTACCCAAATTACTGAAAGTATATATCAAACAGACCCAGGTTTTATCAAACAAATTACATAGGTACCCACAGTATTTCAAACAGACCCACGATTCGTTTTATCCCACATTTTATCTAAAGGAAATAAATTATTTAATAGACTATAATTTTGCACTTATTTCCCATTATGGCCATTTGCGTAGTATTTTACAACTTTTATTGCTGGCAGTTTCACCGTTATCATTAGGGATGTACAGCGGTATTCCTGATGTTTCCGATCTTTTGTTTCTTAATAATTCTCCTAAATGGCAGGACAGGAGTAACAGGACATGTTAATATCAAGCTGAATCTCCTTTTGTAGGGTACAAAAATCCTAAAATTAAGTAGAATTTGTAGAAACCATCGTGGAGGAAGGATTAGCCAGCCATTTTAACTGGTCGGTATACTCTTGCATCATTACCAATGAGTCCCTCAAGTTTTTCGCACATTAAATCAGCTGCTCTTTCGTTGTCCGTACCGGATACCTCAATGATGCGCGCTCCGTCAGCAGTTTTGCTACCCTACCTCAGCTAGACTAAGCGATGTCGTTGCCTTATACAGGATCGAGGCATAAGTAGCCTCCGAGTCTGGTTTTAGCGCCAGTACTATGGCCGCTGACGATGGGGCCACCAATTTGCGCGGCTTCGGCTTCGGCTTCGGCTCTGCAGCTGGTTTAGCTGCTACTGCCGTAGACTTCACAGCTTTTTTCTTTGCCTTCCGGCCCAAAACTTCCGTCCGATTTTCATTTGAAGACGTCGGTGGTGGTTGTGTAACTGCCTGAGGAACCCTCTTTGCTCGGGGAGCCGGGATAGGTGTTGTCGTATTACCCGCAGAAGGAGAAGTCTCTTGAGGTACCTTTTTTCTTCTTACGCCCCGCTTTAGGGCCCGGTGCGGCCCAGGGGGCATTAGCGTTAACCCTGACGATTTGGCCGGTTCTTCTGCTGTTTTTCTGGGCTTCGTGGCTCTAGGAGCAGGGTCTGGAACTGGCAGCGGGGTCCAGGGATCATCCGGCAGATCAATCACTGGGTCACTTAGGGGAAAACGAGACTGCAACGTTAGCCGCATCTGCATTCCTTCGGTCCGACGCTAATGGCGGCCGAACAATCAGCGCCGAGGGGAGGCTGCTCTTTAGGTCATCTATGCGCGCATTGACCATGTTCCCTATCGAGCGATGGAGGCTCGCGGATAGCTCCTCTCTGAACTCCGACAGAGCCTGCGTCACGGTGGCCAGCATGCTATTGTCAGCCTTAGTTTTTCACGTTCAGGTCGACTGATGGGGCCTCCTTGTTGTTGCGTTCAGAGAAGACCCTTAAGGCAATAAGCGTCACGACCTTCTGGTCCCGCTTAATATAAAAAAGAAAAAAAACCATCGACACGAGAAGAAGAAGAAAATTAAGTATCTACATAGGATTTGATTAGTTATACTATTTAAAAGAAAAGGACTGTTTTTACCGTCTTTCAATTTACAACAAGTAACTAGGTAACTACTTACGTAAGTAGTACAAAAAGTCTCTTTGCCTACTAGTATATCATATTACATCCCTATAGGTACTGTTTTACTTGGATTACTTAACTTGGCTTTAGATCTTCGAATAATGTCTGACTTTAAATAATGTCTTCTTCTGTATTCAGATGACTATTTGTATTGAGTTGTAATACATCATAGAACCTACCGAATCTACCAACTCCCATCATGTTACGAAAAAAGATCTGGATAAGGACCTCTAGATGAGCTTTTTGTACTGCAGAGACACTGATAACGTTTCGTCACAAAAAAATAAGATAAAGGATTTATTTTCTAAGATAAGATAATGAACTTATTCTTAAGCTAGGAATATTTTCGAGCACGGTGCATCACTATTAAGATGTCCATTTACCGTTCTTTTGATTTTCCCTTTTTGTGGTTTAGCTGCTGATTTATACAGGCTGTAAAAGTTTAAGCGTCTCGTAAATCTATAATATGAACCGTTTATATTAAGTTAGTTTTTCTGAGTAAGTTATCTTCAAATGTTTTGTGTCACTTTAAGAAACTACTTGAATTACGATAGAACGGGGCGGGGCGGGATGATATATCAAGCTGTAAAGAAAGTATAATATGATCACACAAATTCTATAGAAATAGACGTGCTAACAGCAACACTCTTAGCTAACCATCGCTAGACGTTATGCCCTAGTAATAAGGATTACAAATGTACAGCTAACAGTGTTGCCAATGGTACCTACAATTAATTATATCATATACTTAATCATACAATTAATTAAGGAGAGGAATTCCTTGCCGGCGGCAATATTTCCGAGCTCATATAACCCGGCAACTTTCAAATCATGAGTGAACAGGCCCCTATTTCAAAAAGGCTACAATTGTCAGTGACATATGTCGAGCGACAATTGTCGATGACAGGTGACAAATTACAATTTTATAAAATATTTTCTATAGAATTGCTTACAAACATGACAGGCATTTTGCTACAATTGTATGTATTACAATTATGTTGTGAAACAATAATTATTATTTCTAGGCGACATATTTGTAGAATTGTCGGTGAATCTCGACAGGAGGATTAAGATATGTCGAATTGTGTGACAATTGTAGTAATTTGTGGTTGACATACGCGTTGTTCAAAATGGCTGCCCATGCGAGTGGTATAGTGACACTATTAGTGATAGTGACAGTAATTCCTACCTATATACTTAGGTTTTCGTACTTAGTTCGCCGTCGATATAAGTTTCAATAATGCTACGTAAATATGAAATTAAATTTGTAGCAAACTACGGATATCTCAATTTATTTTTATCATTGTACCATCGGCAGCAATGTTAGTACCTTATTACAAGGGCATAAAGCCTACCGATGATTAGTTAAGACTCCTTATTCCTTAGAGCGCTCATCAATTTCACGAAACGGCCATCGATAGATGGCGTTGGCGCTCGGTACGCGAGCACCTGCAACTCAACGCGCGTTTCAACGCCGACACAAATAATCTTGATAGTTTTGAATTAAATTGGTAATAACATAATTTTCAATTTTATACGGGGAATTTCCTGTTCATGGTATGGTAGTAGTAAATAAGGTGTATGAATGTAGTAAAAGTATAGTAGTCTACATATACATATATAAATACAGGTTTCCTAATTGATTGATTCAACAACCAACACCGCTGAGCCGAAACTACGAAAGCTAGAAAGTCGAAATTTGTATAGATTGCATTAACAAAATTTCGAAGAGATAAGAATCGATTATGAAAATGTACACCCCTAGTAGAGGGAAAAAGGGGGTGAAAGTTTGTATCGGGATCAATTTGTTTTTTTTTATTAGGAAAATTTTAGTTAGGAACTTGAAATTAGAGAATAGTTTAATAGTGATTTCTGTTTTTTTATTGAATGTATATGCATACTGATTGGTCCCATTTTTATCAGAACCCAGTTCTGATGATGGGATCCTGGAGAAATCCAGGGAACTCCTCAAGTCTGAAAGGCATACATATAGCGATTTTTGTGTTTTTATATGAATAGCATGCATTTACGTACGGAACAATGACATTTGGTGCAGTGGAACTGTTGATGATGGTCAGACCGGAACTCCCTAAATCTAAACGGCACAGTTATAGTGACTTTCATATTTTTATAAGAACAGCATGCACTTACGTCCAGAACAGTGACATTTGGTGCATTGGAACTGCTCATGATGTGTCACTTTTTAACCGTCGCCTCAAATCTGAGAGATTTGAGGCGAGGTTCTCAATTCGTCTGTATGTTTATTTATTTTTTTAATTTTTTTATCTTTGTTCCTCGATATCTCCGTTGTTACTGGACCGATTAAAACAAAAATTATTGAATGTATATGAATACAGATAAAAAAAAAGTAGTAGATAAAAAAAAATATCTGTCCCCTCTTTACATGTAGGGGTACCCTAATAAAACATTTATTATTATTAACGACCTTCCACATATTTATAATGAGCCCAAACATGATGGGGTTATGATGAGGAGAATAGCAGTTCTGTTGACCACCTCCTGACTCCATTATGAGAACTTGGACCTCGTCTAGTTCGATGGTGCTCGTCAGCCCAAATATAATGAGCCCGAACATGATGGAGTTATGATGAGGAGAATAGCAGTTCTGTTGGCCTCCTCCTGACTCCATCATGAGACCCTGGACCTCATCTAGTTCGATGGTGCTCGTCAGCCCAAATCTAATGAGCCCAAACATGATGGGGTTATGATGAGGAGAATAGCAGTTCTGTTGACCACCTCCTGACTCCATCATGAGACCTTGGACCTCATCTAGTTCGATGGTGCTCGTCAGCCCAAATCTAATGAGCCCAAATATGATGGGGTTATGATGAGGAGAATAGCAGTTCTGTTGACCACCTCCTGACTCCATCATGAGACCTTGGACCTCATCTAGATCGATGGTGCTCATCAGCCCAAATCTAATGAGCCCAAACATGGCGGAGTTATGATAAGTAGAATAGCAGTTCTGTTGAACATCTCCTGCCTGACTCCATCATCATGAGAACCAGAACCTCATCCTGGTCCCAAAATATAATAATAATTCAAACTCTCCACAAACTTCACGTATAACTTAAAATCCAAAATCATATGAAAAGCATGTCGAATGCTAAAATTGCATAAGGTGTAAAAAGGATCAAGATTTGTTTAGTCGCAGTTTACGGCACTTCTCGGAACTATCGCGCTGCTTACGAAAGCTAGGTGCGCCGGACGATCAAACACAGGTCCGTTGTCTTCGAGCGCTCGGCGCAGACTGAGCGGGCTCGCGTTAGCACAGTGTCTTTTATTCGAATTTTAGGTGTTTTAAAAACATATCTATCGACAGAAAGGTATGTCTTATATGTATGATTTTTTTTTTATAGGTCAATAAGAAGTTCTAGTTTAGGATAATATTATATAAGAGTTACAGAAAATGCAGGAATCGCAGGAAAAATACATAATGTAAACCTCTTTTTATCGAAAAAATGGGGAGGATACGGAAGGTTATTTATCCACCATTTCAAGTAAATCTTAAAATGTCAAAGTATTAGCTAACTCGTACAGGATATAACAAATAGGATTGTGATCATTTATTACCCCAAATAACATTTTTAACAGCACAATCACGATTCTAAACGAGCTATTCCACTACGAAATTTGAAAACGTCTTCCGAAAAAACTGATTTTTCGGAAGTATAAAAAGACATATTTTAAAGTAGTACCAATTGACTTTCTAGCTTAAGATATGTACTTTTAGGAACATTATCATTTTTTTAATAATCATTTATAGTTTCTTTATAATTTTGAATGAAAAAGGTTCTATTTTGCAAAAAACGCTCGTCTTTAGGAATAAGGCCTCTTAAGAGTGTTGCTGTTAGTAAACGCTATTGGCCCCTTCGTAACATTATTAGTACTTAGGTATATTTTTGAGATTTCTCTGCGTTAATACATATTATTATACTAAATTGTGTTTTTAAACTTATGTATCATAAAAAATACTACATACCTATGTACCTAAATAGCTATCATTAATATTATTTTATACAAATACCCTCAAATTAATTTGAGCGTTTTTAAATGAACGAGTTACCTTCGTATTTAGGTACACCGAATTCCAAATTCAAATATTTTTAGTTTAGTTAAGCATTTTAACTATTAGTTTAGAATAGTTTTAATTTGTTTAATTTGTTATTTGTATATTTTTATTGTAGTACCTAATGGTCAATGTTTTTACTTCTTCTTCTTTTATTCACGTTCATAAGAAATAAATTTTATATATCTTAATAATTCAAACTTATTAAATACTTAGTATAGTGCCAAGTTAGGTATAGATCTTAGATATTTCTATTTCTTTGCCATACACCCGTTTCAATCAAACGTTAAGCTATTCCTTTATATTTAAGTATTAATTAACTTTCATTGCGGATATTAATTTGTTATCAAATTTATCAAATAACACGAATTTGCGGTCGGAAATCAATTTTAAGATAGTCATCTTTCTTATTATATCCATACTGCAATATTGTTTTTGAAACAAAATACTAACACATAACCAATGCCTACTTGATACACATAAATAATGTTACCGAAGAAAATTACCTCTTTACCACCTGTATATGTAATGAACATGAATGCAATAAATTATATGAATATGAATTATATAATGGTGGGAGAGGATTTAGGTAATGAATAGTTTTAAATAAGTTTTATCGAAGTTAACAAAGGCATTTATATTTATAGTTAGCCAATAAACATAAAAATATCCATTAAATAAATTTACTTATTGCCATTTGAGTCAACTACTACTCATAATTTGATACATTTATCCCTATGGTTAGTCGTGACAATTGTATTCTACAATTGTCGCACCTGTCAGCGTGGTGAAACCAATAATTCTACATATGTAATATTTTGTGACAATTGTCGCACCTGTCACCTATATGAAATTGGGGCCAGGCGTCTTCTGGTCGAGCTCACTCCATCGTCGGCCACGTCTTTGCCTTTGGCTAATCTGTGGCCAAGAGTAAGCGCATTTATAGCCTACTTACTTCTCACAACAACGTGTAACACAGTTTGCCAATAAAGTACATTCTATATATAAGATTTACTTTTACTAATCCGCGAATAGATACCTACCACGCGAGTCAATCAGTGCCAACGCGTTATACTTGCGTATTTTCTACATGCATCATCATGTTCATGTACCAACCCTCCCATCGCAAAGATAAATACGCAAATAAAAATAACGACCCACCACCAAAAATTCTAAAGTTGACCCATGTTTAGCCCCTCTACGATGCGACCTCGGACTCCAAGATTCGGCAACAGACCTGGCCCCGTAGCCGAATGGCATTTCTCCGACGCGAAACAAAAACGAAACGCCGCTAAAGGTAGTCTGGCTCTGTCGCGCCAATACGCAAGAGCGATAGAGATAGATATCTACTAGCGTGTCGTTTCGTGAGCGTTTGTGCCATTCGGCTACGCACCCTGGGTACGAAGCCGAATGGCACAAACGTTTGTTTACGTACCCAGTGTCAGTAACATGGATTTCCGCAAAGTAACGCCTGATTCCATAGATTATTTGCAAAGTAATTAATAAAACCAACAACATCTAACTATCATTTATCATGTCTACACGGGCTATTTTCGCGTGCGTCGTGTTGTATAGCCACATATACCAATTAGCTAAATGGACGTTGACCGATGAATTTAAAAGGACTTATAGCTGTTAGGAGTTTAATATTTGTACCTATACATGATGTTACATGAAAATATATTACAAAAGTTGATAAATTAACCCTTTGGGTTTTTTTATATAAGAAGTGACTTTATATAAGAAATAAATGATTGAAAGAAACCTTAACCTTAGCTCTTTTTACCTAAGTGAGAACAATCTTTTTAAAATATGCTATTTTTTGAGTTCCGTACCAAAAAGGTACAACAGGAACCCTTATGGTGCGACTCTGTCCATCTGTCACATTGTTAAATATCTCGAAAACTACTTATGCTATCGATATGAAATCATAAATTAATTCACCAAACATGGCTATTATAATGAATATTACAGGAAAAATAAAATCGTACACGTATCTTGAAAACTTTTTATTTTATTTATAAAGAACATTTCAGATTCACATTTTCAATTTCAACACCCTTACGGGTGTTTATTGTACCTGTATTTTTTAACAAAATAACAATGAAATTACCTGCTTTCAAATAGAGGCAAAATGGTTAAAATCGGTTCACGCAATAAACAATTTGTTCCATAAAAATCATCTTCCATACTAGCTCGCGCGCATTAGTTTACTGAATTTGCCGATAGATGTCGCTGTACGTTGAATGCTCATTTCCTACATCGCGTTTTTCCTGATATAATGAGGTCGGTTCAGGAGCGTCCTTGCGATATGTCGTAAGTCGTAAACTATTGAAGTCGAATTATTTATTTATTAATTATTTGTTAGCCTGTTGTGTCCCACTGCTGGGCAAAGGCCTCCCTCTCTTTCTTCCACGCGTCTCGGTTTAAGGCAATGTTTGGCCAATCTTTTCGAAAGACGTCAAGATCGTGCCGCCATCTCCTTCGCGGTCTGCCGCCACGCCGCACTATGTTTGGTGTCCATTCGGTACTTTTCTTGGCCCACAGGTCGTTTGGCATGCGGCAGATGTGTCCGGCCCAGTCCCATTTAAGCTTAGCGGCTGTCAGGGCTACGTCGGCTACTAGTCGAATAGTCTTGATTTTATTTGGACGTTGTCTAACAATAAAATTGTATATTAAAATATTACTTGTCATGTGGGAAATTGAATCTTGAGGGATTTCGTCAAATCTGTAGAGTTCTGTGAATAACAATTTGATGATTCAACTATTGAACGTTTGTACGGAACCCTCGGTGAGCGAGTCCGACTCGCACTTGGCTAGTTTTTTTTTTTAATTTGTTTGGCTCACCCAAATATTGTTTAACTACCAATCTTATTCTAATGACAAGTTATTAAAATATCACACTTCGTCAACAGTTGACCGGGATATCAGACACATCGCCATGTATCAAACCGTGGGATAGTTATGATCTGACCCACCCAGTCATATGTACCTATGTGTATTCTTCATTAATTATACCTACCTCAGAAAGAAAGTTTGTAACGAACATACCCCTTACATACCCTGATACTAACCCGAGAACTTTTAAGGTCACTGACTAAGCTAAGGTCGTTACGTAAATAACACACCATCAAACACGAATTAAACTTCGAACTTCCCGTTTAAAGTGAGCAAATATAATATGAATATGCCGGTAACCCAATTGCCCAAATGCGGTAAACCAACTCACACGTGCCCTCGACATATTTCACCATAATAGTTCACAAGTTGTTACATAAAGCTTTGTACCCGTTGAGGGCCAAATAGGTTCGTAAGACGGACTTTGGGATCGATTGTCAATACAAATATAGTAGTAATTTTCCTCCGTGGATATTGCCATTTTGGAAAATATTGGCACATAATTTGATGTAAATATTTGAATCATGACTGCTGCACTTAATTACTTATTTCAAATTTTCGAACATTATCAGAGTTAGTTAGATATGTAAGTTTTAAACTTGTAAGGTAAACCGGGATATTTGATTCTGGCGGAGTTAAGGGTAAAATTATGATATCCGTATAAATTTAAAGTTTGGAGACTATCCTTCGCACATAGAGTGTTGAAATATTTTAGAACTATTCCGTTTAAAGATATTTTCAAAATATGCATTTACGCCACCTGTAGCAATTTTTTTTCACATTCCCTGGTTGCCTGAAAAAAAACTAGAAATTGTTAAATTTTACAATAATCGAATAATGTCAACATAATTCAATTTCATATATCGAACTACAATGGAATTAAAGGATTTTCCAAATTCAACAATGCAAATGCGTCTGAGTCCTAAGATGTACATAGAGGAAAATGAGGACAAAATTTGTAAGAAAACCGGTTTCAAGACGACCCTTCCTTTCGTCGTAAGGGACGAACACGTCCTACGTAAGGGACAAATAACTTGGTATCGACGTCGAGGTCAAATGAGGTGCGGTCACGCTTGAACAATATTTTTACTGAGTAGGTTTTTTGGTGGTAAGTGATGATGCGGTCTACGGTGGAGCACGCTTGCCTATGAGATACCTATTTACTCTTGCTTTAAAGAGATCTAGATTGTACTCATGCGGAAACACAGACTCAGGCAGGGAATTCCACTCCTTGGCGGTTCGCAAAAGAAATGTTGAAGCGAAACGCTTAGTGCGTATTTTTGGAATACTAACCGTGAAGCGATGCCGCATTGCCGATTGTCTGGTGGTCCTATGGTGAAATGGGGACGGAGGAACAAGATTTATAAGATTACATTGGATTAGAAAAGTGAACGCCGGAGTTAAGAAAACTAGGTATAATGTTTAAAGGTATTCGAGTATTCCATATATGTGAGATTACGTTCTACTGATGGTTTATACGAGTATTAATATTTGGTTTTAAGTAACGAGAGTTTTGTTTAGTTTTTTATCTCAGTATATTTTTTTTTTATTAAGTTATGTTTTGGAATTGATATGCCCCTTAGTAAATAGTTTTTAAGTGTCTCTATTACAATTTGGTCAGCTCACACTGCTTATCACTCCCTGTATAATAAGTATAGTTGTACAAGATATAGAAGAAAACTTTCTTAAGTTTTTAAGTGCTCAGTAGCTTTAAATTTACGGTTTCTTAACTATTTGCGCTAGTAAGTAAGACCGAGACATAGTTCGCTATTTTCTCCCATATTATAGGTAGCCTTAATTACCGCTATGTTTGTAAAAAATTTGACATAAATTTAGTCCTACATCTACCTTCCATACTGACCAAACGTATCTCCTCTTTACAAATAAATTCACCTCCAAACAGCGAAACCCCACAAAGACAATTTGCGAGTAGTAAAATAAATGACAAACTAATGTCTATGCCACGATACGTTGACCTCAATGACGAGTGAGAGTGAGACATCATGTCCTCTCGCTCTAACACATGGCCCTTACTATATACAGTAGAACCCGGTTAAAACGATCACGTTTAATACGATTTCCCGCATATTACGCCATTTTACGCCGGTCCCTACAATTTGAGACTTGTTTTCAGACATTTTTTCACGGTTAATACGACTCGCGTCCCCGCTTAATACACCATCTAAAACCACACACCTTGCATTACTTTACAACTTTATTTATGCGGGTGACCAAAATCGGAACTAATTTTACTGTACTTAATTACGCGATTCTGGCGGCACCGCCACCCGTAAAGATAAATTTGTAATTTGTCGTCCTAACTCAGCGGTTAGTGCGATAGTTCGTACCTACCTACATACACTTCGCTCATTATCACTACTGTGGTGTTGAGTTTCTGAATTCTTTGTCCCATCTTTGATTCAGTGATGTCGAAAATGAGAAGAAAAGCATTATCGCTCCTAGAAAAAGTAACCATATTAAAAGTTTACGATTAAAAATTACAATTTTGTCACGTTTAATACGATTTCCCGTATAATACGCTTTTTTGGCTGGGTCCCCTCAGAATCGCTTTAAGCGGGTTCTACTGTAGTAAGGAAAGGAAGGTAAAAGCTTGTCGACAAACGAAGGCAATAAACCTTGCAGTATATTCCTAATGGACACGCACGTTGAGGATGAACTAGTGTGTTAGAATATATATAATATAAATATTATAGGACATTCGTACACAGATTTGCTTAATCCCACGGTAAGCTCAAGAAGGCTTGTGTTTGTGTTGTGGGTACTCAGACAACGATATATATGATATACAAATAACTATGTACATAGAAACCATGACAGGAACAAATATCTGTGCTCATCGCACAAATAAGTGCCCTTACCGGGTGATCAAACCCAGAACTGTGGCTTAGCGGCAGGGTCACTACGCGCTAAGTTAGACCGGTGGTATATAGATCGTTGCATTGACGGTAACGCGTGCTTTTATTTGTATTTGCAAATCTTCGCATCATACATATACAAACATACCTACAATCCTACATACGCAACATACAAGGCGTGCAAAGAGTGCCAGGTGTGCAAGTAGTTGGAATCTTCAGTACTGTTCTGATTCGGTAAACGAGTAAGTATCAATAACGAGGAAAACATTTTATTTCGCGTTATATACAGTGAAAGTCAGTAACTCGGGTTCCGAATCAAAGAAAATGTTTTCTTGTCAATAATACGTGTAGTACATTTTTTTTTCATTAGCGTACAATGTAGTACAATTCTCGTACATATTTTCTGATTCACAAGAAATTTGAAAACTGGACTGTTACATAGTGAAACAGATAGCGCCCGCTGGAATGTATGCTTCCTAGCGGTGACATATTGATCACTATGTTGTCTTGTAAATACGTGTAGTATATTTTTTTTAATAAGCGTACAATTTAGTACAATTCTCGTACATTTTTTTGATGTGACTTTGGATTCCGTACGATACCATGTCACCGCTAGAAAGTATGACACTACGATTTTTTATGAACTCCTTTATTATTTGCAATAAGATCTGCATTCGTAAACCTTTGTGTATTTGTAAACATTTGTGTATGTATCGCCCCGATAGTGCTACATTCGTAAACCTTTGTGTATGTATCGCCCCCGATAGTGTTTCGGCTGAATGCTCTTGTACCCGTTCTCTGTAAGTCTTTGGAGCGAACCCTTACGTAGCAGGTGTTAACAAATTGCAGAAAAGTGTAACAGATGTGAAAGTTTACAGATTGCTCAAAATACAACGTGTTCACACCTTGAGGCGAACTTAAGTAGTTTTGTTTTTTTTTTAAATAGTTATAATTATTTCACAGAGAGCGTGAGGTCGTGTCAATCTTAGTAGTTTTTTTTTTATCTAAAAAAGGTACAACGCGTCCTGTAACCTAGTGTTCAAAGTCGAAAGCCGAAGGCCGAGGTCCGCGTAGTACCGTACCGAAGGCCCGAAGCGTACAATGATATATCAAATTGTGCCGAACCCGTATTAATAGAATTTATTATTATTCTTTCAATATGAATTTAAATACCAGTGAGTTAGCTGTGAATGACTATGTAACACCGTCTTTAATTACTACGTCCCAGATTTATCAAAGGCCGGCTCAGTAATGAACCGATGACGAATCTGGATATTTTCGTTGTTTATTATAGTTTTACGAAACTATGTTTTGTACGTTACTTTGAAAAACAACAGTAACAAAGGACATTGGTATAATGTGCACAAAACACAGAAGCACCGTACCTATTTATAATACACATACTTGAAATATTTTTTGTATTAATATTTACGTAAAAATTAAATTACTTATTTGATTGGATGTCAGTAAAACTCTGTTCGGTATATGGCAGGGGATGAGTGAAGCAAACTACGGCTGATATCAGTGACATCACACTGGTTGTATTCAAGCGAAGATCTTAAGCAAAGTATGGGTCGCGGCACCGACCCGCTATAGCTAGGTACATACGTACATGATAATATACAACATCCCCCTAATACATAGTTCTTCAACGTAACATATTAATCTACCTATTTAAAAACTACGACCTAATGACATAATTTCTTATGTTAATTATTTTCTATACGAAAAGATTTTCATAAGCAAAATAAACAATTTTTTTTTTTAACTACAAATGATTTTTTATTGAGAAACAAACAACATAACAACTATAAATAAGCTTAGAAATAAAATTAGTTGAAAAGACCCTTCATTTAAAATGCATTAATTAAACACAAAGTCAAAGAAGTTACTTAAACACTTACAGAAGTTAATGACCGTACCTACCGGTAACTCGAGGTCCATCGAGTTAACATCGACTCATAATCTAATTTAAACATTTTGTCCAAGTCTAATCTAATTTACGGACCTTTCGGATCGGTTTTGCGAAACAGGTACGAAGCTTGTTGAGAGTCCTGCATAATGGACTTAAAAAATAGGTAAATTTTAGAGGAATCTCATTTAATTACATACCAATCCACGTAATAACTTTTAGAGGATTTGCTTTAAAGGATATTAAGCCCTCTTAATTGCCCTTCTTAAAATAACATTCTGAAGAGGTCTTCAAGGACGCATTAAAAACCCGAATTTACAGGACTGTGTCAAGCCAGATGATGGGACTTTTGAGGACTAGAAGCTCTCTTAGCTTTTATTTGGATCCTCGGGAGCTTTTATGATCGCTAACAGAAACCCGGGCAGAACGCTAAATGTACCAGTTTAGCTGTTCTTCAATCAGATTTATCTGGGAGCCACATTTCTGGCTATTATCTCAATAGGCCAAGAAATGAATGTACATTAAAAGGTATGGTATTTTTTGATAATCATCAATATGAGGTAAAGCCGAGAAACAACTGAAATATTGGACTCTCTACCCCTCCCCCCCCTTCCTCTCCCAGACGCTTCAAGAGCTATGGCCGGGGTCTTTTGATATGTTTTACCTTCTAACTAGCCTAAACGAAGTTCCGAAGTATAAGTACATTTTAATTTCTTGGTCTATAATAAAATCACTACACTGTGTTTTACATGTTGTATAGAACACATCAGTTGAACACGGAATTGATATACCTACTACCTACCTAAATAGCACTCTTACGAGCGTTACATTCAGTTGAAATCTGTAGGCAATGTGAACACATAAGCAGTAATTTGTGGCACACAAAGGCTAAGTGGCGACCCTTACGTAGCCTCAGGGGTGTCGGCTACGCGGTTATTCTAGACATTATTCTTATACGGATTGTTTCCGGCATTTGTGGCTTATTTATAATTATTTTTCTTTTGACGACCGGTTTGGCTCAGTCGGTAGTGACCCTGCCTACTAAGCCGCGATCCTGGGTTCGAATCCCAGTAAGGGATTTATTTGTGTGATGAGCACAGATATTTGTTCCTGAGTCATGGACGTTTTCTATGTATGTAAGTATTTGTCTATTATATTGGGTTGGTAAGAAAGTAATGAGCGAATCATAACCAATATTGTAATTTTTATTTAATTTATTATTTTAATCATTTATCAAAAATATAACGGCCTTCGTTATCTACTACTTGTCTCCATCGTTCTGGTAAAGAATGAATAGCATCGGCGAAGAAGTTCTTAGGTTTAGATTCAAAAAACTCAGCTATGTACTGTCGTAGATGGGCTTGATCATCGAACTTTTTTTCATTCAAGGCATTGCTTAGCGATCTGAACAATGCGTAATCCGTAGGTGCCAAGTCTGGAGAGTACGGTGGATGAGGTATCACTTACCAACCTAGCTCCAATAGCTTTAGCCGAGTCACTTTTGCAATGTGTGGGCGAGCATTGTCGTGTAAGAAAAAACTTTAGCATGCTGTGGACGAATCTGACAGATTTTTTGGTTTAAATTTTCAAGCTGATTACAGTATACTGATGCGGTAACAGTCATTCCACTTGGTAGGAGTTCCCAGTGAATAATACCATGAATATCCCACCAAACGGACAGCATAACTTTTTTCGGGTGAGGCTCTGTTTTTGGTGCCTCTATTCCTTTTTCGTTTGAAGCTAGCCACTGACGTTTGCGTGTGTGATTTATATATAAGACCCATTTTTCATCTCCAGTGATAAGATGGTCCAACCAGTTGAATGTGCGGCGAAAAGACAGAAGTTGTATGCAGATATCGGCACGGCGGTTTAGTTGATCTCTATCAAGTTCGTGCGGTATCCAAACACTGTATTTGTAGTTTTTTCCCAACTCGTGTAAATGTGTTTCTATGGTGACATGAGAGCAGCCTAACTCGGTAGCAAGAGTACGACTCGTTAGCCTCGGATCTCCTTCAATTAAGGTTTTTAATTTGGCTACATCAATCTTCACCGGTCGACCAGACTTAGGTTGATCTGATAATGAAAAGTCGCCACTACGAAACCGCTGGAACCATCGTTTCGCCGTGGCCTCAGACACAACTTCAGGAGCAACACGCTGACATATATTACGCACTGCTTCGGCGGCTGAATGGCCAGACTGAAATTCATATAGTAAGCAATGCCTTACATGCACTTTTAATTCGTCCATTTTCTTCCTTATATTAGCTCGGCGACAGCTAGTGAATGACTGACGAGAAACTGTGCGACTCGCCTTTTATATACTTTCGACCATAGAAGATTCTAGAACTCTCTCAAAAATTTTATGTGGAATTCAATCGATCGCTCATTACTTTCTTACCAACCCAATATTTATTATCGTTGGCTGAGTACCCACAATACAAGCCTTCCTGAGCTTACCGTGGGGCTCAGACTGTCCAAGAATGTCCTATAATATTTATTTATTTACTCTTTATTTGTTAAAATTAACGGTACGCTAAAAAAGTATTTTGTACGTCTCCTTACCGCTCTTTCCGCGTCAACATTTCCATTTTCATACTACACCTCTTAGATGGTCGAAGTACCTAATTAAACTGTACGTTTCTGCAGTAATTTCCTGAATCAAATTAGCATACACTAGCAAAACAGAGCACCTGAAAGAAATTACCTAACAAAGTGTCATTTTGATTTTTGGTTATTATGAGACTAATACATTTTGGATATTGGATGTATAGGCCAATGTATATTTGGCATTTTGATGTACTGAAAATTGGTATTTTTGTAATTTAAGACATTTTACCACTAATCCGTTTTAACATTGCGACATTCTAAGAACATGGTATTCTAAAATTTGGTTATAACGAACCGTAATCGTTTTTTGATTTGCTCGACTTGGCGGGGAAAAGACCCGTCAAAACAATAACATATGATTCCATCTAATATGTAAACAGGGTGCGTCCAACAATAAGCTAATGCATCAATAAAGCGTGGGCAAACACAAAAACAATGTCAAAACAAAACTTTGGCGCTAACCCTTATAGTGAAAGGTCGTAAAAGTTTGTCCACTTTAAACGAATAAATCCCAATGTAGTAGCCGCAGAGTCCATTCCTGTGTTAAGTGACCAAAGATTTAGGAGAAACGTTACTATTACTACTTCCTTAACTTCCGTTCTTTGTTTGGACAGCAATGGAATCTCGAAATAAGAGTTTATGTACCTACATAAAAGGCTTGACGTGACTTTTGCCGCCGTAAACCGCCTTAGGTGTCAGTTACAATTTCAATGCGCTTGACTTTTTTTATTTTCTACATGTTGTGACGTCTTGAAATTTTATTTGTTTTACAAGGGGGCAAAGTTGTTGTTTAACTGCACGCAAACTCTCCACCGATTAAAATTAAAGCTGTGTCTAAGGATGCGATTTATTTGAGCCGTTTGAGTGCAAACACGAATCGGTTTATTTTAGAGCATACAGTGTCAATATGTTTCTTCCATTTACAGTGGTCATCAAGAGTTCATCCCAAAAAGACTGTCGAATTTACCATCTACTTTGGTATCGTTGTACATTACATTTAATGATAATGATTGAAAGGACTACTACATCACCAGGATTATGGAAACGAACTTTAGTAGCACCTAATACTTTATTTCGAGCATTGTATAGCCTTGTTTTGACACTTGCAAATTTTGGTATCTCTTCAAGGTGTTTTTTAGGGACCAATTCTGAAATCGCGAAAAAAAAATTTGTCAGTTGCATAGAAATGAGCGGCATCATGACAGTAGAAATGAATGAAACAGCCAAATTTTTTATGGCGATTTTAGCATTGGTCCCGTCCCATACCTACTTAAAGTTGTTCATTATGACCTCAAATCACTATGCAAAGTTTTAACGGTCCTTTTATTTCAGCCTGTATACAATACATCTGTATCATCTCTATGGCTAGCGTACAAAAGTCTCTGACATCGACTAATTGCTGTTTTGAATTGGATTAGCTAATGCTGTACTCATATAAAGAAGTAAAGGTTTTTTGAGCTGTTAACAGTCTCTTGAAATATTCCTACAACATTTTCTGTAATATAAACACATTCAATGAACCTTCCGAATGCTGACAATAACCCCAGTAGCCACAAATTACCTTACCGACCCTTTTATTCGCACATTACATTATTCCAGCTCCCTTACTATCAAAACATTAAATCTATAATAGCAACCTTGTTAAAGCAGCTGTAGGGTTGAATCTTGGGGAACATTTTGCGTGTAGGCACTGGGATCAGATTTACCTTTCGATATTAAATTTGTAGGTAAAAATACATATAGATTTGGTTTGGGTACAACGCCTCAAGGTCGAACACATTTACATATTTAGGTTTATATACTTCAGAGTAGTGAATTTTTAATTCCTACACAAAAGTGTTATTTATACAAATCCAATGAGATAAATTATAACTAAAATTAAAACTGTGGCCTTATAATGGTCGTATTTTTGTCACTATTGATAATTTACTTAACTAAAAATAAATATTTCTAACGTGGAGGCAGGCGTCATTAGTAGTTGATAAGATATTATTATGTATTAACACTAGAATAAGTCTTTTAATATAATTTAAGGTACTAACTTTGAAAATGAGTGCTTCATTTCGCCGTTAAACGTAAGTTTGGCGATTTAAAAAAAAAGTATATTTATTTAGTGAGCAGCTGTTAATAGCTCATGTCTGCGAATTTTTTTTTTTTTCGAAAATACATATAAACTTAAGCCTAAAGAAGTAACAGACTCAACGAAAATGCATCTGATCTTAATTCTTAAGTATCTGACATATACCTAAGTACTCGTAGCAATAATGTGCGAAGATGTAAGGGCATTTTCAGAATTTGGGACCCAAAATTAGCTCGCTGTCATTTTTGTGACGATAATTAAGCATGAAATTTCAATAAAAAATATTGTTTTTGTGTTAATTACATAAACTTTAAGCGATAATCTACACATTCTGAACGTGAAAAAAGTAAATTTTTAGAGAGATTTGTGTACATGAATTGTCTTCACAAAACTGTCAGCCAGTTAATTTTTGTTAACGAATTACGCTAATTTTGGGTCCCAAATTCTGAAAATGACCGTAAACTTCATACTCACTGCCCCAGCTACGTGATAGACTTGTAGTAGTTACGAATAATTTGTAGTAGAACATAATTACGTATCTTAAACACGCGAGGAACCCGCAGTACTCTAACCACGCGTTTCTCAGGCCAAAAGAAAGAAAAAATGCTACCTATATGAATTTGAGCAAATCCAGAAAAGTTTACATGACATTTTAGTTAGTCTTAAAATGTAATCAGGAATACGTTGCTAAAGTTAAGCAGAATCCTCATGAGCACTATGTATTTACATAGCTATAGGAAGCAATCAGGAAGCAAGACAGCTATCATTTCACGAGTGTCATAGCATTAATACGTCTTAGTAATTGCTTTACATACCACAGAATCCCATTAAGACGGCTCCCAACTAGAATTGTCGCTTCCCTTCTACTAAACTTAAACCTTAAGTTAAACAAGACTTGGCCGTCTTTTCCTTGCGGTTTGTTTATAGAATTTTGTGAGTGACATACATTAGCAATACTCAGACGAGCATGGTGTATAAATCCATCCATCTTATTATTTTACAGATAAACAGTGGGAGCAAGCGTGCGTGGTAATGCATATAAATTACTTTGCTGAAGCTTACAAGAATATTGACAGACATTTTTTAGATGAAATCGGATTCGAACCGGATTTAGACTTTTTAAAACATGTTACAGATGTAGCTAGTGCGAAATCTTTTTCCTTCTTGACTTTACGGAAACGTACGAATCTGTCCTGCCTTTTCAGTCCGTCTCAGTACACGGAGTACTGACATTGACTGAACTACATACCATGACAAGTTCGTACGTTTCCGTAAAAATATGAAGGAAAACATTTCGCACTACATCTGTACTAGGTGCGGTACGAATAGATAAAAATTGGGGAAACCTTAGTAGGGTTGCAAAAAAACGGTTTTTTTTCTGGCTTGAAAAAAAACATGAAAAAAAAACCGTGAAAAAAAACAGTTTTTTTTCTGGAGTACGTTTTTTTTCTAAAGTACGAAATCTCAAAATTTGCAAAGTAGTTAATACTTTTATACGGTTTTTTTGACTTAATGTTAACTATTAAACGAATTTAATTAAATAACTTTAATTTCTGGTCTTATAAAAGTAACATTTACGAAATCTGTAGTTGGTAGTTATCACTATTTACTGTTGGCAACACCACCGCCTCTCCACCCTACACGCAGCATCGGGGATTCCCCAATAAACGTTTGTATACTGAATGTTAATTGTATTAACATGTACGTTATTGTTATTGAAACACGTTACAACTCACGAAAAACCGTTATTGTCGTATTATTTGTTCATCTGAAAAAAAAACCATATTTAGAAAAAAAAACAATGGTGCTCGGTTTTTTTTCATGTTTTTTTTCATAATTCTGAAAAAAAAACATTTGGTTTTTTTTCTATTTACAACCCTAAACCTTACACAGATCAACTTACCCCCCAAACTAAGCAAAGCTTGTACTATGAAGCTAAGCGACGATGTACATACTTAAATAGATAAATACATACTTATATACATACATAGAAAACATCCATGAGTCGCGTACCGGAAGGCGAAGCGTGGGTAGGCCCCCCACAAAGTGGACTGATGAACTGGTGAAGGTCGCAGGAGTCCGTTGGATGCGGGTGGCGCAGGACAGGTCATTGTGGCAAACTTTAGGGGAGGCCTATGTCCAGCAGTGGACGTCTTTCGGCTGATATGATGGTAGAAAACATCCATGACTCAGGAACAAATATCTGTGCTCATCACACAAATAAATGCCCCTACCGGGATTCGAACCCAGGACCGCGGCTTAGCAGGCATGGTCATTACCGACTGACCCAAACCGGTCGTCAAATCGTCGAATCTAACCACTAACATTATCTTATCTAAGATATAAGTACATTACCTACATAATAATTATTACATTTCTTTCTGATATTTAATAGACCAGTGACTAAAATGTACCTATGTATTTCTTTTTCGCGCATTAAAACCGTAGCAAATCTAAGTTTCGACCTTGAGTAAACAGCATTTTGTGCGAAAAATGTAAGTGTAACATAAGTAATAGAGTTATATGTCAACATAAGTTTTTATATTAAAGTGGCTGATACTAGGCCGTTTTCACATTATCCGATCCGATATCGGATGTAGGAAGGATGTAAAATATAAGATTTATGCGCTTCCAGGTCTTTATTTATGTATTTGATAGATCATTATTACTAAAAAACGATATAAAACGCAAAAATTGCGGATTTAATGCAGATGGCACTTTCCTACAACAGTTTTTGTCCGAGGCACCATCGAACTGCCGATATCGGCAGGACGCTTCCGACATTTTTGGCATGCCGGACCCCCCGCCAGCTATCGGCCGATAATATTTGTATGTGTGCGTATATAATGTAGGTATACGTTTGTAGTAGTGTGCGTGACAAAAATGGCGTCTATTAAACAGCTGTTAATGATGAATTTCTGTTGAAAAAAAAAAGATTGTAATTCATCGGTCCGAATTGCGGATACTAATTTTTTCATGTTTTAATAGATATAGTTAAATGTAAAATTATTTATTTTACCTGCACACACTTGAGTATTTTTATGCTCGTTATTTTAATTTTACAATAAAATATTTGAAATATAGTGCTTATAATTATTAAATATAGGTAAAACTTAAAAAAAATATTTTTTGATACAAAATCATACTTCATTGATTTGGAACAATGCGTTTTATCGGACCGACATCCGACACTATCGGAAGCGTTTATCGGGTGTAGGATGTCGGTCCTACATCCGATATCGGATCGGATAATGTGAAAACGGCCGAGTCCCAAAGGAATCCGCTAAAGAAGTAAAGAAAAAGGTGTCAGTTATTCCATAACTTTAGTTTTTGTGACACAAATTGATAAATAGAGGTTTTCTTCGTTGTTTGTTTTCTCAGCTTAATATTTTGAGGCACGTCATTGATATACATATTTGATACGGTACAGTCACCGACGATACCACAAAAATAAGGCCGCAAAATATCTGACACAATCCGGGCCTACGTCACTCGCTCGCGGTCGCGCCTTAAGTACCTAATACTACACGCTAGCCGTTCATTCGAAGCTCCCGAACTGATGTACCGATTTAGATTTAGTTTTTAGGGTTCCGTAGTCAACTAGGAACCCTTATAGTTTCGCCATGTCTGTCTGTCCGTCCGTCCGTCCGTCCGTCCGTCCGCGGATAATCTCAGTAACCGTAAACTCTAGAAAGCTGAAATTTGGTACCAATATGTATATCAATCACGCCAACAAAGTGCAAAAATAAAAAATGGAAAAAAATGTTTTATTAGGGTACCCCCCCCCCCCCTACATGTAAAGTGGGGGCTGATATTTTTTTCATTCCAACCCCAACGTGTGATATATTGTTGGATAGGTATTTAAAAATGAATAAGGGTTTACTAAGATTATTTTTTGATAATATTAATATTTTCGGACCCCCCCCCTCTAACTTTTGAACCACATGTTTTCTTTGTGTACGAACGAATCAATGCACTCTTTGCGGCATAGCAAATGAGGCCATTTTTAGCCACGTTTGAAGGACTGAAGCGCCTTTGAAATCTAAATTATTAAAAAAAACATATATTTTAATAAAACGATGGAGAAAACAGAAGCGATTGTATGGAGAAATTACCACTGCTATTGCATTACATTCGCAAAACATTTGGTAGCAATAGAATATTCTATGACACGGTTCACGAATTAGGTATTTAACATTTCTGCTGGGTTCTTGGTACAGTCAGCATCAAAAGTAGCGGATGAATCAACGCACCAAAAGTATCTGACAACCTGAATTACTTTTCTAAATACATCTGTACAGTTCGTGGTCAGGAATGTCAAAGTTTAATTCTTTATTCAATAATACGAACATTCTTTAAAATAGATTGCTTAAAAATCTTACTGACTGACTACCTTCTACACAAACCAATAAACTAAATAGTACAAACTAAAAAACAGTGCAACAAAAAACATGAAACAATAAAAATAACACTCAATCGAACAAACCCCCTGAGACATTCCGGTGCAAACGTCCCCAAGACGCTCGCTGCATTCCCGCGTTGGATCGCGATGGACAACCTCTTACGGAACGACCCGGAGCGGGGATCGAGTCCCCTCTCCCGCAAGCGACTCCCGAGCTCCAAAAAGGATCGAGCCTCCGAGCACCAAAGTCAAAGAAAAGAAAGTTTAATTACTTTTTCTATCTATAAACACACTCTCATCTCCTTTTATTTTACAGTTACATAACGGCAGTTATTTCTGAAGCGTTATTTGATCCGCTACTTCTGATGCTGATTGTACCCCGACTGACAGGTTGTTGGGTTCGCACTTAGCCGGTGACAGATCGGGTGTTGAGTGCTCTCTAATCGGTTGCATTTTATCCATTTTAGGCGGGAAAAGTTGGGTATAAACATTTATATTTATTTCAACCCCATAATTTGCGTTTCGTTTTCATCATAAACACCTTAATTGCTAATAGGAGCGCTGAAACATGAGACGTTTTTATTATGGTCTGCCTACCCAATTTCAGAATACAGGCATTCGAGCTTAATAGCTTAGGGATAAGTTCGCCTTTGTACTGAAACTTTTTATTTTAAATATTATGTGCTGTATTATTTTCCTGTACAATAAAGTGTTTACTTACTTACTTACTTAATCTAGCTACAATATTAACCTACGAAAATGTATATCGGCGGATGTTTTAGTATTTTAACTGTTTAATTGGTTTATCATTTCTTCATTTCGTTATAATTGAAGCATAATACACGATATTACTCTTAAGTAATACGGTTCAAACTAACTTTAATTGAGAACCAATTTTGCCTCATAGTACATTCAGCGAAAATTAACAAGGGCAGTAAATAAATAGCATAGCAGCACGTGCCTCACTCAACCAAAATGAAATCCGAATGTCATCCGAATTTTAATCGTGATTGTGGTTGGTCAGTGTCCCCTAGCTGAAAGACGGTATTACGTACTACACCGGTAGTCCATGTGGATGAGCCCTTAGCGAATGACGCAGTGAGTGTAGTGTGCTAACCAACAAATGACAATTGTGCCGAAAGTGAGGGTAGTTTCGCACCGCCACTGCCGCCGCCGACCCCCGCGCCGAGTCAACGGTCGCAGCGAGCTGTGGCCCGCAGTCTGCGGTGGGGTACCATCGGCATCGCGCATGCTCAATGAAAATGCTCCTGGTTACGGAGCGAAACATCGCTCGACATGTTAAAATGAAAATATATTCCAACGCACCTAGAACATGTACACATATTTCTGTATCTGTATCTGAACATGCGAGTTTGGTATACCATTCGGGATTTCGGAGTATCTAATGTAAGTATTTACTTACTTAGAATTGGCTTCCTAGAGTCACAGTAGGTATATATTTCAAATGCAATTTCGAGCAGACCGTTGTGCTTGTGGCTTCAGCGTGTCTTGTCCGAAGTTCTGCAGTTTATACAAGTTAATTTGGCCAAGTTGGATCATCACGTAGAAAACTGTTCGTTTAGCAGTCTAGTTACAATGGACAGTCGATGTAACAACAGTAGGTTAGCTGGAAATAATTTCACAAAAGCTTCTGAGCTGAAAGAAGCTGCCTGCAGCAATAAGAGTGTGACGAAAATTTTGATGTATGTAAGGAGGCCTTTTATGTAAATTTTAACGAAAATTAAAAATGATAAAATTTCAACGGAAATTTAAAATGCCACGATTAATATAGGTGTAAGAAAATAGTAGTTTCATGTGCTCTGCCTACCCCTTCGTGGGATGCAGGCGTGATTGTATGTATGTATGTAAGAAAATAGAACACAAAACTTATTTGCATTAAACGAAAAGATGAAGCTGACATTATAATTTATTTAATAAATTATTGTGACTAACTTTCAACTGAAATTATATCGACTGTCCTCAACTCCTCATTTAGAAGGAAATATTCAATAATTGTTTTATGTACCTACCTAAGGACTTAACTACTTACTTATCTAAAATTTTATTAACAGAGCAATAAATACAATACTCGTATTAACTAGGAGAAGACCGATAGAAATAAGCAGAGGTTTAGATACTTCCACTATTTCGCTCAGAAAGTTACATAGTAAAATCGCGCACAGTTTTCCTCAAGTTACACTGCGGGACATTTCCAAGAATTCCAATCCATTTTCAAATGCAATTTCGAACCGTCAACTAGTCGGAAATCCGTTACGAGTTTCGCTTGAAGCTTCACCGAGTCTTGTCAGAAGGACTGAAGCCAGTCCTTCGTTTTGCTTCGTATATTATTTTACTTACGGTTTCGAATGTTGCAACTTTTCCCTTTTAATAGTTTATTTACCTCTAATAAATATGACTGGCCAATTGTGCCGAAAATTTTTCTTGCACCAGAGGATCAATGACCGTCATTTTCTGTTTCAGTGACAATTCAACCATTGTAAATTTTGATACAGACATATTAAAAAATACGGTGTAGTCTCGGTTTTGATTTCTCTATCTTCACAGTGCTGTATTTGCCCTTATTATAGATGTGACATGACACAACCGGACAAAATATTTTTTCGGTTGTAAAGTTTCGTAGTCATCATAGGGTAAAAAGTCGATCGAAAATTGTAAGGAACTCATCTTGGTAACAATGTATCCTAATTCCCCTATCAATAGGTACATGTATAATGATTCACATCCGTCTGGATAAACTCGCTTTTTACCTCTAAATTGGGATAGATAAATCTTGATGTTGGTGTTCAAGTGCTTCAGTTACCATGAAGTATAAGCCGCATCAGCAATATTCGCATATGAATTCTTCATTATTTCCAAAGATACAAATGTCGAATTCATCTGGCTTAGCACATGTTCGGTGCACCCACTCGTTGCAAACATCTCAAGCAACCCATAATGTTGTCTTATCACTTTGATTTCTATCCCGTCGACAGTATTTACAAAATATATTTTCATTTAGTTCCAGCAAAGTGACTATAACATAGCATAGTGAAGCAATCAATTATGTCTTCATACCATATTGGATAATTTTCTTTCTCTATTTCCTTGAATTCAAGTTGCTCTTCATCTTTTTTCTCTTCGTTGTACGTTTTGTTTTTCATGTCTATCCCCAACACTTTTAATAACCAATACTGATGAGAACTTGAGTTCCCCCCAAGAAAATCAAAGTGTCTTTTCCCAGAAATTATCCATATTTTAAAAGAGATTTCTGATTTCTTGGCATCTTTACATGAGTTCTCAGTTTTCTTATTAGCTGAGTGCATTTTAAGTTACTTTGGATGTCCAATGTATAAAGTTTTATCTGTCCAAAGTAATTTTCTACGGAGGAAATTGCTCTTACGCATATCTTTCATTATATTTCCCCACAGATACGCCTTGTATTACAAATATTACAAAAGTGGCATACAGAGAGGGATCATTGTGCTTATTTATAGTATAACCCGACGATTCGATACTTATTTATTTTTCGATCATTTTACACCATATGTATTACTGGCGTACATCGAATCTTTTTAGTGTAATCGTCACGAAAGGTCGACGAATGAGTTCGTTCCATCACCTCTAATAACTCTATGGTCTTTCTTCTATTTAGCGTTGCGACAATTTGTAGCAATTTATCGTAACGCTAAACATATTTACAAAATATATTTTAATTTTTCACGGGGGAAATTACTCTTACGCATATCTTTCATTATATTTCCCCACAAATACGCCATGTACTTGGATACAAAAGTGGCATACAGAGACGGTTCGCGGGAAAACATCGGTGGACAATGATACCACGTGAGTTCTCAGTTTTCTTATTAGCTGAGTGCATTTTAAGTTACTTTGGTTGTCCAATGTATAAAGTTTTATCTGTCCAAAGTAATTTTCCACGGAGGAAATTGCTCTTACGCATATCTTTCATTATATTTCCCCACAAATACGCCTTGTACTTGGTTACAAAAGTGGCATACAGAGAGGGATCATTGTGCTTATTTATAGTATGACTCGACGATTCCATACTTATTTCTTTTTCGAGCATTTTACACCTTACATACTGGCGTACATTGAATTTTTAGGGTTTCCTACCAAATAGGTACAAAAGGAACCCCTATGGCGCCGCTCTGTCCGTCTGTCTGACCATTTGTCGGTCTGTCTGTCATATTCCTAAATATCTCGAGAACAACTTATGCTATCGCTTTGAAATTTGGAATAGTTATTTTTAGTGTAATCGTCACAATAAAAATAAGTTCGTTCCGTCCTCTCTAATGACACTATCAGGTTTTTCTTCTCCTTATCGTTGCGACAAATTGCTACCAGATTTGTTGAACGCGTTTGCCTTGTGTATTGTATTTTATATTGAATAAAATATATGGATTGGTAATGAACGCATCTACAGTCACTAGATCTGTCATTAAGTATTATTTGATTGCTAGGTGAATATTTTCGTGTCTCGATTACGAACAAAATGTTACGTCAGTCATCTCCTTCAGTTTCATACCTTGTCAGATGATGAGCTTTTAAATTAGTTTCCCCGGAATCGGCGAAATACTACACCCTTCAGCCTGAAGTCCGTGCTCCCGATGGTCTCCTGCAGGCCCTGCAGCGGCCGCGGCACGCGCACCACAAATGAACTGAAGTGCACGTAGTGCCACAACTGCAGCTGGTGCACCCTCCGCGTGTAGTCTTCTGGTGAACGTACTCAGTCATAACAACTGTGTCGGTAAGAACTCTGATGCACGGCATGGAATAAGCACTTTTATATATGCCTCCGTGGTGTCTTATCAAGGCGCCTACTGTATAAATATGACCACTACACCTGCATCTAGCTCTTTGCTTTATTGCTACCGTGCTCATTATCAAAGTTAAATAAAGTCCCTGCTGAGTTGTCTCGTCCTGAATTCAATGAAACCTACTGCTGCATTACGTTTTAGCGAAGCTCACAGACCACCTCAACATAAGACGGAGCATTCAACCCAACTCATCACATATTGCCACAAATACGGGAGAACCGTAGTCATTTAGTATGGGAACGGAACCGCTTGATCCAGTTGTGTGTGTGTTGTTGTGATTGACACTGATTTAAACTTTCACGATTATTACACATTATAACTATTAAATCGGGACTTAATCGCGTATCTCTATACATATTACCATCCCCAGTGTGCAAACAGTTCAAGTTAATAATCAAACCAAGTGAGGATAATTCGAAAAACTCGCGCGGCTGTCAAGGCCAGTCTTAACCGAGACCACCAGGGACAAGGCCGTCCCTGAAACATTGGAGATTAGTTTAATATGTAGTGATACGCGGTTAAGCCCCGATTTAAAAGTTATACTTACTGTGTATTGTAATACCTACTTATAAAAAAATAGTTTGTGCTGTTGGAAGGTCAAACAGGAATTAAAACTATTTTTGTCTATGTAGTGGTTGCTATAGAAACGTTTTCGTTAACATAAAATGAGATGTCTTCTTAGATACTTTGACACCATGATGTGAGTACAAAATAAATGATTGTTCACCCGGCCATACACGGAGTTATTATTTCTCGCCCAGAACTAGCAGCACAGCCCACCAACATTATTGGTCCTTCGAGCCGGATGAAAGCGGCATTTAATTTACCATTGTGTTTGTTAAGACAAACAGAGCACAGACTGTTATTCTTGCTGAAAGCTATTCTTTCAGTGCTAGTTAGTATTTTAAATTTACTACAGTCAAATAATCTGTGATTGGACTTACAACCCAAGTAACATTTTAGTGCTATAATTTTGGTTTTCGACGCCAAAAGCTACTATAGATGTCGTATAAAGGTTTTCGGCGTGACCGCTTGTCGTATAAAAGCCTCCAGTAACACCTTTTAGCTCTATAAGCTTATACCGCTAAAAGGTGTTATTAGGAAGTGATGTAAACGTTTATATCACCATTTTATAGAGCCGCTATAGGCCTGGTCTATAACAGGATCAAATATGACTACTATAGATCTATATTATTGTATAATAGTGTTAGGAATCACTGCTATGCAATCAATTTGCGCTATTAAGGTTCCCGACAAGCCGCTATAGTTGTTGCGTTATACAGCTAAAAGGTGTTATTAGGAAGTGATGTAAACGTTTATATCACAATTTTATAGAGCCGCTATAGGCCTGGTCTATAACAGGATCAAATATGACTACTATAGAACAATATTATTATATAATGGTGTTAGAAATCACTGTTATGCAATCAATTTGCGCTATTAAGGTTCCCGACAAGCCGCTATAGTTGTTGCGTTATACAGCTAAAAGGTGTTATTAGGAAGTGATGTAAACGTTTATATCACCATTTTATAGAGCCGCTATAGGCCAGGTCTATAACAGGATCAAATATGACTACTATAGAACAATATTATTATATAATGGTGTTAGAAATCACTGTTATGCAATCAATTTACGCTATTAAGGTTCCCGACAAGCCGCTATAGTTGTTGTGTTATACAGCTAAAAGGTGTTATTAGGAAGTGATGTAAACGTTTATATCACCATTTTATAGAGCCGCTATAGGCCTGGTCTATAACAGGATCAAATAACCTACTAAAAAACAATATTATTGTATAATAGTGTTAGGAATCACTGTTATGCTATCAATTTGCGCTATTAAGGTTCCCAACAAGCCGCTTATAGTATTTTTAGTAGTCGTATTTTAACAGAAATTAAAACCTAACTATACCACTATTTTGGGATATAGTGGCTTTGGAAAACACTGCTACAGTATTTAACACTGTAGTAGTGATATGAATACCATTATAGAGCTATTTTGCTGTATAATGAAGTTTTCAGGATACGTTATATAGCTTTGAAAAGCGTTAATAGTCGTTTTCTAATGCCTTTTATATCTCATCGCCGTATACGTCACAATTACTCTTTTATATCACAGAACTGTGGAATAATGGTTTCGGTATCTCTTTTAAAACACAATAGCGTTATAGCTGAGTTTACTATATGTTTTAAAAAAAAACTGTTTAGAAGATCTTTATATAGTAAAACATTGAAAACAAGTATTGTTTTCTATATAAAGAACTTATAAGTTAAACTGGATCATAGTTAAAGTCTCATGCAACCCTAATTGAATCCACAATGGCGGGCTTATGGCAGTGAATGCGTATGATAAGTGACATAGTCGAACTATAAAAGCGTATGTTTTACTTCTTGGATCCATAGTAGAAACTATGGTGCCAATAATATTATTGTATTAAATTATATTTATTTATTTTATTCAAAACAGGTATAAATCGAGGGCGCACTTAAAATACTCCATTAAACTAATATTCTTTTAACGGTAAAATTTCCATCGCATACCTTTTTGCAGTAATGATGGAATTATACGAAATCCAAATTATTTTGATTGACACTAAACTTCACAAGTTCACACGCCACTTTTCATAAAGTTCCTCGTTTAGAACAGTTTTTGTTAAATATTACACACATTAAATTATTTTAGAAATTTCATAAGGGACGGCAACTGCTATTACAGAACAAAAAACCTGTATAACGGAATCTCAAATACTACTATAGCATAAATTGATACTACAATAGCGTTACTGTGTCCTCTATGTCAACAAATTAGCACAATAGTCATCATCACATCACCATTATAGACCTTAAACGTCACGGATGATACTGCTATAGCCCTATTATATCACTAAATGGCTGCATAATTGCGCCAAATCGGCTCTACAGTACCAATATAGACTATTTATAGGACCATTTAATGTGATTTAATTTGGTGCTCGCGACCACTATAGGACCAGAAATTGTTACTTGGGAATAGTTGCAGGTAGTCGAAGCGGTCGTTGTCACATTTACCACAGCCTTGTGTTGAGACTTCCCCGATGTGGACGGCTCAGCATTATCCAATGCCAAGGCTCGCTTCTCCAGGTACAAGAGAAACTCGGTGATAGTTGGGTCTTTGGTATCATCTCGCTCCAACTGGTACACCCGTGATATGTACGAATCTAATTTACGGTACAAAATCGCTAATATAATTGGGTCCCAGTGTTCAGTATTAACATTTAAGTTTTTTAAAGCAGACAAATATTGTTTTATCTGTGAGACAAATTGTCTTAAATTGACAGGATATCATCAAGCAAGGAATTGATGTGCTCATTGACAATTTTGAAAGAATGATTGCACCTTTCATCTAAAAGCTTAAGAGCTTCGTCATAACTAGCCTTAACAAGAGGAAGGTTCTTAATCAAATTAAAAGGTTTGTTTGCCAAATTTGCCGTTTGCAAATAGTATAACTTTTGAACCTTGTCAGTTGACCTATCGTTAAGTATTATGGCTCTAAATAAGCTTATGAAAGCAGTGTATTCACTGTACTTACCCGTAAATACATCTATCTTTATAGTAGGCAACTTAGCCTTAAAGGTGTTTTCACATGATGCGGCGGCATCGGCAGGGGTTTCAGACGAGGGCGAGGATTTACGATTAATTGCCTCTTTGAGGACTGTCAGTATATGATAATATTTTTCCTCAAAGTCTTCAACATCCTCTTCGTCCAAAGACAGAATTTCTTTGTTACATTTGTCGTATTCTTTGAAGAGCTCCGTTACCCTCGCTCTGTTCGCATCGAGCGCCGAACGAAATATAAAATTTTATCAAAATGGCGTAAAGCGTCTTCTAAAATGAACTTGTAAAATAACGAAGCCAAAGAGAATAAAAGAATGTAGTATTGCCAGTATTGCGCATAATGAATGAAGTGGAGAATGAAAAGAACCAGAAATAACGAACGATATCTGCTGTCCTCCAATCAAGTTGCGATGCCCGGTGCTCTGATTGGTCAACGTCTTGCTTTACGTCGCGGCTGCGCCCTGAAGTTGCACCACTTATCTCAGCGTCAAAGTTCACGATGATGGCAACGGCAATGGCGGCGAATATAAAACTCACAAACCGCGGCGAATGACATTTTTAGCGAGAGTAAGTAAATAAGATAAAGTAAGTATATAAAAGGCATAAAAACTGTAAAAATTCACTATAAAATTGCACGATTGAGTTAGCGCCGCCCGTGAAGTGTCTTGAAATTATATGTAGATCCACGATGAGTTGAAAGCGTAGGACCGACGATGAAGCGCGATACGACAAATGGGAATCGCGTCGCACGTGAAGTATTTCCCTTTGATGATAAAGAAGTACGCCGCCCGCTGACGAAATCGCGCGATGCAACGAATATATTACTTTGCGTTGCAAGCGATCTTCTTTCTTGGATGAAACAATAGGTGTTCGCTGCCCGCGAGGATTTGCATTCGCTAGCGATGTAGCGCAGTACGACGAATATTAATTTCGCGTCGCGATCTTCTGATTGAATAAGCAGATACACGATGAATGTGATGCGACGAATAGGTATTTTTTCTCCTATCTTTTCGCGTGCTTAAATGATGAACACGTCGATCGCCGACCATTTCACAAATAACACGGGATTTTAAATCTTCGTCCTTTTTCTCACTATCGAAGGACCAATGTTGGTGGGCTGTGCTGCTGATTCTGGGCGAGAAATAATAACTCCGTGTGTGGCCGGGTGAACAATCATTTATTCTGTACTCACATCATCCTGTCAAAGTATCTAAGAAGATATCTTATTTTGTTTTTAACGATAAACATTTCTTTATCAACCGCTACATAGACAAAAATATTTTTTCACCAGACCAACTGGTAAAGGCTTTCTTTGCTATTCGAAAACAGATAGCAAAATTGCATTTTATCCACAAATTTTAACTCGATGTCGTAATCTGGCTGCTAGATTTTACCTGTAAATGATTATTTTGAATAATAAATATTATATATAAATAGTATTTCTTATGGACGTGGTAATAAAATAAAAAACTTCATTGAACAAAACACATTGGTTTTACTCGTACCTCGCGCACTAAATTTTCACATTAGGTACTATTCGATCAGACTCTCAAAACTAATTTTCCAGATAGGTGTGTGATCTCAAAGCATTTGTAGTCAGTATGTTAAAATGTAATTATCTAAAATTATACTTACCGTAACTTACCGTAAGCTGCTTTCATTTGAAATTAAGTCGCTTACGTAAGCTGTAAAACTTACAAGTGTAAATACATGTTTAATAGTAGGTACGTAAGTGCGTTTTCACATTATCCGATCCGATATCGGATGTAGGAAAGGCAAAAATCAAAGATGACGGTGGATGGGATATCGGTGCTTCATCCAATATCGGATAATGTGAAAACGCACTAAGAAATGGAAATAAACTGAGAAAATCAGAGTGATCATAAAAATCCGCTCGGATGTAATATAGACAGGGAAAATGTCATATTTTATTTAACTTAAGAATGAGAAAACCATCTAACAAAAATAAGTCTAAATTGGATTAACCTAGTTTTTTCTTCCTATTTTTATTTTTCATTAATTTGCGCCGGGCACACTCCGTAAATCTATTATGGATGAGATAAGGCCGTCAATTTCTTTTGTTATTTTTATTACTTTTTCAGATAAAGATGGAAAGCCGTTTCCACGAATTATTGTGTTGTAGGTAACATTTCTAAAAATAAATACCGCACGACACTGAAAACTGTAATAGTACATTATGATACAAGTGCGAAAAGTTACCGCACACAACGACAACTGTACGCTCAATGAGCAAACAACTGTGACTCGTTTTCCAGCGGCTTGCCCGTTCTCTGTGTATGTTCTGAGTATTGACCCCTCAACCGCCTAGTTCCAGATCTTTCCCAGACAATTTAAACTGTAGTTTACAGATTGAAGGTTATTAATTCAGTAGCAAATTTTTGACAACGGCGTTTCAGAGGTTAAACATATAGTCATCACCTCATGTATTGTTTCCTTTTTGTTTTCCCACAAATAATTTTTAATTAGTAAATTATTCAGAAACTATGAACACTGTTAATAGTTTGTTTTTGTTGATCGGGCCCAAACTGAAAGTTTCATAATTACTAACGCAAATATTTGATTTAGCTTAGGTTAGCCTGATTTCAGGGAAAAACTACCGTTCTCTTTGATAATTTGGAAATAATTAAAACCGGCCAAGAGCGTGTCGGGCCACGCTCAGTGTAGGGTTCCGTAGTTTTCCGTATTTTTCTCAAAAACTACTGAACCTATCAAGTTGAAAACAATTTTCCTAGAAAGTCTTTATAAAGTTCTACTTTTGTGATTTTTTTCATATTTTTTAAACATGTGGTTCAAAAGTTAGAGGGGCGACGCACTTTTTTTTCCTTCAGGAGCGATTATTTCTGAAAATATTAATATTATCAAAAAACGATCTTAGTAAACCCTTATTCATTTTTAAATACCTATCCAACAATATATAACACGTTGGGGTTGGAATAAAAAAAATTTTCAGCTTCTTTCTTTACATGTAGGGTACCCCCCCTAATAAAACATTTTTTTCCATTTTTTATTTTTGCACTTTGTTGGCATGATTGATATACATAATAGTACCAAATTTCAGCTGTCTAGTGCTAACGGTTACTGAGATTATCCGCGCACGGACGGACGGACAGACAGACATGGCGAAACTATAAGGTTTCCTAGTTGACTACGGAACCCTAAAAAGGTGTGTGAAACTCGCATTAAATATTTGCTTTTAAGAATAAAAAAATGTATTTTCCAAATATTTCGCTAATTTTAGTGCAACTAATATAAAGTAGTGACACAGGGCCCAGACTGTCCAGATACGAGTTGTGGGAATATTCCTCGAAAAATAGTATTATTTCCTAGCTGAAACCACCTCTCGGACTAAGGTCCGAGGTAAGCCTCGATGTGAAAAAAGTTGTGACACGACGCGACGCATTATTAGCTGTCGATGATTTTCTCAAAAACTACGATGCTTTTGGTAGTGCTCGTGACAGGGTCAGCATATTTTTCCTTAGCACGTATAGGAGAAATGACCAATCAATACAACTTGTTGTTTTATCACTAGGTAGGCTACATGCACGAGAAGACAATTGGCCATCAAATGTCAATTGCCTGCAATAAACTGACAGCTGAACGAAATAAAAATTCACATTTCTGCTTATACAACCAAATTGAGAAAAATACGAGCAGTAAGCTAAAACTTGGGAGTAAAACGAACACGACTAACTTCCGAGCGGGTAGTAAAATGTTAGTAACACTATATATTCATTAGGTCCGTGGTGCTTTAGAAGCAAAAGAGCTTATAAGTTATTGAAACTGCATGCACATGTAACGTTTTTATAGTGGGAAGGTGGCGTGAGTTTGCGAGGGACGTAACTTGTCTTGCTAGAATGACAGAGGGTTCGTTTGGACGACAAATGCAAACTAAGTATGGGTCAGTATATGAGCGGTCTAGGTTACTGTTATTTATGTAAGCCGTGGATGGCTCCTCTTATTTGGACGTTGGTAGAAATGAGAAGTTATAGCTGTTACAAAGTATAGGTAAGGTTCATTAGAGTAATTTCGAAAGTCGTCTAATTTCGAAAGTCGTAGGTATAAAAACCACCATTATTTCCATCATATCAAGATTCTCCTTTCGAAATTACCCAAGCATTTCTGTGATTCATAATTGAGCATTTCTTTTTTTTTCGCCACTTTTATGAAATGTGATATTTTTGAAAAAAAATATGCTATTTCTACTCAGAATCACTAGCTTTTTCAATCCTAGTAGTTAAAAAATTGTCCCATTCGATGTTTTCTTATTTTGTTACCATTTTCCGTACATGTTGTGTGGGGTAACAAAAGAGGAAAGTAACAAAAATGTATGGACATTCTGGGACACTTTTTGTCTCCCGGTGAGATTGAAAGTACTCGTGATTCTGAATACAATTGACCTAAAACTCCATAAAAAAATCAGAATAAAAAAAATGGCAAAAAAATAAGAAATGCTCAATTACCCTAATGCACCTTATCTAATTTCTATAACGCAAACTGTAGGAATAAGGAATGCAGTAATTTTGGAAAGTATTCGAGAATGGCAGATACTTTTACTTATTTACTAATTGACAATACGGAATCGATTCTGCACCGTCAGCGTTTTTTTTTTAAGTAGCGGTGGGGAGACTTTGATAAAATCGAGACGTTTACAACGCGTTACAGCGATTCTGCACCATCAACGTTTTTTGATGAAGAACATGTTTGGCCTCGCTGAGATTTCGTAATGTCGCCGTTTTAAAAACAGCGGTGTGGATGGACCTTTATAATGAGATTTTAACTGTGTGTGTTTTCAAGTTATTTTATATCTCTCTTATTCTTCCCATTATATTCCGTGTTTATTTTATTAACTTGATTATTTTTATGTTTTAGTTATAATATGTATTTTTGTCTCGTTTGGATGAACGAATAAAAATCATATAGCCTGAGTGAGGCCTATCATATGTGGGGCAGACGAAACGAAGTATTTCCACACGGGTGAAGGAACACATAGCGGATGTCAAGCGCCATCGGCAAAGGTCTGCAGTCTCTGAGCATGTCATGGATAAAGTCAATCATGCTATAAAGTTTTATAAGCCTCTGGTTCTTGCTAAGGAGAAGCGGTATATACCCAGAATGTTGCGCGAGGCCATTGAGATCAAGAAATATCCAAACTTTAATAGAGAAGATGGCTTTACTTTACCTCCGGCTTGGGATCATCTGATAATGGAATAAGCACGACGAAGACTGTGAGACATTTGTGTTGTGGTGTTGGACATTTGCAGTTTGTTTTTGTTAATTTTGTGTAGATTAATTAATTAATTGTTATTTAACATAGTAATGGTAAATTTTTGGATGTATAACTTATTTATAGTGTGTGAACCTGCCTTAAAAACTTATTTTATTTATGGTCATGGTTCGTTAATATTTCTTGTATGTGGGTAGCTTTTGCATATTGTCATTTTTCCTCAGTCACCCGTTGGCCACGAATGCTGTAAAGTGTTCGAAACGTCGGGATGAATTGTAAATTCATTATACGCGATTTAATCCGTTTCCATAGTTTTATTTCATGAGTAACTATCGCGGTAATCGAAGACAATATTAAAAATCATAATATATTCTATTAAAGATACTATGTAGAGAAACATACACAATATTTTCGTCTTGGAGCAATACCACTATAATTACCTACGTAATTTTATTACTGTCATACGAAATTAATGTAGAATAATAACTTAGCTCCGAATTCGTGTTTTTCCAGTCGTCGCTTAATTGTATCTATCTAGCAGTGATAAATAAAATTAAAACGGTCTACAAAAAGTCTGCTTTAGATTCCATTTTCAATTAGACAGAAACTGTATCGCTTTGACAAATTTTCACAGCTACGGAGTTATTTTCTAATTTGAAAATATTTCTTTTCATTTTGTAATTTGTTTTTAAATTGTAGTGTAATTGGATCGTGCTGTATATGGTGCATTGGGGTAATTTCGAAAGCTGTCTAATTTCGTAAGTCACATATTATATCAAGATTCCCCTTTGGAAATAACCCGAGCATTTCTGTACTTCGAAATTACCCCAATGCACCCTATGACTAATGAAAGTATTATTTTCCATGTTTTTGTCTCTCTAGAAAACTTTAAGTTAGCTAGCTGGCTTTGATTTTGATAGTGATACATATATTCGGTAATAATTAAGGTAGCTTATTTTCTAGACATATCAGTGGTATCCACTAACATTTTTTTTAATTTATTTACAACAAGAAACTTGCAACTATTTTACATAAAACAATTCCGCCAAACTGAGGACAGTTTTTTGGCGGATAAAACGCTCGTATGCTGTATAAGTGTATATGTCCGAGCGAAAGTATAGAAAGTTTCGCAATCTTAGTGAATATATCCATGCCTACCTCTGGTAGCCATATCGACACTATGTTTCTGAACGCAACCATGTATTTGAATGAATACTTTTATTCATGAGTCCATTTAATGACTCACTCACTCTCTTCTTTCACAACAACTCCCGTGTACGGTACGACACAGCTCAGGCACCGTAGCCGAATGGCATTTCTGCGACGCGAAACGAAAAAGAAACGCCGCTAAGGTAGTCTGGCTCTGTCGCGCCAATACGCAATAGCGATAGAGATAGATCGCTACGAAAGAGATATCATCGTGAGCTTTTGTGCATTCGGCTACGCACACTGTAAATGTTTTTTTTTTATGAAATAGGCAGCAAACGAGCAGACGAGCCGCCTGATGGAAAGCAGTCATCGCCGCCCATGGACATAAGCAACATCAGTGGAGTCACCTATGCGTTGCCGACCTTTAAGAACCCTAAATACCTGCTTCTTGAAGAACCCCATGTCATAGCGCAAGGGGAACACCTCAGAAGGTAGCTCATTCCACAACTTGCATGTTCTGGGCAAAAACGAGCGAGAGGCCCGTTTGTTCTTGGTTTTCCACGTATCTAGAAAGTGAGGATGAAATTTGTTTCTTTGGCGGGAGGTGCGGTGATAAAAGCGCGACGGTGGCACCAGGTCAAAAAGTTCTTCAGAACACTCCCCGTTTTACAGACGGTAGAACAAGCACAGAGAGCCAACATCTCTCCGGAGGCTAAGAGGATCGAAACCGACTGTGAGTTCGGGATCGCCAACAATACGAACTGCTCGGCGTTGGATAGAGTCAAGTGGAAGAAGTTGATATTTCGGTGCCCCAGACCAGAGATGAGAACATGTACTCCATATGTGGTCGAACCTGTGCTTGTATAGCAAAAGCCGGTGACCCGATGTGAAATACTGTTTCGCTCTATTGAGTACCCCGAGCTTCTTAGAGGCCAGTTTGGCCTTGAGTTCCAAATGACCCCGGAACTGGACCTCATTCGTAATGTCGACTATCCGAATATCCCGATACTCTTGGGGATGGTAAGGGGAGTGTTCTGGAATTTAGGTGCTATGTCAAATGGATTTTTTTAGCGGAAAACGCGCAAACTTGTGTCAACTGGGGTTTAATGTGAAAAAGACATGAAATAAAACTATGGAAACGGATTTTATCGCGGATTTACAGCATTCGTGGTACCCCGTGGCACCACGAATGCTGTAAAGTGTTCGAAACGTCGGGATGAATTGTAAATTCATTAAACGCGATAAAATCCGTTTCTATAGTTTTATTTCATGAGTAACTATCGCGGTTACCGAAGACAATATTGTGAAAAAGACAGTTTTTCTTTCATAAATCAGTGATTTAATTTATCCACCAACATATTGCTGTTAATTTATTAAATACGGTAAATGTGTTTTCCAAAATCCTTATAGAAGTAAGCTCTAATAATAACTTTGCAGTCGGAATGTCCTGCAAATAAAATCGATACATACCTATATATAGCGCATATTACTCAAAAGGACATTTTTGTCGCTTCGATATCACTGTATTTGAATGTAAAAATTTATGATATGATTTTTTTTTACAAAAAATACGAGAAACAACTAGAAGTGTAATTTACAAAGCGTTGTTCGAGTCTTTTGTCGTCAAAAGTTCATCAGTTACGCGAAAAAGGCTCGCTCTTTCTGATATCCTTTTGTTTCAATCGTAATATAACTGATGTTGAGAATCACAAATGCACAAACAAGATTTCTAGGAACATACTCTTTATTTCATGAAATACATAATATATATCTCGCAGGGAAATGGCCAAAACAGAGTTTTGATCAAATATCTAAGGGATATGATCAAATCACGCAGGATGTCTAAATGGCGAATCCATTTTATCATTTCTCTAGAAAATTTCAGTCATTTGACTAAATCCCTGACTCTGTTTAGTGAAATCACAAAATCGGCCAACAGACACGCCACGTTTTGTCATTTTACTAGATTTGTTTAGGGATTTGATAAAATCCCTGAACCACGACAGTAAGTTGACGAAACGAGCTTATAAAGTCAACTAGTTTTATCATTTCGCTAAACAAGTGAAAAGTCAAAATGTTTTAATAAATAAGAAAATAATTAAAAATGAAACATTTTTAGCTTTGTTTCTTCACTTATTCTAATTTTTTTCGTATTTATAGACAAAAAAAACTCTTTAAACGGATTCCATTACTTAAAATGTCTTCATGGATCAGATAGCAGGGTTTATGAGTGCTGTAAAGAAATCGCCCACTAATTTTACCAGTGCAGTCAGTCAATGCGGGGCAGCTTGTGGCGAGCTGTTGGGGAACAGCGACCTCACGTACCCACGTGCTCCTGGGGAGTTCTGTTAGATTTAGATTCCATTACCTCTCAAATAGTCCTTACACCTCTGCGTTCGTCCCATGACACAGACAAGGGCAGCATCTGCTCGTTGTACACCTTACATTTCATTTAAGTGCCAAAAGGGCCTCTACATGTTGGCTTCAGTTCCGCGCACGCCTCCCAAAGGTCCGGAATACCCTATGGTTTCCATGATGGGATAGACATGTATTATATTCTTTGATAGACATACAAATAATTATGTTTCAGTTTACAACCACCTAGTATTTGATTAAAATAGCTGGTTTTAAAAAGAAGTTTAATACCTATTTGACATTTTATTTTACCATTTCACTAATCTAGTTAGAGATTTAATCAAATTAAGTGACAAAGGCAAGAATTTAATAAATCAAATTGGATATATTAGATTCTTGCCTTCGTCAATTCACGAAACCAGTTCAGAGATTTGATCAAATCACCATATACCAGTTGAGACTTCATCATTTCCCTGAATTTGTTTAGCGAAATGTTAAAACTAGTCGATTTTTTGAGTACGTGTCGTCAACTTACTGTCGTGGTTCAGAGATTTTATCAAATCCCTAAACACATCTAGTGAAATGACAAAACGTGGCTTGTCTATTGGCCGATTTTGTGATTTCACTAAACAGAGTCAGGGATTTAGTCAAATTACTGAAATTTTCTAGAGAAATGATGAAATGGATTCGTCATTTTGACATCCTGCGTTGCAACATTTGATCAAATCTCTGTTTTAGCCATTTCCCTGCGACATATATACCTCTATTTTATGAACACAATAGGAAGGTGGGCCATTTTTTCAAAGTTGACCACCCCACTTTTTTTGTAACATGGGTATTTTTTACGCGATTCATTCAGAAAAAAAATTTCCCAAGATTTCCATACATTTTTCAGACCTTCCATTCCGTTACCGCCATACAAAATGTATGAATTTTTTTTTAACAGAATGGCAAAAAAACCTTGGGACACTTCTTTTCTCCTATTAGGATTGAAATAGCTCGCGATTCTGAGTTGAAACCACATAAAAATTTCCAACTGATGTACAATGATAGACTAGTGCACAACTAGGAAATACCTACTAAAGGGTCTTCCCAGTTCTTAATTATTAGATAAACATTTAAGGCGAATATTTTTGGAGTACACACATATAATTCTCTCCGCTTTTTTTTGTATTAAGTCCCTAAACAATTAATTGATCAAAACTCGAAAAACAAAAATTATTAGAGTATTTAGGTTCGACTGTTACGAGTACTTGGCTTTAGTTTATTCATGAATTAATTCAATGATCACAAGTCTAGAATCAAATAAAACCTACAGTATTATTATCATTGTGATTGTATATTCTATTGTAACAATAAATATCCCCAGGTTTACACTGGGTTTATACTGATAATATTTACCCAGACAGAAAGTTATTTTGTTCTGTGAAATAAATAACGTATTTAAAAGCAAATAATTATTGTTCACATGTTCAGGTATGGTAAGTATGTACTTACTAGAGTCTGGAGGCGTAGCCGAAGGCACAAACGCTCACGAAACGAAACGCTCGTAGATATCTATCTCTATCGCTCGTGCGTATTCGCGCGACAAAGCCAGACTACCTTTCGCGGCGTTTCATTTCGCGTCGCAGAAATGCCATTCGGCTACGACACCTGGTCCAAATAAGTTAGCAAAGTTTTTTGAAACCCTATCTGGGACCTGGGTGGCCGAGCGGTCATTTCGATTGGAAAGTATTTCATGGGAATTTCACGTTTGGAATAACATTAAATTGGCACCAGCGAGGTTGTCAAAATTGCTGCTAACTTTGTTTGATCCTACTCTACTTAAAATTTCGTTGTATATAAAAGTAAAAACTTTATTTGACAACATGCCTTAAAACTAATAATGTTAACTAGCAACCTTTATATACATTCGCAAGAAAATATGTAGTCAACCAAAATGTATCATTGGCCTTCAAGTCCATAACAAAGTATAGGTACAGTGAAATCACACGTCGTCATAATTTAAGGTTAAACCCTAGTATAGATGTAGTCCAAAAAATTGTCTACAAAGAACTTATTTAAGAGCAGCATTGTGGCTTGCCTACAGAAATGGGCCAACGATAGACCAAGGGCCCTTACTACAGCCCGAATGCATCTTATTAAAGTACCCATCTACTGAAGTGCCTTATTGGCTGTTCGATCTTTTGCGCGAACCGTTATGAAATATACAACTGCCAGATATATCGAAACAGGCAACTGCTCACAAATATGTTAACACGCTTCTATTGTCAAGGCGTTAGTGTGTGTGTAGATGTTTTTGAGCCATCGGGCGCTCTGATGTATCTGATGGTGGCTGTACAATGTGCAATGCGATATTTCCATTGCCACTAGTTTCAATATTAATATCTCGTGCTGTATTGCTCAGCTTTTTGAATGAGAAATATGGCACTTTGAACTAGTAATTCAGTTTAACTTTTAAAAGGTTTTTAATGACCGGCAGGATGAAAATTCACGTAAAATTTAGTTTTAACCTAATTAGGGATACGTTTTCTAGTATTGCCTGTCAACTTTATATTTTACTCGGCAGTGGAGGATGATTTAAATGTGTAACGGTTTACCGTTATCTCTAACAAAAATCCTATTAAATAAAAATAAATAATTAACCAAAATATAACTATAAACTACTATAATACATTTTTACATACATTCTTCTAAATAAAATATTCAAGAACTTAAAAAATAAAAAACAATGTAAAATAAATATACGTACAAACAGAATTGACTATTGCATTTGTTATTAGTTAAAACTAGATGCGAATACAAAAGACTACGTCACCGCTCCAGATAAGCGATAGGCGCTGGTCAACGTATGAGGCGCATTCGCGCTCGCATTCCCTACCACGGCTCCGACAGCGAAAGGTCAAGTTACCTAAAACTCTCATAACGTCAGACGACATGGAGTGACAAATTTATTTTAATTTTTAATTTTTACTACAATTAAATGTGTTAAGTGCCAGTTTTTCCCCAAATAGGGTGAGTGTTTTGAATATTTTGTAGAACTAGATTTAAGGTTTCTTCCATAGTTCATAGTCTTAATAAGGAATCATTTTCTTCATTCAATCATTATTCATTTATTTCTTTCTGGGTTCATCTTTCTCTATCCGCTTAGTAACAATATGTTTTCCTTAGAAACAATGTTGGAATTAACAAGCTTCTCGATCTTTCTAGAAATATGGTTCTACCCGCTTTATAAAAATCTTAATCATCCTTGTGGAATTTTCGCTTAATTTTAATTTAAATGCATATAAATAGAAACCAATCTGTAGTTAATCTACATTAATAATGTTTTTAAAAGTTTTTTTTATTAGCAAAAGTACTTTTAGTTAAATAAAAATTACTTCCTTTTTGTTAAAAAAAAAAAATGATGATTTAACTTGTGACTGCCACATCATTGATTACCTTTTTTAACGCTTTGGGGTTCACTAAACCAGCCTACATCTCATTAGCACTTTTAATTTGGCCAAAGTTCCGGATGTCGCAGTCACTTGTTCGAAATTGGACTTTTCTTGAAACGGCCATTTTACCGGAATTCCAGGGAACAAGTCTGGGGTCGTTAACTGGACCCACAATTTGGATGCGCGCGCGCCTGCACACGTTCCGGAAGGTTCCGGAAGGAAGACTGGCGGTCCGGAACGGCCTCTGATGACGGCCACGCCCAGTACGACTTCGGCGGCGTAGTGCAGGGAAGTGACCCCTAACAAGGGCTTGTTTCTTCTTTTATTGTAACCGGCCAGCTCAGGAAATACCTACCCACGATCCTGGATAAATAGATAGGTTTTTTTATTTAAAATATAGTTTGTAAAATTTTTCTATCGGAGTTTTTTCTTCTCTCTAGTTTTTTTATTCTACCCTAGTTTATGCGACGCTAAACGTCACATTGGCGCCCACACTGGTTATTTTCTGAGCTGTGCATGTTTGAAGCAAGTCCTTGGCCTTTTTCTTCTCTTGGTTTTCTTTGGTGTTGGTGGCTTTTTAATATTTTCACCTGTAATTTTCTTCTAGTTTCTAAGTTTGATTTCTGCAGTTGCTTGGTACGTGGTTGTACTATTTACATTATTATTGTTACAGCGTTCATTTGTAGTTATTTATAAAATAATATTGCATATTTCCTATTATAAAACTTCTAAATACGTTTATAAAAGTCTATCGAGTCCTACATTCCACTTACTCAGCAACTAAACCTAACTGCTTTTAATCAATTGTAATCAAAACACACACTTGTCTCAAAACATGGCGTATCCTATTAAATATTTGTCACTCCAAAAAGCTGAACTTGAATATGAGGTGATTCTCAGAGGTGGTTCAACTGGTTCGGTACAGGAGCTTCGAAGCCAGATAATTAAATTAGGAATACCTCCTGAGGACATTTTAGAATCCCATTTAGAGCCTGCGGTTGACCTTGACGCTGTGAAGGACAGTCTTGCTAAGTCCCAAACGATGTTGACCTCACTCAAGTCTAAATTTGATAAGACCCTGTTCTTACGAACTGAAAACCTACTACATCATATATATCACAGACTTAGGCGAATCACGAATGTCGGTGCCACGTTAGTTGATCAGCACAAAAATTATTGCACTTCCTTTAACAATCAATATAAAGAAATTACAACGCTGAGACCGGCATCTTCAACTTCTAATACAAACGCAGTCTCAGTTCTGGAACCTGAGGCTACAGTGGTTCATTGCGATCGCAACCTAACCTCCGACTTAGCAAAGCTAAAATACTCGGGCAAGGCCTGCGTGTTTTCTTTCATTCAAAGAGTTGAGGAGTTCGTGGAGGCTAGGAACATATCAAAGGAGCGTATTTTGAAATTTGCGTACGAGATTTTTACGGAGGACGCGTTACATTGGTTCCGATGTAATAAAGAGGCTTTCCAAAGTTGGGACGATGTCGTGGTTCTATTAAAAAAAGACTTCAGCCCAAGAGATTACGATTATCGCCTTACTAATGAGATAAAATCTCGCACGCAAGGGGAGCAGGAAAATATATCTATTTACTTGTCTATTATGCATGGCATGTTCGCGCGCTTGGTTAAGCCGTTGTCTGAGGACGAAAAGCTCGAAATTATTCTACACAACATCCGGCCATGCTATGCAAGCACTCTGGCTGCTTCGCCCGAAATCAAGGACCTGAAGACTCTTAAAAACCTTTGCTCAAACTATGAGGACATTCAATCACGCTTGTCCTTGTTTCACGAACCACCCAGAGTGACTTCTGAAACCCTAGCCCCAGATTTTGCCTACACTAAACATCATAAAAATAATTATAATTACTATACAAATAAAAACTATCAAAGTACAAATACAAATGAAAGACAGAAAAATTATTACAATCAAAATAAATATCCTAACTACTCCGGCTCTTATAACTACAACAAACCTAAACCTACAGATGAAAAACCTAATACTACTAATGCTGTACAAGCCTCATCGAGCAGTTCAACTAAAGTAAATGCCACTTATGGCTCGCGTAAGTACTGTCCTCGGTGCCGCACTGATACACATTCCTTAAAAGAGTGTAAACAACCTCACTTCCCAATCTGTTTTAAATGCGGCCAGAAAGGTGTACGTTATCCTGAGTGTAAATCTTGTAACTCGAAAGACACAAAAAACTAAATTCGGTGGATTGTAGTGCGAAAGAGCCTTCTAATATATCCAGTGATAAATTTAATGATACAGAGTGGAAATCTTGGCTCAATTTTATATCAAAATTTTTCACTTGCTATTCAGTCACTGCAATCCACGATTCAGGTAATATAAATAGCAGACCATTTGTGTCAGTTCAAATTAACGGTAAAACACTACATGCTTTATTAGATACTGGTAGTAGTTACACAATTCTCGGCAATAATTATCATAAGGTTTTCTTGGATGCGGGTTTCAAACTAAATACTAAAGAAACTCTGAATTTGTATGGAGCTGGCAAGCATAGACTGAACAATATTGGTATGATTAATCTGCCTGTCTCGTTTTTAGATCAGACTCACATCTTGAAAGCTTACATAGTACCAGAGGTAGAAAACTCCTTAATCTTAGGTATGGACTTCTGGAGACTTTTTGATTTGTTCCCTAAGCATCTAGATGCTGTTATTTTACCTAAGGATGTCGATCAATTAAATACCTTAACACTTGACACTCAACCCACACACTTGTGTGACTACGATCATCTCTCTCCTGAACAGAAGGTTACGGCTGACCATATTACAGCTCAATTTCGCAATATTTCATATGAAGAGCGCGGTCTAGGGCGAACTTCTCTAATTTCTCACAGTATAGATACGGGTGATGCTTTGCCTATACGTCAGAGATACTATAGAATGTCTCCTGAAAAACAGAGAATACTAAATGCTCAACTTGATGAAATGCTACGTGAAAATGTTGTAGAGTCTTGCGAGAGCCCTTGGTCGTCCCCAGTTCTTTTAACACCTAAAAAAAATGGCGAAATGAGATTGTGCTTGGATAGTCGTAAACTGAATGCAGTTACTATCAAAGATGCCTACAGCATTCCTTACATTTCCGAGATACTTGATAATCTGCGTGACGCTAAGTATCTGTCTAGTTTGGATTTGTCGAAAAGTTTTTGGCAAATTCCAATCAAGAAAGAGGATCGGTGTAAATCAGCGTTTTATATTCCTTCGCGCGGTACTTTTCAATTTGTTTCTATGCCCTTTGGCTTAACCAATGCTCCGGCAACGCAACAAAGACTGGTTGATATGTTGTTCTATGGGCCTGATTTTGAGCATAAAGTATTCGTCTACATCGACGACATTATCATTGTCTCGTCATCCTTTGAAGAACATATCTCCCTGCTGGTTAGAGTTCTGGAGAAACTTAAAATGGCAAACTTAACCATTGGATTCCAAAAGTGCCAATTCTTTAGGAATAAACTGTCGTATCTAGGCTATGTAGTGGATAGAAACGGTCTACAACCAAATCCAGAAAAGATAGAGGCGATCGTGAATTATCCGACACCTACTAACCGTAAGGAAGTTCGTCGATTTCTTGGAACGGCATCTTGGTATCGTCGGTTCATTCCAAATTTTAGTACAATAGCGGCACCACTAAATAAACTTACTTCTCAAGCTAAAAACTCTCCGCCTTTTTATTGGTCTACAGAAGCTGAAAATGCTTTCCGTACTCTAAAAGAAGCTTTAATATCTTCTCCTATATTGTCGTGCCCAGACTATTCGCAGCCCTTCCAAGTACATACAGATGCGAGTGATTACGGCGTTGGCGCGGTTCTTACACAACAGCTAGACAACGAGGAAAAAGTTATAGCCTACATGAGTAAGTCCCTTTCGAGTCAAGAGCGTAACTACAGCGCAACGGAACGAGAGGCACTGGCTGTACTTACGGCGATCGAACACTGGAGATGCTACTTAGAGAACGGCCAAAAGTTCGTGGTGTACACCGATCACTCGTCCTTAAAGTGGTTCCTAAATTTAAATAACCCTACGGGTCGCTTAGCTCGTTGGGGAGTGCGCATGTCCTCATTTAACTTTGAGATCAAACATCGTCGCGGTTCGGAAAATGTGGTACCAGACAGTCTCTCACGTTCTGTTACTATTGCCGATATTGACGAGATTCCAGTAAGTGGTGACATGTTTTATTCTACGAGTGACTCATGGTATTTAAACATATACAACGGTTGTCAAAATACTCCTACTTCATTTTTAAACTACAAAGTAAGCAACGGCAAACTATTTAGGTTTAAAAAAGCTTAAATCCGCTAACACGAGAGTTCGAATGGAAAGAAGTTATTCCTCTAGAATTTAGACTCAATACTATACTTAAATATCATTCGGAACCTACCGCTGCCCACTTAGGAATATATAAAACGCATAAACGGCTTTCTTTAAATTATTTTTGGCCCGATATGCATCGCGATGTAGTTAAATTCGTTTCAAGTTGCGATATCTGTTGTGCTCATAAGCATGCTACTCATGCTACTCTTGGCGTCATGGGCCGTCCTAAAGACTGCTCACGCCCTTTTCAAATGTTAAGCATGGATCTTATAGGTCCTCTACCTCCTTCTAGACAACAGAATACTTTTATATTCGTTGTGACATGCTGTTTTTCAAAGTATTCTCTTTTATTTCCCATTAGACGCGCAACTTCCGAGATTATAGCAAAACTAATCGAGGAAAAAGTTTTTTTAGTTCATGGCATTCCCAGTACTGTTCTCATGGACAATGGTAAACAATTCACGAGTAATGTATTAAAGAAGTTGTTTAGTGATTATAATGTGCCTAATGTAAGATTCACGCCTAAATATAGCCCACAAGTTAACACCGTTGAACGTTACAATAAAGTTATCATTACAGCAGTGTCATCTTATATAGAAAATGATCATCGGTTTTGGGACATCAATCTACCTAAAATTCAATTCGCTATGAACACAGCTGTAAATGAGGTGACAAAGTATAGTCCTGCATTTCTTGTCCATGGCCGAGAATTAGTCACTAGCGGTTTACACTATATCGATGTTGAACTGGACGACGAAATAATTTTTGCCCCTAGAGATGAATATGCCGAGAATATAGGTCATTTGCGAAAAATATTCGACAAAGTCCAATCCTCTCTAGTTCAATCCCATACTAGGAATAGTGAACACTATAATCTACGCCGTAGGGATCACCATTTCAAAGTTGGCGATGTAGTTTGGAAGAAAACGTTTTACCTTAGTGACAAAAGCAACATGTTTTCCAAGAAACTAGCTCCTAAGTATGTCCAGTGTAAAATCGTAGCTAAGAAATCTAATTTAGTATATGAACTAGAAGACATGCAAGGGAACAATTTAGGTGACTGGCATATTAAAGATTTTAAATTGACTAATTACAAAGTTTAACTGGACTGCAATAATCATCTATCAATAATTTCTGTATTAATTGTCTAAATTTAATTATCAATCTCATAACACGTGCTTGTAAACGCTAGTGTACTTCCGAAATATCCTAATATTCTATCGCTATTAAACATTACAAACCCGGTTTGAAAAGGTTATTACCTACAAAATAAATTGGTTAGCAAGTTTTTTACAGAGACATTAATTTGATGGATTCGATTACACCATTAATAATTTTAACTGAGGTTGATGATTAAACTAAGTGAAGAACCATTAATATATACATAAGAGTATGTATACAATCGTAAAAGTATAATACTCAGTCTGTTAGGACGCGAAAACATAAATAGGAATGTTTATTGCTTATCTGCTTGTGTGAAGAATGAATGAAGTGGAGGAGTATGATGAGATGGAGGTATGTTTGATAGTTGTGTATATATTGAGCAGACGACAGAAATAGCGGGTTTTCCCAGAAAAAACCCTAACCTAAAAAGAGGGGTATGTAACGGTTTACCGTTATCTCTAACAAAAATCCTATTAAATAAAAATAAATAATTAACCAAAATATAACTATAAACTACTATAATACATTTTTACATACATTCTTCTAAATAAAATATTCAAGAACTTAAAAAATAAAAAACAATGTAAAATAAATATACGTACAAACAGAATTGACTATTGCATTTGTTATTAGTTAAAACTAGATGCGAATACAAAAGACTACGTCACCGCTCCAGATAAGCGATAGGCGCTGGTCAACGTATGAGGCGCATTCGCGCTCGCATTCCCTACCACGGCTCCGACAGCGAAAGGTCAAGTTACCTAAAACTCTCATAACGTCAGACGACATGGAGTGACAAATTTATTTTAATTTTTAATTTTTACTACAATTAAATGTGTTAAGTGCCAGTTTTTCCCCAAATAGGGTGAGTGTTTTGAATATTTTGTAGAACTAGATTTAAGGTTTCTTCCATAGTTCATAGTCTTAATAAGGAATCATTTTCTTCATTCAATCATTATTCATTTATTTCTTTCTGGGTTCATCTTTCTCTATCCGCTTAGTAACAATATGTTTTCCTTAGAAACAATGTTGGAATTAACAAGCTTCTCGATCTTTCTAGAAATATGGTTCTACCCGCTTTATAAAAATCTTAATCATCCTTGTGGAATTTTCGCTTAATTTTAATTTAAATGCATATAAATAGAAACCAATCTGTAGTTAATCTACATTAATAATGTTTTTAAAAGTTTTTTTTTATTAGCAAAAGTACTTTTAGTTAAATAAAAATTACTTCCTTTTTGTTAAAAAAAAAAAATGATGATTTAACTTGTGACTGCCACATCATTGATTACCTTTTTTAACGCTTTGGGGTTCACTAAACCAGCCTACATCTCATTAGCACTTTTAATTTGGCCAAAGTTCCGGATGTCGCAGTCACTTGTTCGAAATTGGACTTTTCTTGAAACGGCCATTTTACCGGAATTCCAGGAACAAGTCTGGGGTCGTTAACTGGACCCACAATTTGGATGCGCGCGCGCCTGCACACGTTCCGGAAGGTTCCGGAAGGAAGACTGGCGGTCCGGAACGGCCTCTGATGACGGCCACGCCCAGTACGACTTCGGCGGCGTAGTGCAGGGAAGTGACCCCTAACAAGGGCTTGTTTCTTCTTTTATTGTAACCGGCCAGCTCAGGAAATACCTACCCACGATCCTGGATAAATAGATAGGTTTTTTTATTTAAAATATAGTTTGTAAAATTTTTCTATCGGAGTTTTTTTCTTCTCTCTAGTTTTTTTATTCTACCCTAGTTTATGCGACGCTAAACGTCACAAATGTAAGTAAGGTACAGCGGGGCAAATCTCGACTGGGGGCAAATTAAACTAATCCATTTTTTCCATGTTTTACAATGTTTACATTATTAAATAGAGTGTCCAACTGGTTATATATGGTAGCGCATTCAGTGGATACATGTAGAATATAACATCATAGTGTAATAATGGAAAAAATGGATCACTTACAATTGCCCCCCACTCGAGATTATTCCCGCTGTACCTTATTCAATTAAGTAATAATTATATACTTACCTAAGTAAAATCACTAAGATGGTAATAAAACACTTTGTTCTGCCTATTTAATATTAATTTCAAAATACACTAATTACGTCTTGTGGTAAATATTCTTGTATAGAAAATTCTCTTTAGATTATGTATAATTATTATGGAGTATAAACTTATGTTCATATTAGTTGAAGATGGTAGGTACAGTACGTGTATAACTACCAGTGTTAACATACTCGCATGCATGTTAATTTAATACTTTATAAAAAACACCGTAATACTAATTACCCAATAAATAAAACTCAAGCAAATTAAATGTAACTATTAGTTTTAGTTTGAAAACTACTTATTGATATTTAATATACTAGCTTTTGACCACGGCTTCGCTTGCGTTAGAAAGAGACAAAAAGTAGCCTATGTCAACTCTCCATCCCTTCAACTATCTCCACTTAAAAAATCACGTCAATTCGTCGCTCCGTTTTGCCGTAAAAGACGGACAAACAAACAGACACACACACTTTCCCATTTATAATATTAAGTATGGATAGAGCCCGAGCAGAAACAAATGACTATTCTGATGAGGTGTCAGTTCAGTATTAGTAACAAATTCATGGAATGTGTTCATGGAATTTACGAAGAAGCTCAAAATACCATTTTGGCAGCCTCTGTGTACGTTAGGCTGCGGTCATACTAAAAAGAGCTTTTACTTATGTAACGTAAAGAAGAAAAATAGGTACAACATTTACTAAATACAACCTCTGTAGTATTTAGGCTGCGGTTACACATAACCGTCTAGCGTCCTACACGTCGTCAGTGTTGCCACAAGCACGCCTTTGTTTCATAATTAAGCTCTTTACTTAGCTCGAGAACATATTGAAATCATTCCGAAGATATTATCTGCCTTTACAAAGATCGTTATAAGGAGAAACAAATTTCAACTTTTCAAGTACAGTCAGCATCAATAGTAGCGAATGAAACAACGAACCAAAAGTATCTGGTGCCCCCAATCTTTTTTAAATATTGATAAATCTGTATTAGGTTCAGTTCGTGGTCAAAAATGTCGCTTAATTATTTGTTTGCCTATTTCTCGAAACTGAAAGTTACAAGTTACAATCGGAAGTCTCTTTCCTACTTGTCATATTAGTCATTTGTAAATTGTAACTTATAGCTTTGAGAAATGGGCTCCTGTAGACACACAAATCTCTCACAGAATAATAGTTACTCCTAAAGAATTTTTCCCCTCACTAGCTCGTAAACACGTGTTTTGTCCTTTAATACCAGCGGGTAAAAACGCATTTTATCCACTAGTGGGTAAAGTAATTTGACCTTGAATAAAGTCAAATTAACTGCTTTAAAATTGATAAAAGTAGGTGAATCTAGTAAGAAAGATGATGGAACTACTGGAAGCAGTGATAAACGCATTTATTGCGTTGTAGTTTCCTCGCTATAGTGAGGGGAAAAGTTTTGTGTTACACTCGGGTGCAAATGTATTTTACTTCTCGTGTGTTAAAAAACCCGCAAGTTCAGGATTCTATTCTCGAACCACTCGCTTCGCTCGTCGTTCAACTATATAGAATCCTTTCACTTGCTCGTTTTTCAATTCCACACTCGGCGTTAAAATACAACTTTGCCCCCTTGTATAACAAATAACTATAATCCGCTATTTTGATACTGACTGTAACTGTATTCATTCAGAAGCTACACTTACAAAATATGTGTCACTGTCAGCTACAAGTAACTTAGAGGTATACACCAACATTTTCAGTGTTAAATAGTTACAATGCAAATGTGATGATGCCATGAGTAGCACTGAATCTTGATTCTTGAGCATTTTCATGTGCTCTCCTTTGGAAATACTAGCGTGAGTGTAAGCATAAATTAAATATAACAAGATCATACCATCCCATACATTAAAATGCGACCGCCTACGAACGCGCTTACACTCCACCACACATAGATGGCGCCACAAAAAATGCCTTGTTGCCACCGATTATTTGTAGATTGGCATTAAGTGTCAATTCCGAGCCGTAAATCTATGTCAAAAGTGACACTTAACGTCATCTACAAGTATAATCGAAAGCTACAAGACATTTTTTTGTGGCGCCATCTATGTGTGGTGGAGTGTAAGCGCGGTCTTAGGCGATCGCATTTTAATGTATGGGATGGTATGATCTTGTTATATTTAATCTATGGTGTAAGATAAATTCGCAAGAGCAGCAACAAAAACACGTATAACATTCGCAAACTTATGTAAGATCAGTCACGCAACTTGGAATGATGTCTCTATACTTGTTGTCGCTATTTTCGTAACCAAAGTAATCTCAAGTAGGTCGAAACTATTTTAACTTGCCGAACTCCCTAAATATTTGCAAGTTTCATAAGTTCAAATAGTTTCCATAAACAAACTTGGGTACCGCACTAAGGTAGACACGACAAACAAGTATCTAATAATGTAGAAGGACCAGCCGGCTGAGCCGGCATATCATGCTTCCAATTTTATCAGTTTTATCACTTATCCACTTGGATAAGACATATGTCTCTGTCACTCTCACACTGACATACTTGCCAAAGCGTGACGGATGCTTTATCCACATAGATAAGTAATAAAATTGGAAGCTTAATACGCCGGCAGGTAGGGTAAATTTATGACAAAACTTTTAGTAATCGACCATATGTATTGTCTTGCATTTTTATAAATTAAAAAAAAATCTTTCCAGTAGGTGAGATTTTATCATTCAAATGCTTTACCTGTTTCCAATAATAAAAGTGCCTTAATGTGTAGATTTTTAATGGGATATGGATAATCATCGATAAGCGACCAAGCATGGGACTGAGCTTGGGCTAATCTCATTTGTTGATTACATAATGAATTGTTGGGTAAAATCACACATCTACAAGAGCTGCCCAGAGCAGCAGCTACACAGAGGTATTCATAAAAACTCTAGAACTCTCCGGAAAAAATACAGAATGCAATTCAGAAACAATGTTTTTGCCAAGAACTTGTTCCTATAGAAACACAAGAGATACAAAACGTACATACACAAATACTGAATTGTATAGGAATAGTTTCCAAAGACAGACACGTCCGGCGCTACGTGAAGATTGATTGAGTCTGATGCCGACATACCGCTCACTACAAATATAGTTTATGTACGAGTATATCTAAGGATTCCATTAGATTATGAAGACTGATGTAAACTCGTTGTTACGATTGAATTACATTTTGTTAATAGAATGCTCTCGGTTTTTTACACACAGTAGAAATTACCTAATTTGACAGACCTATCAATATGATCAATGAAATGGAAGACGTAGGTAAGTATAGGTAAATGAAGATTTTTTTTAATTATAGATAGGCTTACTTTTGCCCACAGACCAATTTTTTCGGCGCCTTGGAATATTTCACCCGTTTCATTTCATCAATTATATTTCGAGCGGTCGAAATATAATACTCATTTCATACAATTTTGGGGGGACATTTGTTTTTGAGTTCTCATTTTTTAATATATTTTATGTTTTGACTGGGGATTTTATTTATTACATCTTCTTTCATATCTCACATTTACAATTTCGTCTTTTGGACTTACATTTGCGGCTACCTACTAGGGTATTTTTTGGAAACTAATGTTTCAACATTGAAATTTATTACATAAATTCATTAGAAATTCAATTTCTGTTAAATTTATTTTATCGTTTGACATTTCAAATTAAAACAGTTTGGTTGCTAGGTTACCATATACTTCATATAGGAAACTATAGGACTATTTCGGCTAGGTAACCTAGTGCTTGATTAGCCTTGCGGTTCTAAGAGTGGTTTTAGAAGCTGAAGGTTGGGGGTTCGAACCTCAGCTCAGGTGTGGCTTTTTGTGTTTTTCTAAACATTTATATTTCTTACAAAAGTGGTATAGAGCATTATTTATCGGTATTTGATGCTATTTCGATACAAAATAAAATTTCAGGGGTCTTAAACATTTTCTTAAAAGTTTAAAACATAAACATTTTATAATATATTAAGGTTAGCGGTAAAATCTTAATGTATTATTTGCGGCTTGCGGGTTATATTTAACTTAAAATTTCAAGATTTATTGCGGTGATTTACTAGTGCGGAACTTTTAATTAAAAATAATGTGTAATTGTTACGTGTAGTTTTCATGTTGTGGTTTGTGTTAGGGTTTGGGATTCTATTGATTATATTGATTTGGGTTACGTATTCAAATACTACCAACGGAAAGATGGCGGCAGCTAGGCGGATACAGTTGTTGCAAATAAAACATCATACAGCGTGTCGTAGTATTGACGTATTGGATGCGTTGGCTCGGAATCCTGAATTGTCTCCAGAACAAGAAAGTGATTTCATAGTGAGGTTTCAAGACTTAGAAAAGGTTTATGAGACATTTACGGAAATGTTTTATGAACTTCAGCTCTCTGCTGCGGATATAGAGAGCTTTGATTTGGAAAGTCATCTTCAGGAGTATGACGCGTATAACAAAAAATACTATTTTATTAAACAACGGCATTTAGGGTTGACAAATTTAAACGCTTCAGCTAATGCGGATAATAGCTGTAGCAGCGGTAACAATAATGACAATCCTAAGAGCGCGCGGAATAGGGCAGTTCTCCCTAAAGTGAAACTTCCTACCTTTGCGGGACAGGTGGAAGAGTTTGTTCCTTTTATGGAATTATTCCAGTCGTTGGTGGGCAATGATGCCACCTTATCGGATACTGAGAAGATGTATTATTTAGCGGGGTCGCTTTTAGGCGAACCAAAGACTTTGACTCAGCATCTATCAGTCACAGGAGATAATTTTTCGGTCGCGATTGATTTATTGAATGCGCGATATAACAACAAAAGGTTGTTAGCGGATCGTTTGTTGCACAACTTATTGAGTGCACCTCATGTAACCTCTAAGGGGGTAACTGATTTAAAAATGTTTTTGAACACATTAATTGAAAACACAAAAGCGTTGGAAAAGATGGAATTTACGGTGGATTCGTGGTGTTATTTGCTATTCTACATCAACTTCCAAAAGTTAGACGGTAACTTGAAAAAACACTTTGAAGACAAGCACGCCGATAAAGAATTACCTACATTTGCGGACCTTATTAAGTTTTTGGAAACTGAAATACGGATTTTGGAATCCAGTGCGGAACCACAGGCCAGTACGTCGGCGGGAAGGCGTATTGGTGGTGGACAGAGCCAGGCGGTAAAGGCTCATGCGGCATTTCAAGGTGCGGGTTCGGCGTCGGCGTCGTCGTGTCGGTTATGCGGAAAAAGCGGACACTTTATTGCGAAGTGTGAGAAATTCTTGGAGATGAAGCCTGCAGCTAGGAAGCGCCAGGTCGTTTCACTTAGATTGTGCTTCAAGTGTTTGAACGGTCACAACATTGATAAATGCACTTATAACAAGAATTGTTACAAGTGTAATTCGGCTAAACACCATTATTTATTGCATTTTGATATTCCGACAAGTGGTTCAGATCGTGAACAACGTTTGATGTCAAACGTGGCTACAAATGGGAAGTCTCGCAATGCTGCCTCGTCCTCTTCAAGTGTTCCTGTTGTCAGTGCGCCCTTAACCAGCGGCAATCCAGAAGGTGCGGTTCCTGGAGTCTCTGGATTGATGGCATCACAGGCAATGAAACCAAAGGTGTTACTTGCGACGGCAATAATTAGAGTTCTGGATAGCAGCGGACGCTACCAGGAGGCGCGGGCCTTACTGGACGGAGGGAGCGAGAGCACATTCATATCGGAGTCTTGTGTGCAGAGGTTAGGCTTAGAGCGGTTTAAGCCTGACGACCCAATCACAGGACTGGGCTGTACTCCTATAACCGGTTGTAGGGGAGCAGTTAACCTGACCATGACACCTAGGCTGACGGATCAGCCAGTGCTGGTGACCACGGCTAATGTCTTAAATAAAATCAGTTATAACCTGCCTAGCCTAATATTCGTTGCCGGCTCAGTTGGCGGATAATTATCGGGGACTGGATCTTGCGGATGAACAGTTCTTTGTGAGTCGAGAGATTGATATTTTATTAGGTGAGGATTTACTTTGTGACATTGTACTCAGCGGACGCATCAAAATCCATGATAACATTCCACGGGTGACAAAAACGGTGTTCGGACACGTTTTGTCAGGTCCTGTCAATATTGGAGTTTCCCTTCGAGTTCCTTGTGCGTCTCAGGCCTTTTTCTGTAGTACAAGCACAGATCGGATCTTAGAACGGTTCTGGGAGGTTGAAGACATCCCGTTTAAGGCGGAAAACCCTAAAGATCTTGAATGCGAGACCATTTTTAGAGATACCCATTCACGGACTGAAGAGGGTAGATACTCAGCACGGTTGCCTTTTATATCGGACGCCCCTGAACTCGGTAACACTGTACCCATAGCTATGAAGCGGTTTTTAGCCATGGAGAGGCGGCTCCTTGCAAAAGGCAACGAGGTCTTCAGGGAGAAATACACGGAGTTTATGCGGGAGTACGCCGAAACAGGACATATGTCACTGTGTGAAGGGGAACCAAACGACTACGCCAGTGGTAGTTACATTATACCTCATCATGGAATTTTTAAAAAGGATTGTGATAAGATTCGCGTAGTTTTTGACGCTAGTTGCGCATCTACTAATGGTGTTGCGCTAAATGATTGTTTGCATGCGGGTCCAAAACTACAGCGGGATATCGCGGAAATTATATGTAGGTTTAGGCTACATCGTTACGTGTTTACAACGGACATCAGGATGATGTTTAGACAGATTTTGATTGCTGAGGAGGATCGGCGTTTCCAGCTCATTTTCTGGCGGGAGTCCCCAGACTTACCTTTGCGTGTGTATCGGCTAAATACCGTAACATACGGAATGAAGTCAAGCCCATACCTTGCGATTCGGACGCTAAGGCAGTTGGCAGATGACGAAGAGATGCAGTTTCCTGCTGCGGCACAACTTCTGCGGTCTTCGGTGTATATGGATGACATTTTAGGTGGAGCCGATTCCATAGAAGACGCAAGCAAGTTGAAGCAGGAACTGACGGATTTACTACGCTCTGGCGGTTTTGAGCTTAGTAAATGGACGTCAAGCAGTAAGGAAGTCTTACAGGACATAGCAGAGGAGCATTTAGAAAAACCTCGCAAAATATTTGACAATGCGGATGGGCCTAGTTTCTATAAAATCCTAGGCGTTCAATGGGATTCTAGCAGTGACTGTTTCTCATATCGTACGAAGCTGGATGACACTAGCGGATGTACTAAACGGTCAATCTTGTCAACTTTAGCTAGGGCATTTGATCCTTTGGGGTGGATCTGCCCAGTAATCTTTCAGGGCAAGGTCCTCATGCAGCAACTCTGGCTGAAAAATATGTCATGGGATGCGAAAGCTCCTGATGACGTAGTTGCGGAATGGCAAGGCATTTTAAAAGATATGCCTCTTATTTCAAATCTGCGGTTGGAACGCTTTGTCTTATTAGACGTCAAATCGTGTTCTCTGCATGGTTTCTCAGATGCATCAGAACTTGGGTATGGTGCAGCGGTTTATCTGAGGACTGTGGGACATGACGGAAGGGTCAAGGTTAGTTTGATGATGGCAAAATCGCGAGTCTCGCCGGTTAAATCGAAACTAACTATACCGAAACTTGAATTAAGCGGTGCGGCGTTGCTAGTCAGACTTTTGAAATACGTTGTTGCTGCAATCAGTGATGACCTGACGATAGACGGAATCTTCGGATGGTGTGACAGCACTATCGTTCTCTCGTGGTTGAAGACATCGCCACATTTGTTGCAGACTTTTGAGGGAAATCGAGTTTCTCAGATTCTAAATTGCGGTTTAAACATAGCCTGGAGACACTTACCTTCAGAAATGAACCCTGCTGATGTCGCGAGTCGCGGTTGTCGCGCGTCAGTACTATTGGAGCATCCTTTATGGTGGGGACCTCCTTGGTTATCAGGTGATGCGGAGACCTGGCCCAGGAATATAATGGACAAAGCGGAAGATCCATTACCTGGATTGCGGAAAGTGAAGGTAAATGTTCAGGCCCTGGTCGGGATTGTTGACAAAGATAATATTTTTACGCGGTTTAGTTGTTTAAATATGCTATTGACGGTCGTAGCATATTGTTTCCGGTTTGTCAACAATGCCAGGCCTTTGTCCGAGAAACTTAGGGGGGTATTATCAGTCCCAGAGCGACGGTTCGCTTTGCAGCGGTTAATCAAATTGGTTCAGCAGGAGGAGTTTGCGGATGATATCCACTGCTTAGACCAGAATAAACAATGTTCCAAGCGGCTACGTCGGCTTTTGCCGTTTATTGCGGATGACGGTTTATTGCGCGTTGGAGGTCGTCTGGAGCATTCAAGTTTGTCTTTTCCACGAAAGCATCCGGTGATTTTACCAAAATCACATGCTCTAACGGTTTTGATCGCGGATCATTTTCATGTGACCTATTGCCACGCGGGGGCAACGGTTTTGATGTCGGTATTACAGCGGCAATTTTGGATTCTTTCTGCGGGACAAGTGATTCGTACACGAATTTTCAAGTGTATGAAATGTTTTAAAACCAAAGCCAGACCAACAGCGCCGATTATGTCAGCGCTGCCATGGGATCGAGTTAATTCAACTGGTGTGTTTCACACAGTTCAAACTGACTTTGCTGGTCCATTCAGCATTAAGCAGTCTCGTTTGCGGAACGCAAAAATTCTGAAGGCGTATCTTTGCGTATTTATCTGCTCTGCATCCAAAGGGGTTCATTTGGAGTGTGTCACTGACCTTTCGACAGAAGGGTTTCTTGCGGCTTTGACACGGTTCACATCTCGACGCGGCATGCCGAGTGTGATACGTTCAGATTGCGGAACCAATTATACAGGTGCCAACAGATACTTGGATGATGTGCGGAAATATTTGGCTTCTGAGGAAGCACAACAAGGGCTTAGCGACGGCGCGGCCAAACAGTCTATAACGTGGCGGTTTAATTCGCCAGCGGCGCCACATTTCGGTGGTCTTTTTGAGGCGACCGTAAAGTCGGCTAAGACACTATTGCGGCGCGTCATAGGTGAACAGGTTTTGACGTTTGATGAATTGGTAACGGTATTTACCAGGGTGGAGGCAGTCCTTAATTGTCGTCCTCTATGCCCATTGACCCAAGATCCTAATGAATTGGAGGTTTTGACGCCTGCTCATTTACTTATTGGAAGACCTTTGCTTTCGGTTCCGGAGTACAATTTCGAGGACATTCCGAACTCACGGTTGAATCGGTTTAACTTAATACAAGCTATGTCTCAACGGTTGTGGAGAAAATGGAGTGAACAATACCTCCATTCTCTTCAAATGCGTAGAAAATGGACATCTCCAACTGATCCGCCTCAGCTGGGTGATCTTGTCCTGATAAAGGAGGAGAATTTACCTCCTCTAAAATGGAAGTTAGGAAGGATAGAAGAACTGCTACCCGGCAAAGACGGTGTTGTTAGGGTAGTACGTCTCAAAACTTCTACAGGTAGCCTCACGCGGCCTGTTGTTAAAATTTGTAGGCTTCCTTTGGACGACTAAGCGGAGTTAGCGGTACCAAATTGTTTTAATTTAGTGTTTTATTTTCTTTGTTTATTGTTGATAAAGGCTTTAGCCTTTCTCGGGCGGGGGAATGTTTAGTTTTTAATACCATAAGTAGTTTCGGAACGCATCCTAAATTGTTTACATTTATCATGTCTCGCTCTCACATCATTTTATCATATATATTTATCTCGTATGGGGAAATTACGGGCATGCGCAAAAGGCGTTATCTTTAGAACAAGATTTAAACAATATGACATGAAAGAAGAAAAAGAATATGTCAGAAGGTGAAGAAAGAAAATCGGTGACGTTCACGGCGGTGGTGAACTGCGGAAAGAAATCTTGTGAAATCACGGCGAGCGGAAAAGCCGTGGATTTAATTAAAACCAAAAGTGCGGCAAAGGCCTATACGTCAAAGCGCGGGTGAGTGTAGGGCTTTTATTTATATATTTTTCTTTTAAGTTCTCCCCATTTGTTCGCATCCCGAAAACGGGTGCAATTTTCCCAAGGCGTCGATTTCCGGACAGAACCAGCGCCCTTTTGACCAAAGAACCCAAACTCACGCCAATCGGGTGGCGGGGAGGTTCTCTGGTACACTAGCCAAAGGCAAAGACGTGGCCTGCGATGGAGTGAGCTTGCCCAGAAGATGCCTTGATTATGAGATACCCTTGGTTTGAAGGTTACCGGGTTATATGAGCACGGAAATATAGCCGCCAGCAAGGAATTCCACTCCTTCTTTTTTATGGTATAGGCAGTCATCGCCGCCCATTGGCATAAACAACATCACGGGAGCTAAGCAGCATAAGCAAGACAAGTGACTGTCTGTGCTATAACGGTTAAAGTTAACCACGGTGTCCATGATTGAAATAAAGGTGAACAGATTTCAAAATGACGGTGCTCAATTAAGTGTGCTCATATCTAATTTGGCACAATAAATGATTGTAATATTTGACATAAGAAACTAATATTTAATGATTTTGGGTATTAAATGTGTACGATGATTAAGTGAGTGTCGTGTGATATGTGATAATTATCGTTGTAAATACTCACAAGTCAAGCAATTTTTCTATGCAATATAATTCGATATTCTATCTAAACAGTGCTTGACAATAATTTTACTAGTAATTTGATAGGTATTCTCAGTTCTAAATCCTCGAGTTCCAAGTCCCACGAGAGTATAACACAATACTCCTATCATACAAAATAACCTACATTTTTATTTCTCCGCCATCTCAGGTGTCTGCAGTTTCGTTTCTCAAACGCCCTGTGAAAATCTATCATTTTAACTGTAAAAGGTTGTAACCGCCCTATTCTTCGTACCTACATAAGATGTTTACTATATTAGGTTTCAGAAAAAGCGGAGAATATTTAAAATTTCAGTATTCTAAACGGGCGCGGATAACAAAGGGGTCACGTCTCGTATGAGAGGTTTAGAACAGAAAACAATATGTATTTGAGTACGTGCTGTCTCCATTTCTTTAAGGTATCTGCTAAGAATAATTTTCATTGTCGTTAAATAGTTATTTTTGACAAGTATACCTAGGCACAATTGCCTTGCCACACTTGCATATTTAAAGGAACACACTATTTTAAATTTAATAAATTTATATAATAAAGGAACAAACACATATTTTCACTATTTCACATATAAAGAATATTCATTTATTTCCATAAAAAAAATCATGAAGTCATCCTTGCGCTAACCGAAGACAATATTATTCCAACGGGATTTTTCCAGACTATATAGAACTTCCTTTTTGTGAGCAATTTGAAATCTCGGACTTGTAAATAAAATTAAACGAACACCTTATATTACATGTAAAAGACCTCCTTTCTTTGAGTTGGTCTTCGAGTACTCGAATAGCAATATAATCCAATAGAACACGATGTCGGAATCTAATTTCGAAATAGTCCCCATTCAATTTCGAATGCTTTAGGATTTAAGTACTAGAGCTCGGGTAATCACATTTTATGGAAGTTCTACTTCTAGAAAACGAACTGGCCAATGAAGAGACAATCCTTAGTTTTGGCACAGTATAATAAAGAGTACTATCGTACAGTATGGCCATGGCCACTCCCGCTCCCCTATGAAAGTGCCGCCCACTCCCTCTCGGTCACCTCACAGTTACCGCCTGTCAAAAACGCGAACAGTTGACCTGTCAAATTTCACTCATACAAGCATAGTACGCGTTCACCTATACGAGCTTAGACTGTGTGCTAGGAACGCGCCTCTTTCATTTAATCGCCAGCGTCCGAGGTGTGGTTTTGGCTAGTGCCAATGATGCATTCGGCAGGGGGTAAGTGTATGGCCTATGTGGACACCCTGGCGGTCGGCGCGGGTAGTGTAGCGGAGCGGGCAAGTGTGCGTCCACCTTATGCGGTGTGGACCCCTAACTCTTGTAGGTATGAGCTTCAATTGTTGCCCCCGCTGCCTCTTCAACTTTACCCAAGGCGGAGACGGAATTCGTCTGCGGTTTAGACAGTAGTCGTAGACTGGGTAGTAGGTAAAAAAAAGGGTGGGTAAGGTTTTACTTCAATAATTATTAAAACAATATTTAACAAAATTTTGAAAGTAAATAATAAATTGCCCTAAAACGGGCTGATTTTAAATACAGGGCGACTTTAGAAATTCTAGTCACTATTGTAAGCTTTAACCTACTATATACATTACGAGATACTTGCTACATTTCACCAAGAAAATTCGTCGGAAATTGAAAAAGTTACCCATTTGTAAATAAGGACACTTCAACCGAAAACACTTATAAGACAATTTTTCGGTATTCAAGTAACTCAATCAGCGTAGCAATTATTACTAACCGTACTTAAACTGACAATATAAGGGACAACTGAAGATAATGTGTTAAAGAAATCAAAACCTTATTCATCGTGTTCATATAGTTGAATTATTGAGTTTTTTATGGAACACATACGATATTTGTATCCTAAGTCTTATTTTGTTTCACAGGTATAACCACTGTAACATGCTCTTCCAATTTTCTCAAATACCACAGATGTGATCCGTTTTAATCGAGCGGCGAAGGTCAATGGGGGTCAAGGTACGATGGTCGATATAACAATGATCGTGTCACTCGAATGCCAAGGGCCGTATGGAGTTGATTGGCTGAAGTAACTGGGTACAGGTAGGTAAAGCACCTTAATTTACCTGTACGGATTATATAGATAGAAAAGATAAAATAAATATTGTTGTAGGTATCTTGAACGATACAACACAAACAATTGGTAATGACGTATCAAAATAATCTACGTGACATCCAGCGCGAGCTATTAAACTTCATATATAACAACATTGTTCAGCTTTATTGAAGTGGACGCCAGATTCGTCAATGAGAGAAAACGTGGGCAGTGGTTTGCTTCAAATGCAGTGAATGTCATTAGGTTTTAAAACTATTTGTTCAAGAAAAGAGCGTACACCCATCTTAGGCAGCGTCCCCACTCAGGCGACGCATGTCTCGCGGCGCGGAACGGACATTCAAAAAATTCAAAAAAACGTCTCCTCATACATACGTACATTTTGTATAGGAAGGACGTAAGACGCGCCCCAGGCGAGGCGGTGCGGCGGCGGCGTGGCGCGCGCCGTGAGACATGCGTCGCCTAAGTGGGGACGCTGCCTTAAAGGCCGGCAACGCGCCTCCTACACTACTGATGTTTCAGGTGTCCATGGGCGGCAGTGATCGCTTACCATCATGCGACCTGACTGCTCTTTTACCTCCTATCCGGTAAAAAAAATGAATAAAAATAGTTTTTTTTATTTGTAAATACATGGGAGCGCGCGGTTGCTAAACAATGGAGTGTATTTACTCAGTATTCAGATAATCTAAAGACTGTAGTAGTTCATAGTACTTACCTATTACATATGGCGCTACTTTTCTGCACTAGTTCACAAAGCATCAATTTACTTGCCTATGTCGAAACTTTAAAGGAGCAGAACTATTTACTGTAAAATGTCGTACGATACACGTGCCAAGACATAATTCCTAACTCGTGCCGATTTAACACTCCCTTCGGCCGTGTTTTAATTTATCGCCACTTTCCGCGAATTTTCTCTTTTCTGTTTTTACTTTTTTCAAACATTCCGTGATCGCACGCATCCAACGCTGCATCGAACATCCGCGCTTTTGTTTTTATTTTAATTATTCTTTATTTTTCTTCCTTTATACCTACATACATGCTTACATCCGCGCTTTTGTTTTTATTTTAATTATTCTTTATTTTTCTTCCTTTATACCTACATACATGTAGGTATTACGTAGGTACCTATTGGGCATTTTCCGCCAGCCCATTGTAGTAGTACGGATCGTACCTATTTTGCGTGAAAGACGATTTGGCACTTACTCTAACCATCCCAGCTCCTCTACAAAACCTAGCAGTGATTTCAGTATGGATTTCAGGTTGCTAAATATCTCTTTCAGTGTGTTCGGCGTAGGTTCTTGTTCCTATAGACTTTTACCTATTAGGTACCTACTCAAGTTACTTTCATAAAAGGAATATTCTAAACAGATTTTAGACATTCAGTGCCTTTGAAGCAAACCACTGCCCACGCTTTCCCTCTTTCACGATACTGGCTTCCACTTCAATAAAGCTGAACAATGTTAGTGCTAAACAAAGAGCTTTTTGCCAAAAAGTAGACAATAGGGCTGTGTACAGTCAGCAATAAACATATATACAGCCGGAGTGCAAAATATATATATACAATACACCACTGACTTATTCTTGAACTAGGATGTTCAAAAATACGTCAGTGGTATATTGTATGTGATATGTAGTTCTGTGACACTTGAAATACTTCCGAATTACTCACAGGTACTAATTTATATTTTGACATAAAACAATGAATAAAAATATGTAGAAATCTATATATTTTTTTAATATATTGCAATATAAGTCTATTAACTTGGTCACAATGTCACAAATTCGATTAATTTTAACCCCTTTTTGCGAAGAGTGGCACTGAAACGAATAGTTCTTGTGCTCTGCCTACCCCTTTACAGAATACAGGCGTGATTATAAGCATGTATGTACATATTAACTTGGTAATATTTGGAGTGTCTTGAATCAGGCCAACCAAATATTGACAGTAAGGCACTGGTCCTACCGCGAGCCAGTAAGCTATGAGCTATCGGCTATAAAAACGAACAAAAGATAATCACTCCCGTGCAAATAAAAGAGACACAGCGATATTGATAGCTCACCGCTGGGCGAGTAACTATAAACATCGCCGTGTCTCTTTTATTTACGCGGGAGTGATTATCTTTTGTTTGTTTTTATAGCCGATAGCTCATAGTTTACTAGCTCGCGGTGGGACCAGTGCCTACGCCTTGTTTTCTACAGACCTCGCTAATATAAAAGTTATGATTAAGATGCATTCTGTAGACCGAATTAACCAGTATCAAACTGATAGCCATTTAGGGCTGCATCTTAAAATAAATAAATAAATAAATATATATTATAGGATATTCTTACACAGATTGACTGAGGCCCACGGTAAGCTCAAGAAGGCTTGTGTTGTGGGTACTCAGACAACGATATACACAATATATAAATACTTATTTATATACATAGAAAACATCCATGACTCATGAACAAATATCTGTGCTCATCACACAAATAAATGCCCTTACCGGGATTCGAACCCAGGACCGCGGCGTAGCAGGCAGGGTCACTATCGACTGCGCCAGACCGGTCGTCAAATTAAGCTCATTTGCATCCTTCAAATCAAGAGTGAACGGGTATCTTCTGGGCGATCTCACTCCATCGTAGGCCACGTCTTTACCGTTGGCTAGTCTAGCCAAGAATAAGCTCATTTATGGAGATGCACCGAATATTCGGTTACTATTCGGTATCGATATTCGGCCCTTATTTTAATATTCGGTGCCGGATGCCGGATGGTGACGTACTATCCGACCGGATACCGAATGTGCTATTTTTGATTGAATGATTTTGGGGTAAACAAATTAAACGTAAAAAAACAGTTACGGTTATATCATAGCCCTTTATTATAAAAAAATAAACATTTAATTTACACAAAAACGGACTCCGCGCGAAGTTCACTACGAAACAAGTCAAAATCTAAATTGTAGGTATTATAGGTAAAATTCTGCTGTCCGAATATTCGGTGGCCGGATAACGAATATTCGGTCGATGATAGGGCCGAATATTCGGTATCCGGCATCCGGCCAAACAACTATTCGTTGCATCTCTACTCATTTATAATGAAAAAAAAAGCTTTTTAACACTTTCGCTACCAAGAACCCGACTGTCGGGCACACCGCTCGTAGAAGCGTAGCCGATTACATGGGTTTCCCCGTATGTAGCGAAAATGTCGTAGCGCCGCGTAGAGCCCGGTTTCGAAAGTTTTAAAACGTGTCCAACCAATCTTGCCTACCGTAGCACCCGTAGCGGGTCTACGCCAGGGGCTACGGCACCTGTGCTACGCCGCTACGGTATTTAGAATTTTAATGTGACGCCTGAAGAATAAGGGTGACAAAGGCAAGGCTTTAAGTTGAGAGGGAGTTGCTAGGGTTGGCAATGTTTTTATCCTTAGATTAAATCAAATACACCGTGTTTCTTTTGTTTTCCGTAAAATTCGACATATCGTTAGGTTCGTTATCAGGAACCACCCTGTATAACACAGTTAAATTCGCAAAAAAAATTATCACCCTATTCATCACTACATACTATAAAACAAAGTCGCTTTCTCTGTCCCTATGTCCCTATGTATGCTTAAATCTTTAAAACTACGCAACGGATTTTGATGCGATTTTTTTAAATAGATAGAGTGATTCTAGAGGAAGGTTTACATGTAGGTATAAACCCGTACGAAGCCGGGGCGGGTCGCTAGTACATAATAAACGAAATAATTAGTGTGAGAGACCCTTAAAAATAATATTCAAGTTAGTGTCAAGTCAAAACAAATAACATTGGGAAGTGGAAAATGCTGTCTATCACACACGTGTTCAGTAATTATTTTTATTTTTTTAATAACTCGATAACCGTAAGAGTTAAGACGCTAGTTTCTTAGAGAAATTAACTTTATTTGATCTAAAGAACCATCCCTTAAAGTTAACGGAATTCAATAAAAACAGGTTGTATACCTAGAACCTATAACCTTGCAAAACGTCATTTTTTTTTTATATTACGTCACCAGAGCAAACCACGAGTAAGGAACGTTTTGATTTTTTAAATTAATTATTAAAGTTAATTATTTAAATTTTTAGTTATAAGTATTGATTATTTAACAAGAATCATCTTATAACTAAAATATGTATTTAAATAGAATTACGATTTAATAATGATGTATCTAGAAAATATACCTAAGTAATATTACTTTAATCAATTGTATGCAGTTTTTATAAAACACGGCATCTATAAATTACGTTCATTGATTGTAGAAACAAATGAAGTTTCAAGAGCACAGTTAACTCAATTTCGAAACATTAAACGAAGTGAAAAAAACGTTAACGTACACTTTGTGGCAGCCCTAGCATCTGGAGAGCTATCAACTGGCACACAATGAGCCATTATGTGCGGCCGGTGGTTAAAACATCTCGGAAAATCGCATAATTAAGTGCGAATCCGCCTCTCAGACCAGGCCGCGTAGCCGAATGGCATTTCTGCGTCGCGAAACAAAAACGAAACCACAGAACTTAATTTAGATAGAAGAAACAAATTCATATATTTGTATAGGGGCCGAGCGTGTCAAATTTTGTACTGAAGTTGATTCTTGCCTGTAATTTTAAATATGTCTCAGGCTCTTGATTGTTCATAATTTTTGTGTTGTTGCAATTGAATATCACGTAACGAGGCATTTTTTATGTTTTGGTTGACCTCAACTTACAAAAATTGACGCCCGAAAGCTGCAAGCTGCGAGTAAAGACGGACAACTCAGTGGATTTCACTGAGTTCATTTGACACGCTAAGTAGATACGTTTACTTGATCTATGGTATATATGACATCTGTGAACGAAACGCTCCGAAAGGTAGTCTGGCTTTGTCGCGCCAATACGCACGAGTGATAGAGATAGATAGCTACGAAAGAGATATTATCTTGATCGTTTTGTGAGCGTTTGTGCATTCGACTACGCACACAGGCAAGGCAAGAAGGTGTAGAGGGAGATAAAAAATACAACACAATTTTTGATTTTGTAACTTTTTCGGCTCTAGATAAAGGGGTAAACATATCGAAAGTCCCCGTACCTTTTGCGCAGTGGGTAGTTTCAGTTATTAAAAACTAGCTTTTACCCGCGGCTTTGCTCGCGTTAACACATACAACATACAAAAGTATCATCCAAATTTCTTTTTTACTTTACAATGTATTCTAAGTCTGGTTATACTAATCAAATAATCATTCTAGGCCATCCAGCCTCTATGAATACCTACTCGAGCTAGGTCTAGTGCTCTCGATTGGATCCTATTGGATTACGTCGATTAATTCCGGCTTAGTGCTAACGCAAGATAGATAGATAGATTGCTTTCAATTTTAAAAACGTTTGCTCATTGGACAAATCCGTTTAAAGAAACATTTTAAAAATATTTAAGCATTGTATCCCGCCTGGAAGGGTGAAGATATTATACTACGTCGGTGGCAAACAAGCATACGGTCCGCCTGATGGAAAGCGGTCACCGCAACCTATGAACGCTTGCAACTCAAGGAGTGTCACATGCGCGTTGCCAACCATTAAAAGCTTGTACACTCCCTTTTGCTGTGTTAAGTAAGGTACACAGCAAAAAAGAGTGTACAAGTTCCAAGGAGGGTTCGGGTTGCCGACGACTTAAAGGACAATAGACGGAACAAATTAGTTCCGTAGATCCTTCCGTCACCAGCACACCGCACCCTTGTTGAGCTCTGGCAGCCTTACTCACCGGCAGGAACACAACACTATAGGGTCTAGTGCTATTTGGCTGCGGTCTTCTGTAAGGCGGAGGTACTTCCCCAGTTGGGCTCTGCTCTAGATTCGAGCGAGATGATATCCGCTGTGCTGTGCCCTACCACACAAACCGGAATATCATTCGCAATGCCCTACCTCCTACAAGAATAGTATAACATAGATCAAGCAAACGTAATAAAATGCCTCGTTACATGATATTTCATTTCAACAACACAAAAATTATGAACACTCAAGGGCTTAAGATATTATTTTCAAATACAGGCAAGTAACAACTTCAGTACAAAATATGACACGCTCGGCCCCTATACAAATCTTAGATGAGTTTGAGAATAGTAAGTAATTCATTTCAGTTTCCCTAAACATTGTCTACTACTCATATTTTTTTAATCTTAACAAGTAAAAATAGTTTATAAACTCACATTTGCCAAAAACTTAAAAAAATCGTGAATCGTAGGCCACGTCTTTGCCTTTGGCTAGTCTGTGGCCAAGAGTAAGCCCATTTAAAATAAAAAAAATAAAAAAAAAGAATCGTGAAAGCCTCGAATACACCTGACAGACCAAAACATCTACCTTGATGTATTTTTTTATACTACGTCATATGGTAAAAAAAAACATACGGCCCGCATGATGGTAAGCAGTTACCTTAGCCTATGGACGCCTGCAATTCCAGAATCGTTACATGCTAGTTACGGACCCGGCAACCGCGCCGGCTCCACTATGAGTAAGGTCCAATGTTATTGCAGAAACTTTCATTTAAATCGCCATTTTGTTCCATTCCTATTCAAAGATGCATTTAAGACGCAACAGGAGACGCGGTCGGGGGTTTTTTCAAAATTTTAATTTTGTGGTTAGGTTATAATATGTACTTAAGTTTTACTTCTAAGATTCTGCTATAGGTAATACGAGTAAAGTCAATCTTTCTGATTTACTTACCCAGTTGCTGGTTATCGGCTGCCATACATTTTGGAGCTTTTGAGTGGTTAACATAGACGCTACAGGATGCTAAAATAGAAAGGATCCCCCCTTTCAATTTGGGAATTTTAGTTCAATATACTAGTGTTGTTAACTAGATTTATTGAAAAAAAATGTCCATTAAGAACAACTCAGTTATAAGATATTGCGAAAAAATCTTTATAATCGAGGTTCCGCTCTCGACTGTTTCCCCCTTCAAAACTTAATCAATCGTAACTAAAGAGAATCTGAATAACAATGAAATATTCTGTGTCGGACTGTTTAGTTTTTTTTTTGCTAATGGTTACCAATTTGGAATACCACGACACCTTTTTGAGCCATAATCAAAAAGGGCTCTAGCGTCTTTAAAAATAAGAATATCAAAAAAATCAAAACGGTCCGACAAAGATAGAAATAATAATAATCTGTGTTGAAAAAATCAGGGAGAAAATAGTCGAGAGCGTTTGTATGGAGAATTGACCCCTCCTGTTGCGTCTTAAGTAGGTTTGTATTTCTGAGCTCCTTTGTCTAATAAATCGTTATCTGAGTTCGCACATCGTCATCACTTTTAACTTTTCGGTCCCATCCATCATCTTCTTCATTATCTAAGAATGTTCGTCCACTTTATTTCCGGACCTCACTTATTTATAAAAGAAAGTACTTAAAGAATTTGTATAATACTTGGGTCGATAGGAAATTACTGTTATACCACATTAATGAGGCGGAAACTCTGCGAGTAATGTTGCCAACAATATAATAGGTTGGTTTCCTATACTTAAAATAAAATATTTTATGCAGTGCATGAAATAAAGCACCACCTAATGAAGAAAAATATGGACAGTAGTTATGTTTAAACATAATTTATATTTAATAAGTCAAAGAGAAAGATATAAAGTAAATGAATTGACCATGACGTCACTCCTCAGTATTTCATAATAATTCCATATTAGCAAATCGTTTTGACAGTTCTTAAAAAGAAGCTGATTTGACTACTAGGAAACTAGCCTATATTACCTAGCGATGTGCTGAATAGAAGTTTGAACAATTGTTCAATTCGCAATTGCGAACATTCTCGGTATTTGCCAACCTTTAGTGCGTTTTCACATTATCCGATCCAATATCGGATGTTAGACCGATATCCCATACATTGAAATCCTTCCGACATCCGATATCGGATCGGAATTGTCAAAACGAATTTGAACGACTTTTTAATATGGAATTTATACGAAATCGAATTGAGTAACGTCAACTCAGTTACTTTATATATTTCTACCTGACTTATTAAATAGATATTGTATTTTAAAATAACTTCTGTCCATGTTTTTCTTATATCTAATGCTTTATTTCGTGCATGGTATACTCGTAAAATATTTTATTTTTACTATAGTCAAGTTCCCTATTGTGAAATCGACTAGGCCGGCTGTTAGGTATCTACTTTTCAAGTGTGGCGTGTGGAAGTCATTTTCAAGGGTCAGAATACTCAGAATAGGCCCCATTGCGAATCGTTGAGTGCACTCCATCGACGGAAAATGTCTTAAGAAGCTTACTGGCAAGCTTTTACGCTCTCAAATCCCTTAAGGGAATGCCTGTCGCAACTTTTGTTGAAATCAAAATATGGTTAAAATATAAATACGTATTCTAAACAAAGTCACGGTCACAGACAAAGTCAGTTGTAATAAAAATAAACCCTCAGAAATTCCGTCACGAATTTTGGAAGTCGCAAATCTTAAGAGGATAAGGTAGCGAAAATGCTAAAATGGAAAGGAGCCTCCCTTTCAACTCGGGATTTTTGTTAAATATACAAGTGTTATTAACTAGATTTATCGAAAAAAAATTTGTCCATTAAGAACAACTCAGTCAAAAAATATTTCAAAAAAATCTTTAAAATCGAGGTTCCGCTCTCGACTCTTTCCTCCTTCAAAACTTAATCAATCGGAACAAAATTTGAGAATCTTAATAACAATGAAATAATCTATGTCGGACCGTTTAGCTTATTTGGTTAATTGTTACCAATTTTGAGTATCACACTTTTTTTGCGCCACAATGAAAAAGGCCGTTTTTGGAAATTTTTGATTGTCTCTAGAGTCTTTAAAAAGCAGAATATCAAAAAAATCAAAACGGTCCGACACAGATAAAAATAATAACAATCTGTGTTGAAAATCATTGCTGTATCTTCAAAAACCAGCAGGAGGAAATAGTCGAGGAGACTACCTGTCCTTATGCCATTAATACAATTAGACAAAGACGTGTCATCTATCTCGCGGCGACATACTCCCGCGGCCATCATGTGCTAGGCCTACTGGGAGGAAATAGTCGAGAGCGTTTGTATGGAGAATTGACCCCTACCGTATCGTCTTAAACTCCAAACCAAGCTTACTGTAGGTACAACAAGGTCATGGTGCTCCCAACTTGCTTACCTTCGCCTCAGGTTACGACTGCGTGCCATTTTACACACTTACTAAACACTGATTTAAACTTATACGATTTTTATACATATTTAAAATGGCAAACGGGACTTAATCTCTCGTATTAGGTATTATGTTTTTAACACTGACCTCCGACGTTAATTCGCGATAATATTGATGCGATTAATTCCCGTTTGCAATTTTAAACATACACTTACTGTGGAAGTACGATGAAAAATTGTCTAACGTCCTATCGTACTTGTGTTAACGATTTACTATTTTCACCATGACTACGCCTCTGAATCCAAGTCGTATAAATGCCAAACACTTTATTTAAACTTTAAAGTGACAATGGTGAGGAAAATGATGACAAATGGGTAAGAAAAATGAGCCAACAATTCTTACATAAACATTTGTGCGCACTCCATTCGTCTCAATAATTGCCTTACGATTCCGCCCGGTGATTTCCCATCGAGAACGAATCGCATCGGATACAGTAGCAGTACTTGAAAGAAATAGAATTTTATTACAGATACATTTATTTTCCTCATCATCTAATAGTACATTACGATACAAGTGCGTAAAAAAGGAAGATCGAAACGAGTGGCGATAAATTAAAACACGACCGAAGGGAGCGTTTTAAATCGACACGAGTTACGAATTTCCTTTTCGCACGTGTATCGTACGACGTTTTTCAGTACAGATGAGCCTCCGAAGTTTCGACCTGGCATATAATGAACCACTTCTCGCACTAGTGCGTAAAAAAAACACCATCTGTACTGAAAAAAAAATACCTGAATAAGCTATAGCAGAACTCGGCAGCGAAACCGGTTTCAATAATCTTTGCCAGTTGCCTCGTTCTAACGACGAGTGTTTGAAGGGATAACCCAAAATGGCCTAAAGACGCAGCTGAGAAGTCCGGAAAGAGTTTTTTTTCTGCCTGAGCGTTCGAGTTTCATGTAATCCTATAGAAGATATATTATTCGGAACGCGAAAAGTATCGCATTTGCGGCGGTGTCCAGGATACTCTCTGCTGACCTTGAAAATGCAGGTGAGAGATGTACTATCAGCTGCAAAAGTGCATGGCGAATTTATCAATGAATGCATTCATCATTTATCCATGCAATTTTGCAGCTCACTGTACGTGGAGATGTCGCGCCGGCTCGTACCCATATCAACAGAAAGTCTCCAAGGTGAAGAGTCGACAGATTAATATAGGTAGGGGAAGTCGGATTGACAAATTTAACGCCGTGGCTTGCGTGGGCGACGGTCGCGCGATGGTCGCGCGACGGCGATGCGACGCATACGGAATCAAACCTTATCGATATGGAAGTATGAGACGCGACGGCGACGGTCGCGCGACCGTCGCCCACGCAAGACACGGTGTAATCCGTAACTTAAATAGGCTTCCCTTCACAGAAAGGTCAGTAAGCTTCAAATGCAAAAAGGTGGTGTTTTCGGTTGAAATTCCTATAGATATTTCTATACGTTTCTCGTACGTTTTTAGTATAAATGTAGCATAAGGTCCCTTCTGAAATCGATATATTTATTACTTTTAGATTATATGATACCACTATTTTTAACCTACTGTGTTCAATATCACTGCGCTCTGAACCGTCACGCCTTTAGAGAGGCCGCCGTGTTTACGTTCCACTGCCTTTAATTCAATCAGCGTTTGAGGAATTCCATACCAGTGGAGAAATCAATTGGACTTGCGACTCGAGTGGAACCTGATTCCTGAGATCGCATTAGTTTCTTGACTTTAAACTCGGGGAATCCGCTTTTGTATGTCCGCAATCCGCATGTTCCAGTGTGTCAAGAAATTCTCGTTAAATTTTGAGAGATTGTAACAGGTCGCAGAGTATGATTATTTTGTCGATCCAGTTTGCAGAAATTATTCAAAATGCGGATATTGGCATAAATTACATAAGCTCCTGTAGGCCTGTAGCGTCTATGGCACATACATGGTTAATTGTGACTATTTTTACTTTAGGTTTTTTAAGCATATTACGTTGTCTACAGCTCACAAAGCCAATGAAAATAATTTCGAATAAATACAAGTATCAGAACTAAAAAGGCAATGTGAAATAATTTAGAAGCTTTTTGAGGCTATAACAAAAAAAATACTTTAAAAAAAGTAAGTTTTCTCATTAACCCAATACGGAAAATTTTACAATGAAAACGCGTTTTCCCAACTTCTTTCAGTTTAGGTTTATTTAACCCCAAACTCTTAACAGACGTCAGCGAAATGGAAAATCAATTTCCAAACAAGGGCACCTTAATTTAAATAGAATGTACAGAGTACGCACCCACACACATTGCGTCCCATCTTAACACGTCAAGAGCCTCAATCAACCCGTTAAAACAAAGCAAAGTCCCGCCAACTCGTGACACGGAGTAGGCGGAAATAGGCATGGACGCGGCTCCTTGAGTTACGAGGGTTTCATGTATGTGGAATACTTGCGAGTATTTCTACTCGAGTATTTTGAGCCACATAGTTATTGGCGGGTAAATGATGACCTACGGGTCGGGATGAATCAGCCGGCGTATCATGCTTCCAATTTTATCAGTACGTCATCATCGGATAAGACAGCGCCGTGTCAGTGTCACAGGTCACCCAGACTTACTTGCCAAAGCGTGACGGATGCTTTATCCACGTGGATAAGGAAGTCGCGGGTTGAAACCCCGGCTTGTACCATTGAGTTTTACGGGATAACATCCAGCTGCAAAAGTTTTAGATGTGCACTTTATCAATAATTTTCATTTCATAATTGATACAGGGGCGCTGCTGTTTTACTATAAATTGATTCAAGAGCCCACGTTAGGGGTGAATTTGCTGTACTTACTAGCAATATTTACCTACTATAGAGAATATAAGTTTCGAGGCAATACACACAGCTTTCAAATCCATCCATACTAATATTATGAATGGGAAAGTGTGTGTATCTGTTTGTCCGTCTTTCACGGCAAAACGAAGCGACGAATTGACGTGATTTTTTAAGTGGAGGTAGCTGAAGGGATGGAAAGTGACATAGGCTACTTTTTGTCTCTTTGTAACCCTTCACTTCCTTAAAATGGGGGGTGGAAGTTTATATGGAGCAATCCGCAATTTTCGAACTTAACGCGAACGAGAGCTAGTTCATAAGTACAAGAAAGTATTTAGAGCATGGACTTTCAATAGGGACTGAGCTCACACTTTTTTTGCCACACTAAATTGAACTTTATCACCGGTGCAGAAAGGCGTTCTTATCAGACTAGTAAAAGTGTGTCCACATGAGAGGGTCAAAGTTGGGGCTGGTGTCCCTCTCGCACGTGTGACCAGTGTTAAAGAGATTACTATAGTAGTAGTAATTTTACCTGTATGATAACTAAGTTTATAAACTTCTTAAATTATTTTTGTATTATATCGAGGCAAGGATATTAATACTTTGTAACGAATTGGTAAGTCATTATTATAAAGCCATGAAACCATCAAAGATTTGCGCAATTAAAAAAAAACTTTTAATTCGTAGATTTGGTAGTAACTTTGAATATTGACTGGTATCCCCAAAGAATGACAGTAAGGCTCCCCACAGACAGTCTTAAAAATTCATAATCTTAAAAAAAAACTTGTATGCAATCTGACAGTTCAAACTGACACTGACAAGACACTGACAGATCTGAACTGTCAGATTGCATACAAGTTTTTTTAAGATTATGAATTTTTAAGACTGTCTGTGGGGAGCCTAATGACGTCATTCAAATAATTTTGACAGTGGCAATAAGTGCGAGAGGGACACCAGCCCCAACTTTACCCTCTCATGTGGACACACTTTTTGGCCTAACAACTCAATCTAGCTTAATAATATATAAATCTATGATTTAGAGAAATAGTATATTTTTTATCACCTAGTATTTTAGTAGCATACCTAGAGGATGTGAGCGCTGTATTGATACGTGCGCCGTTTCCGTTTCCGAGAGAAGCTCCGTCTCCTAACTTTAGTTGTAGTCGACGCTCAACTTTAGTCCAATTCTACTGCACTAGCCATTACTACCTACAAGTTTGTAATGAAATGCCTTAGCTAAGGATGTGAACTTCCCTAAAATATTTACAAAGTGACAAATTACACATTGAACTGCTTCAGTGTGCTACACATTCTTGCAAAATGTACCTATGCAAGTATCCATCGGGCGAAATGGGCGATTATCATATCTTTGGGATATTGTTGCCCAAAACGATGGTATGACTTTATATAAATTTGTTTTATTTAACTTGTCCATTTTTTAGGTTTCCGTAGTCAAACCTAATAGTTTCGCCATGTCTGTCCGTCCGTCCGTCACTTAGCACTAGAAAGCCGAAATTTGGTACCAATATGTAACTACAGAGTGGGGCCTGTAACAAAGGCGAATAATTGAACTGTAGGCTATTCTCCTTATACTGATCAACATTTGTTCAGTGACTTTTAAAAATTATGAAGTCTTTAAATTTTTAATTTTTCATACAAAATAAATATTAAGTAGCTTCAATGTACGCCATTATTGTTGTCATTGACGTTGTCTGTCACACTTTAGACTTAACAGAATTCGCAATACTACCTCTTAGAAAAAACTTTCAAGGGTGATAAAAATCAAAATACAAGTTATTTTTAAAAGTCGCCGAACAAATGTTGATCAGTATAAGGAGAATAGCCTAGAGTTCAATTCTTCGCCTTTGTTACAGGCCCCACTCTGTATATCAATCACGCTGACAAAGTGGTAAAATAAAAAGTGGAATTATATCAATGTTATCTTTATGAAATAAATAAATATTATTATTATATTATATTAAAGGTGTTTTATTAGGCTAAATAGAAGAAACTGCAACATAATAAGGTAAAACGTCTTTAATATTATAGTCGAGTGTAAATGAATAATGCACAAAAAACCTTATAAGAAACCTCCCTTAGATACTTCTCTGTAATTAGGTATTATTACAAAATCGAGTAGCAAAACATTGTGAGGTAATACTTGTTACAAAACATGGTAAGCATGTACTTTTATTACATTATAAATTGTCCGCTCCAATTCGCCATAACAGTTGAACGTTTTGGCAAAAGCACAAACAATTTGTTGGCATCGATGTTAGCTGATCGAGCACGAAATATCAACAAGGCTCAGGGATGTTATTCTACACCCGGGCCGGGTCAAGCCATCATTTTCTATGATGACTTATCGGTCCGGCTATCCATAGAAAATGGCCATTGGCTTACGCGCTAGTGTCACATTAATGCATAAGAGCGATAATAGTTATTTGTTATACAAGGGGGCAAAGTTGTATTTTAACGCCGAGTGTGGAATTGAAAAACGAGCAAGTGAAAGGATTCTATAGTTGAACACGAAGAGTACGAGAACACGAGAAGTAAAATACATTTGCACCCGTGTGTAACACAAAACTTTTCCCCTCACTGTAGCGAGGAAACTACAACGCAAAAAATGCGTTTATCACTGCTTCCAGTAGTTCCACAGGTGGTAAATCAGCTTTATTACTAGATTCACCTTCTTTTATCAATTTTAAAGCAGTTAATATGACTTTATTCAAGGTCAAATTACTTTACCCACTAGTGGATAAAATGCGTTTTTACCCGCTGGTATTACAGGACAAAACACGTGTTTCCGAGCTAGTGAGGGGCAAAATAAAATAATATAAATATTGGGCGACACCTTGCACATATCACTAACCTCAAACTAAGCAAAGCTTGTACTATGGGCGCTAGGCGACGATATAATTACTTATATAGATAAAAAACATCCATGACTCAGGAACAAATATCTGTGCTCATCACAAATAAATGCCCTTACCGGGATTCGAACCTGAGACCGCGGCTTAGCAGGCAGGGTCACTACGCGCTGGGCCAGACCGGTCGTCAAAGAGAGAGTTGCATATCGTTCGCCCTTTGGCCTCCGTCTACGGGCTCAAACATTCACCTATACGGCTCAGCCACGACATTGGTCTAAGCGCGACAGTGGTGAGCGGCGGCCATACATTGGAGCGAGACACAGCGATGGGACTTTTCATTCGCACGTATGGCTGCCGCTCACCGCTGACCGCTGTCGCGCTTAAACCAATGTCGTGGCTGAGCCGTTAGACGTCAGGCACTGGCCTCGACTTGTCAGCTTTTCTATGTTAAATCTTATGAAAAAATCAGTTTTAACCGCTACCATAGGTGCTAGCATTATAACGTACATTACGAGTATGTGTACATTTAAAATTGTATAAAGTACAACGGTACAATTTCGAGTGGGGGACAATTGCAACTGATCCATTTTTTACCATGTTTCACAATGTTTGCATTAGTAAATGGAGTGTCCACTGGTTGTATATGGCACGCGTGGTCAGTGGATACACGTGGAACTTAACTAAATAGTGTAATAATGGAAAAAATTAATCAGTTACAATTTCGCAGTCGGGATTCGCCCCGCTGTACCTTACCTAAGACTTGTATCAATCAGCGCCACTTTTCGAACCTTTGCGATAAAGAAGTATTTTAGACTTTTTCTAGTAAGGTGCGTTAGGTTAACTCCGAATCTCAGAAATGCTCGGTAATTTCGAAAGGGGAATCTTGATATGATGGAAATAATGGTGGTTTTTATACGACTTTCGGAATTACCCTAACGTACCTTACGTATTATTTTTTTCAAATGTCTAAACAAAAGATTTTAACAGTATATTTTTCAACAATAGACCTTTGAATAAATAATAAACGCTTTGTTTCCTACATTTTTCTACACATCCAAAAAGGCCGGACTAGATGATAGTTTCTGGGAGTTATGTCGTTTCCCCGCAGACCCCACAGAGGGCAGTGTTGCCAAGGCAATTAATTAAAACTAGCCTGGCTTCATTTTCCTGCTATTGTTACAGCATTCGCATTTTCTTGTTTGTTCCCACTTTTATTGTTCTCTATAAACGCCGCTATAGTAGGAATAACCCGTAAATTACGATCTCGTAAAATATATTATAATAAGTAATGTAATTTTTTAACCCGGTTTTATTGACGGCAAAGAGATTTTCTCGTCTCGCTTATACCAAGATTCCTCAGAAGAGAAGATTCTTTTAGTGTTTGTACATTTTTAAATTTGTCATTCATCGTTAATTCGCTTCTACTCATTTCCTCAAAGGTTGACTGGAAGAGATCCCATTAAGGGATAAGTCCGCCTACATTGTATATTGCTGACTCTGTAACTGTGTCTCTTTTGTTTCCTTTATGTACACATACATACATATGCTGCATACATACCAAGTATGGCTATAAGTATAATCCTAGGGACGATGCCCCGGGCAAATGTTAGAATACATCGATACTAATTAAATGTTAGTGGTATTTGAAAACTTGTATAATGAAAATTTTCTTTCAGGAGAATTTAGCGAGTATCATCAAATAAAACGTTCCTTACACTTTCACAAACAAAAACAAATACCTGACTTAAGTGGAAGTTTGCGAGGCGCCCTCTTATCAAGGTTTTAAGAAGATTAAGAAATGTAAGGCTAATAATTTGGACGTTCAGAGTGAAAAACATAAGAAGAACTAAATTGTGAATTAGAAGCCAATTCACAATTTAGCTCTTCAGGTTTTCAAGGAGTAGGTACCACTACTAAATGTCAATCTTCTGATAGTGATACCATACACACAAGCCAAGATCTTGATTGTTGCCATCTGATAATATAGATGAGAAAAGCGACGGTAATGAAATCTATTCAAACAAAGAATCAGGGAACCGATTTTTGAGTCTCACTGTCACTAAAATACCGGTTGAAAACGGTGACTTGCCTATTATTTTCAGTGACAATTTTCTGAATTCGAACGCGTGAGACTCAAAAATCGGCCCGCAGATAATGAAAACTCTGGAGATGAGTATGTTACAAATGAACTGTTTAAATATGAAACTTATGAAAGACCTAAGAAAATGGACAGTACAGCCCCCAAACTCATGTCTAAACGACTTGTTAACTTTACTGACTAATTGCGGTTTTAAATTGCCAAAAGACGGACTAGTTCTTTTGAAAACTGACGATGTCTGCATAGACCTATGGGGCAAAGAAAGGTTTGATACCAAGGTGTAAGCAATTGTTTAAAAAAAAATATCGGATATTATGGATTTAGGTGCAATATCCAGTATTATGTTAATGATTAACGTACAGTCTGAACAAAAAGAGTAGAAATTAAAAAGTGGCGACATTGTAGTGTCATCCCTTTCAAATCAATATGTGTGAGAAAACGGGACGACACTATGATGTTGCCATTTTTTACTTTCTACTCTGTTTGGTCAGACTGTAGACGGTATGTCTTTATTTAACAGTACTGTTTCCGAAGTATGGCCTATTGCTATGGCAATATATGGCATGCCTATGTTCACAGCAATATATTATGGTAGTGGAAACCCCCCTTTACGGCCCAGTCACGACATCGGTCTAAGCGCGACAGCGGTGAGCGGCAGGCATACGTGCGAATGAAAAGTCCCATCGCTGTGTCTCGCTCCAATGTATGGCGGCCGTCTCAGTGCCGCGGTCGCGCATAGACCAATGTCGTGGCTGAGCCGTTAGAACTTTATTCACGGCAACTTATTAATAAGGTAAATAAAATAATCGAAGTAGGTATCAAAATAAATGGCAAAAATATCTTTATAAATATTAAATGCTTTATTTGCGACACTTCTGCCAGACAGGCACGCATGGTCGCGCGACAGGACGGCCTGTTGTTTTATCATTTATCGCGCGACCATGCTTGGCTACCTGCTAGGGCGTATCTAAAAGGTGAGATAAGTAAGTACCTTACATATGTTTACTAGTTAATGCATTTTATTCATATAGTTATGTAAACCAAGAACAAACGGGCCTCCCGCTCGTTTTTGCCCAGAACGTGCAAGTTGTGGAATGAGCTACCTTCCGAGGTGTTTCCCTTGCGCTATGACATGGGGTTCTTCAAGAAGCAGGTATTTATGGTTCTCAAAAGTCGGCAACGCATAAGTGGCTCCCCTGATGTTGCTTATGTCCATGGGCAGCGATGACTGCTTACCATCAGGCGGCTCGTCTGCTCGTTTGCTGCCTATTTCATAAAAAGAAGAACAATGTATTTACCTCTATATCGTCGTTCATAAACTTAACACTTCAACAAACTGTGATATCAAAATCGCTGCCAACTAAGATTGATCTCGCTCTATTGATGGCCAAGCGGCAAATTTGAAAAATGTAGGAGCGAAGGTTTATCCCATAAAAATTTTAATGATTTGAATCGCTCCTTCTTTTAGTGAAACGATTTGCTTGACAGTCTATAACAATTATGTATGCTGCAAATAGACAATTTCATCTCATTACGCAAACCAAACACGACACGCGTTCAGTTTGTTGGTCTTGCAACTTCCACTGGCAACTCGGGACCCTAACGACCTCTTAAACTTTTGCTTTCGAAAAAATTTCGGCAGGCATTTAGAGGAAGGGACAATTGATCCTCCATACGACATACAAACGCACGAGTAAAAACGCAGGGAGTAAAATGAGTACTAGTATAGTGGAAATTAATGGAAATATTTTTCAAATCTATGGTTTTCCGATGGCGCTACAACCCTGTGTACTGCCGGTCCCAAGCCCGGGCAAAGGAGGAGGGTTCTTCGTAGGGCTAATAACCCTACAAGGTAAAAACCCGAACGTTTCGAAGTCCAACACAGAAAAATCTATGGTTACAATTATGTTTGATCATCTGAATGATTTCATCACCAATTATTACGAGAGTACCTAACTAGTACAAGAGAGTAATAAAAATTCTTATTCAATCATTTTCGCTTCTAATTTTTACAATTACCAAAAAAACATATTTATGGAAGGCCATAGCTAAAACATATAGGATTGAAAGAAATCGAATTACATAATTATGTAAAAATATTTCCATCCTGGGTTCACTTCCAGAGGTCGGTTCTCTAGGTGAGGTTTTTTTATATTTAATCAATCAATCAAATATATTTATTTCGTCATCACAGGTAACAATTAGGTGACAATATGTTATATTATTTATATCAGCCATGATGAGCCGTGTAGGCGTACGAAATATAATTTGGCAATATATTTACAAAGCAGATCGTAAAATAATTACCTTAATACTAAATACATTTACATAATATTTACACTAAATAATTTATATTCAAAGTACACATGCAATGTCAGGGAAAAATCAGAAAAAAAATATGGTATTTATGTCAAAGTTATACATTCATCATCTAAAAATTCATTAACGTTATAGTAGCATTTATTACAAAGAAACATGTACAGCACACCCTTGAACCTACTTGCAGGTAAGCTTTGCCATGCTTCAGGAAGTTTATTAAACAATTTCGGTCCCATGACTAGAATATTCTTTTGCATTAGGGCAGTGTTGCTTCTACTTATGTCTATTTCAGGTTTTCTCGGGCGGAAATTTAACCTTAACGGTGCCCTTCTAAATTTAAACAAATTAGGATTATTTTTGACAAATAAACAACATTCAAATATGTACAAACAGGGAAAAGCGAGCAATTTCAGTGATATGAAGTGTGGTTGACAGCTTTGTGGGGGATATATTCCTACAATGGCCCTGATACATCTCTTTTGAGCTAAAAACACTAATTCTCTGAACGAGGAGTTTAGTTTTAGCATTAATTTTATTTTTGTTGTGTATATTTATATTATTATTTATTAGTACGCGGTCCTCTCTAACTATGTGTTTGTCCCTCTTGCCGTGGAGACCACTGGCTGCTGGTGCGCAGAGGCCAAAGCTTTTATTGGAGAATTGGGCGGGAGGCTGTGCGAGCGTGGTCACGACCCTCGCTCCGGGTCGTTCCTGTTGCAAAGGTTGTCCATCGCGGTTCAACGTGGCAACGCGGCGAGCGTGTTGGGCTCCTTTGCGTCGGGAGGGACTCGGAGTGGATTTAGTTAGTAAGTAGGTTAGGTTATTCCTAGTATTATTTGTAATTTTTAATTTATTTAGTTGGTGGTACATAATTATGTGTAATTGTTAGATTAAATATGTAATTTATTTGTTGATTTTTAGTGGTTCCTAGTGATATTATATGTATCAGTCCGAATATATGTACAGTAGTGAAAGAATTGTCCCTTAACTCCTAACCATTGAGGAGTTGACCTTCCATCATCAGCTCAGCCACATAAAATTATTACCATCAGGCGCAAATACTGGTGCACTTTTGAAAAATACACTTTATATTTATCGTTATATTAATTTGGGAATAAAATCCAATCATTGTATAAGAAGTAGATACCTATTAAAATTATTTCCTATTATGTCAATATTCAAGGAGTAAAATGAGGACTTCGTTTATATGAAAAAGCAGACGTTCCCTTTCGTTTTAAGGCTCTATTCGTGTATGGAGTTTCATGATTTACTTTCCACTTTAGGTTTGAGTTTATTTCGTGTAGAATTGTTGCGTTGGCACTTTTGTTAAAGGTATAAATTACACGTAAAAGGTGTCGCGGCAAACATAAGGAAATAGTGGTCATAAAATTGCCTCGAAATTTTTATATATTGTGTAAGCATTATGTAGTGTTTTTATTGTGTTTCACTATGTTATTGAATGTTTTTATAAATAAATGTAATGTATCTAATAGTTTAAAAGCCCAAAGCCTCCCATGAGCCGTGGCAAATGCCGGGATAACGCAAGGAGGATGGATAATAAATAAATTAATAAATATTATAGGACATTCTTACACAGATTGACTGAGTCCCACGGTAAGCTCAAGAAGGCTTGTGATGCAGGTACTCAGACAACGATATACATAATATACAAATACTTATATGTATACATTGAAAACATCCATGGCTCAGGAACAAATACCTGTGCTGATCACACAAATAAATGCCCTTACCGGGATTCGAACCCGGGACCGCGGCGTAGCAGGCAGGGTCACTACCTGCTAGGCTGGTGGATGATGTCTAATAGTTAAAAAAAAGTTATGTAGTCAATTATCTTTTTTTTTTCATCTGGTATTATTTGTATCATATTAATTTTTAACTATTTATATATAAACAGACTTTAGCAAAATAAGGATTAAATATGTATATATATGTAGTTTTAGGTGCCTAATCGATTTTTCAGTCAATTTTACAGTTTGCAGCAAAACGGCACACATTAGCCTTAGTTTATTATTAGAATTCAGAATTCGAAGAATTCAGAATGCGTGGTCCAAACTATCGTCATGGCTATAACATTCTGCCGAATAGACACAGACTGAAAAAATCAGAGCAGTGTGTGTGGTACACAGGTCCCAAAATTTACAACAATTCTACTCGGTAGATGAATTCCTAAACCCAAATGACTAGTAGCTATGTATATTCCAATTGCCTATGACATTCAATATTGCTAAAACTTATATTTTATAATTTAATTGCACAATTATATGATTTGCAAGAATCTAATTCGACAGTATCTCCCTATAATGTACCTATCTAATGTTATTATTAAGTGAATAATTGATGATTATTGTAGTTACTATTCTCCTTTATTGATTTCCTTATTATTATTTATGTTGGTCTTGTTTACTATGTACCTATGTTAAATTAAGTAAGCAGAAAATGTTAAAATGACGTGTAACTCCTGTTATCAATAAATGATTGATTGATTGATTGATTGATTTAGTAGTACCTAACAAAATTTAATAAATAAATAAACATTTTCGTTATATTTCATACGATTTCACATACTTATAGTTTTTTTTTTTTTAATTTTGAGTCTTAATAGTAATCTTCATTAGGTTTAAATAAACAGTAGTGCTCAGAACTTGTGCGTATCGAAACACTAAAATAAGTAAAACGTTCTAAATCGACCATTATCAAATCATAAGTATTAGGTATTTCTGTATCTTTATATTTTTTTCGGTAAAAACAAAGGCCGTGAACTGCTGTAAATAACAAAGGGTCATCCAGGAAAGGGCGATAAGTGATGGAATTTAATAAAACTATGACGTTAACCCTTCGTCCGCTGCCGCGCGACATTTTGTAAAGGACCATGACACCCCTATGTCCAAAAGATCCTATAATATATTCTGTCTACACGGACATTATGATTATCTTGTTCAAAATGATTTGTAGAATCCTGTGTGGCTACCGGGAGATAAAAAATATAGTGGTGAAAACCCGTTATGAATGTGCCCTTGCATAACTTGCTTTAAATTATGATGCTGCTATAAATTGTATCATATAATTTGAAATAGTTTAGAGTATGAGATAAGATTTTTCCAGTAAATATGGGGATACTTTATCGCATTAGTGCATAAAGTAGAACTTTAAGAGCCTGAAGTATTACATAATTTTACTACGTAAGTTGCTATGCCGTTAGATACAGGGTCTGTAGTACCTGCTACATATATATGTAATGTGTAATATTACAGCAATAAAGTATTTTTTTTTTTACTTTTATAATATCTTTATTTACATGAACATATTTACATAATTATATAAGAAACTAAGACTAAACTTAAAAGCTAGTTAATGTCTAAAATAGGCCCTTAAGTCATTGTACCTAGGATACTGGTGACATTAGTATTTGATTTGATTTGAAACTTCAAATGACCTAAATATTGTAAAACGTGTGATAAAAGTGCAAAAATGTTATTCGTAATAAATCCGATGTAAAACACTCCGGTCAGGTTTCATTTATCTCCACTCGTTTCAAAGTTTTTTTTTATAATACAAAAACATATAAAACATACCTAAAACAACGTACTGTTTAAGTCATTTTCAAAATTAAATAAGTACCTACATACCATAGAGGAATAAGTAAGGGAAGAGTTGTAACTCCATACATCAGTAAATGCGAGTTATTTGTAGTGACATCTATCGTCATTCACTCGTCAATCACGCGCCAACTAGCGTAAATTATCAGTACTGCTACTCGACACTAGGTGCCGACAGTGTTGCGTGTGCCAAAAATGTAATATTAAAACAGTTTACACCTTATATTATAAGCTGAAGTAATTGAAAGCAAACTACTGATTAATACTATTGTAATATTAGCTAAAAATTGTTGAGCAATAGACTTTTTGTTCGTCGTGACATCTATTGGCAAGTAGCAGTACTGATAATTTACGCTAGTTGGCGCGTGATTGACGAGTGAATGACGATAGATGTCACTACAAATAACTCGCATTTACTGATGTATGGAGTTACAACTCTTCCCTTACTTATTCCTCTATGCTACATACAAATAAATCATCAAAGTATATGACAACACAAATGTTTAAGACACCACAAAGTTAGCTTGACTTTGGAACAAAGTAGCTCTTATGAAACTAATTATACCTTAGCATAAATTAAATTATAAATTAATTCCGAACTTCTGCCAAGATTCTCAGAAGTCGTAAACAATGATCAGCCGACGAATTTGAGTCTGTGTCATTAGCATCAGGGGGGTTAGCGCGACCATCGAAAATAGAAATATCTTTATCTACCTCTCTATCACTCTTTATTCGAATGATAGAGAGGCAAATAAATTACAATTTTAGATGTTTTCGGAAGAGCCTCTGATACGAGAAGTACTGAACTGTACAGAGAAGTTAATTAAAGAATGAGGTTCCCCGAAACCTAAAAGAGATTAACCACGTCAAATGAAACCATTTAAAAGGTATTACCACCATGAATAGGTCATAAGTACACTGAATGAGTAGATATACCTACTGTAGAAGAAGATTTTGACTCTTGGAGACCTTATACATCTCTAAGGAGAATTAGATTTAAGTATACATTTTATCTTTACTTCTTAAGTTGTGACATTTAGAGTCATTTGCACTTCTAAAGTAATTGAATACTTTTCTTTTTAAAAGTTTCGACACAGTCAGTGCGGAAAAATAGCAAGTTAGCAATTTTATTATGTAATGTGCTCACCCCTTATGCATACCTACACCAAAACAAAGAATCGAATTTATCCCTGCGTTTAAACCTTTTTTTTTGCAATTGAAAAACAGATTATTTAATTAATGTCTGTTGTTTACTTAACATTAGAGATGGGCCGAATATTCGGTAAATATTCGGTATTCGGCATATTTGGCAAGTTTTTCAATGTTCGTATTCGGCCGAATAATTCGGTTGCATTGCCGAATATTTACCGAATAAACAAAGTAAATAACTAATGAAGATCTTACGTATTCCATAGGATAATAAGCTCCTATTTTAGTAGCATTCTAAGGAACTACTAAAAAGACACCATTATCTATGCGTCAAAATATAAATAGGTACAGGTACCATTGTATTGTTTTCTAAAAAAGTAAAAAAAAACCGAAGTTGAGAAAATTTCAGAGTTGTTTTAGCTAAGTTTTATAGTCATCCACTAAATCATAAAAACTTAGTTTTAGTTATGTAATCAATAATTATTAAGTCAATCATGGCGTAGGGATGTGACGACCCCATCGCCCATTGGTTTTACCAGTGCAATCAGTCAACGCAGGGCAGCTTGTGGCGAGCTGTTGGGGAACAGCGACCCCACGTACCCGAGTGCTCCTGGGGAGTTCTGTTACCCGTAAGGCGGGTGGGTGGGACAGGACTCTCTACCTCTGGCTTGCCTTGGCTGGCCGTCCAGAGTGGGGTCGTTAGGGCTACATGCCCCAGGGGTGGAAGTGAAAATTTGCATAAGACGCGAGTTGGTACAGTGGCTTAACGGCCACTGGGCAGAAAGCGGTGTACACCTCTCGACACCCTTGAGTTCTCACACCGGTGTTGCCCTTGAGCCATCTTGGATGTCGCTTTTTGTGGGGGCCCATCTTGTGGGGACGAGTCACCGTCTGCCGGAAATAAAATTGGATACCGTTTTATTAGGCAGGCGTCCGGTTTTTTATCCATAGCCCAGTATTTAGTCCATCACTTTCATCAAAATAGACCAGTTCATTTTAGATTCCATTAATTCTCAAATAGTCCTTACACCCTGGCGGGTGCTGCCTCTGCGTGTGTCCCATGATACGGGCAAGGGCAACATCCGCTCGGTGTACCCCTTACATTTCATTAAAGTGTCGAAAGGGCCTCTACGCGTTGGCTTCGGCCCCGCGCACGCCTCCCAAAGGTCCGGAACACCATTGTTCCGTGATGGGAAAGACATTAAGTCAATCATTTAAGTTTTAATCTTAACATCCGCCTTAAAAATATGGCGTAACCGAATATTCGGCCGAATGTTCGGTTTCGTATTCGGCAAAGTCCATATTCGGCCCATCTCTACTTAACATTATTTACTTGTAAAATGAAACTCCTTGGTAAAAAATGTATTCGGTAGCATCCTTTATTTTCCTCGTAAACAAAACAAGTTAACCAAGTCTTAAAATATTCAGCGACCTCTCATTTGCTTCCACGGAGGGAAAATATGTTAACAAATGTTTTTCGGAGACGATTTTGTCTGTAAATACATACATCAAACATGTTACGCCGACCCACAATCGTATTCAAACTATTCTTCTAAGATGTGAGTGAGATGTCAACATGATATTAAAAAGTGATGTCTTCATGTCATATCGATGTCTAATAAAAAAAATATTTTGAAGTTTGAATCGGAGGAGACAAAAAAGGGATAAATGACGGACGTTTGCATAACGTCCAAAAATAACACTCATCTAAGTATTTAAGGATATATTCGGCCATTTTGGCCATTGTGGTCATATGCCTACAATACTATACTCAGCTTGAAGGACTGCTATTCGGCTAAGCCAGCGGAAACGGTATTTTAAAATGACCTACTAATTGCCTTTTATATTGACCACCGAGACTAACAGGGTCACAGAACAACGAAAGGAGTAAGGCTCCGCGCACACGGAGGCAACAGTTGCTCGGCGACTTTCGTATTTGTATGAAAAGTTGCGTCGCCTCGTGTGCGCACCTTCATACTAGCCCATAGACCGAGCGACGGAGACAAAACAGTTTTGTCTCCCGTCTGTGGGGGGCCTAACGCAAATGAAGTGGAGGGTCGCAAAATAAGTGATGAGTCATAATTTTCTGCACTCACTGATAAGAGACAGAAGCGACGCCAAGGTGAGTAAAGCGTCGATTTCTGCAAACTTTTCTTGTCAATCCTGCGGTAGACTATGTCGGTCTCACATCGGTCTATCAAGTCACCAAAAAAGTCTTTCAAGAATGTTACACTTTGAATCTGCAATAAACGTTAGGGTTGATGATGATGATGACTAATTTTAATCACAACACAATGATCCAAATATCTGCTATCCTAACAGCCAGTATTTATCTTCACTTATAATTTTTATTTGCCGTGATAATAGAATCAGGCGATACGCCGCTGGCTCTGTCGCGCCAATACGCAAGCGCGATAGAGATAGATATCTACTAGCGCTTCGTTTCGTGAGCGTTTCGTGAGCGATTGTGCCATTCGGCTAGCCACCCTGATCGCTCGAGTATTTGTACAAGATACAAAAGCCTCAAGGCGTAGACGGAAGAAGATATATGAAGATATATGAGCAGATCTGATTATTTATTTACACAAGTCGGTTTTTGGACAAAAAACGAGCTTATTTACGTAATATGAATCGTAATCTATTTACATATTTTTTACATTGTGAGATTTGTGAGTGTGATTATAAACAAATTCTATCGGCAAATATAAGGAAACTTGCATCAGATTACTTTGCTGCACATGAGGATACCTACAATGCAACTTTCGCATTTACCCGCCAGCTGGGGGCCGATTTTTGAGTCTCACAGCGTTCGAATTCAGAAAATTGTCAGTGAAAATAATGGGCAATTCACCGTTTTCAACTGGTATTTTAGTGACCTCACTGTCACTCAAAAATCGGCCCCTGGTATGGTCAAATTTCGTCTCTTTTTCCCCGCTTGCTTTTTAGTAGAGCAGGTAGGCCTAGCACATGATGGCCGCGAGATAGATGACACGTCTTCTTCTATCTGTATTAATGACATAAGGACGGGTGGTCTATCTCGCGGCGACATACTCTCGCGGCAATCATGTGCTAACCCTGCAGAAATCTACTGAAAAAGCAGCCTCAAAGATTTCAAAACCGTCCACGGAATTTATGTCAACAAGCTTTATTGGAAGTCTCATATCCACAGATTTCATATATAGTTCTGTGCTCATATCACTTTCCATTTTCCTACTGTAAGCATATATCTCTTACGTCGTGAAGTATATACTATACAACGTTCACATTATCCCGAGGCGACGGTTTGTTTCCTATCAAAATAGGTTCGATCGATAGCAAATAAAATGCTCTTTATTTATAGTCGCTCGGTAAATAAAGACTGTAATTTAGCAGAAAATGGGTTTATACTGACCTTTTGTGCCCGTTTCTTTGATCGCTCCTGATAAAGGTGTCAGTAGAGGCTGTTATTTGCGATCTTGAGGTAGCTTTTGTAATAATATATGGGTAGAGGAAATAGACTCTCGTCAAAGTACAAGATGGATTTGACCCACACGGATTGGGTGAAAACTTACATGACCGCAAAATGCGTCGTTCTACACACTATACTACATAATGTAGTGGCCTTATTTATGATTTAGATTTAGATTTCTTTATTTCATGATAAAAATTACACTATAAATTTGTTACATGCCAAAGTTATGTTTATCTTCTCATCATGATCGTCAAAAATTACATTATAAATTGAAAATAATAAAATTAATATGTTCTCCCAATAAGGATCGTCATTTACAAAGAGAAATACACAAAGCACAATAAAATTAACAAATGAAATAAAATCCGAAGTCAGTGTAATCAAATGCATGCTATCACAAATTCAATTCCATGTACTCATTTACAGAGTTCAGAGGGTTATCTATCAAAAGGTTTCTCAATTTGCGCTTAAATGCTTGCTGAAATACTTGAATGAAAAATAACTATCACTTTAAAATGATTGTAATCGTGTACTTCATTCATAAATACAACAAACCCTGAGTATTCGCCTTAAAAGCAACAACTAAGCCTCCTTGTAAATGTAAATCAACTATTTTACCAGAGAGATGAAAATAGAGGGAGAAGAAACGATAGACGTTTGTGTCGTTATAAAACTTTACAAAAATCGATGAAAAATCCAGGTAGTCCTTTAACTTTACAACTCCTAAAAGGGCCATAAAGTTTTATTAGAAGGTATTACAAGGTATAGGCACTCAATAAGGCACTAAATGGGATGGAACACAGACCCTTGATTAACAAAATGTCGATATAGGTTGCCTTAACTGTAGTGTAACATTTTATTTAACGACCCGCTGGTGAAAACGGCATATTTTAAGGATAGACCAGAAATTCTGGTGAAAGCTACTTGCGAATGTTGGATTATGTAGAAATGTGTAAGTATTTTTTAAAACTGCTTTTAATGCTTTAATTATTAGATGGCAACACAAATGAATATACGTATAACGTTAAGGTTTGAGGAGTTTCCTCAATTCCTGATGAATCCGATTATATTATAAGAAATCGAAGCTTGACAAACTTTGACTTGAAAACTCAATATGCTTAACAAACATAACTAAATAAATGCCACTGTTCTGAACTTAAGTAAATGCATGCTTTTCTTACAAAAATACCAAAGTCACTATGAGTGTGCCGTTCAGATTTGAGGAGTTCGGTTCTGACTATCATCAGCAGTTCCACTGCACCAAATGTCACTGTTCTGGACGTAAGTGCATGCTGTTCTTATAAAAATACCAAAGTCACTATAAGCGTGCCGTTCAGATTTGAGGAGTTCGGTTCTGACCATCATCAGCAGTTCCACTGTACCAAATGTCACTGTTCTAGACGTAAGCGCATGCTGTTCTTATAAAAATGGCAAAGTCACTATAAGCGTGCCGTTCAGATTTGAGGAGTTTGGTTCTGGCCATCATCAGCAGTTCCACTGCACCAAATGTCACTGTTCTGGACGAAAGTGCATGCTGTTCTTATAAAAATACCAAAGTCACTATAAGCGTGCCGTTCAGATTTGAGGAGTTCGGTTCTGACCATCATCAGCAGTTCGTCTGTACCAAATGTCACTGTTCTAGACGTAAGCGCATGCTGTTCTTATAAAAATGGCAAAGTCACTATAAGCGTGCCGTTCAGATTTGAGGAGTTTGGTTCTGGCCATCATCAGCAGTTCCACTGCACCAAATGTCACTGTTCTGGACGAACGTGCATGCTGTTCTTATAAAAATACCAAAGTCACTATAAGCGTGCCGTTCAGATTTGAAGAGTTCCGTTCTGGCCATCATCAGCAGTTCCACTGCACCAAATGTCACTGTTCCGTACCTAAATGCATGTTGTTCCTTTAAAAACACAAAAATCACCATATGTATGCCTTTCAGATTCGAGGAGTTCCCTCGATTTCTCCAGGATCCCATCATGAGAACTAGGTTCTGAGAAAAATGGGACCAATCTGTATGCATATACATTCAATCAAAAAAAAAATTTTTCAAAATCGGTCCAGTAACGACGGAGATATCGAGGAACAAACATTAAAAAAAATAAAATAAAAAATAAAAAAAAAACCATACAGACGACTTGATAACCGTCCTTCTTGAGAGATATGAGGCGACGGTTAAAAATAGGTACTTTTGGTACTTGGTGTTTTTCACTAGAAGGAACAAGTTCATCTATTTGTATCGCGGCCGAGCGTGTCAGATTTTGTACTGAAGTTGTTACTTGCCTGTGATTTTAAATATGTCTCAGGCCCTTGAGTGTTCATAATTTTTGTGTTGTTGCAATTAAATATCACGTACCTACCTAATTTTTGTTAATGTTTTTGTTGACTTCAACTTACAAAAATTGACGCACGAAAGCTGCAAGCTGCGATTAAAGACGGGCAACTGTGGATTTTACCGAATTAATTTGACACGCTAAGTAGATACGTTTGCTTGATCTATATACTTATATGACATCTGTGGTGTTTTTAGATGGTTTTCTTGTCCAAAATACAAGGCCAATTTGACCATTCTAGAATTTTTAGTCAGATGCCTGATCTTGCGCCGTCAACGTGATTACGGTTCGTTATAACCAAATTTTACAATACCATGTTGCACGTATTCGACAACCCGTGATCCAATCCACTATCATTTGAGAGTCAACGTGAAACGTCAAATTCGCCGTGCCGAATTGAGCCCCATGTTCTTAGGATCTCGCAATGTTAAAACGGATTAGTAGCAAAATGTCTAAAATTACAAAAATACCAATTTTCAGTACAGCAAAATGCCAAAATGACATCCAATATCCGAAATGTATTAGTTTCATAATAACCAAAATTCAAAAAAAATACACTTTCTCAGAATACCTAAAATTTTATTTACAGTGTGCATTACATTCCTTTTACTGTGTTTTATTACTAACTTTAAGTATTCATTTAGTAATTAATGATAACTATTTATGAAAAACTGTAAAAATACAGTTTTCATTCCCATTTGTATTATAATGTATTATAGTAATTTTGGTTGTTACGAACGAACCGTAATCGTCAATGTCTCGTGAAGGATGCTTCATAGAGAAGCCAAAATGACGTCGAGTTTTGTATTTTTGGTGGTGGTTGGTTATATTTATTTGCGTATTTTTTGCGGTGGGAACATTAATTGCATATCAAAATACGCAAGTAATTATAACTGGGGTGCGTAGCCGAATGGCACAAACGCTCACGAAACGAAAAACTCGTAGATATCGATCTCTATCGCTCTTGCGTATTGACGCGACAGACTACCTTTCGCGGCGTTTCGTTTTCGTTTCGCGTCGCAGAAATGCCATTCGGCTACGGCACCTGACCAGAATATATGACTACTTATTGTCAAGAGGGCGCTGTTAATCACATGTATGTATGCGGTGATAGTTCAATTTTGTATGAAGAAAATATTTCTAATTAAACTCTGCAATATGGTGCGTAGTCATAATTATATGGTCCCGTAGCCGAATGGCATTTCTACGACGCGAAACGAAAACGAAACGCCGCGAAAGGCAGTCTGGCTTTCTCGCGCCAGTATTGCAGTACAGCAAGAGCGATAAAGATAGATATCTACGAGCGTTTCGTTTCGTGAGCGTTTGTGCATTCGGCTACGCACGCAGGCTTTACTTGAAAGTTCCATTTGGTTCAATTACACAAATTACTGTAATTAATTAATTATTGTAATAAGTACCCTTGTCATGTAGTCTCAGAAATCTACTGCTTAATGTCGCGTCTATAATTCAGGCCGCAGAAAGGTCAGAGTCTAGACTAGACCAAAACACTGACAATAAATAGTATCCATCACGATCTAGGTTAACTGAGGCTGGAAATGTCTTTACACTATTTGGGGTATTTGTGGGTGCCCTTTGCATTGGAATAATCTGGTAGCTATGTAGACTAAACCAAGGACGTTTTAATACGGGACTGACAAAGCCCATACAAAAAAGCGTACCCCTGAAATGTATGGGCCTTTTAGGCTTAAAAATAAATGGCGCTGTTTCGCAGCCTTGGGGCCGATTTTTGAGTCTCACTGTCATTAAAATACCGGTTGAAAACGGTGAATTGCCTATTATTTTCAGTGACAATTTTCTGAATTCGAACGCGCGAGACTCAAAAATCGGTCCCCTGGAAGGGAAAAAAATCATATTTTCACCAAATGTATTTATTTTTTTATAAGAACAAATTACATATTTCTTTATTTTAATATCATATCACGTAAATACACATTTTGATAAAAAATAGATTTTTAGGCATCATCAGTGATGTTACGGTGGCGCTAAAAAATGGAGGTACAATTCTCAGTATGAAGATTGTAAATCTTATATAAATAATCCATGACTAAGCTGACAGGGATTTTGATAATATTGACTGAGCAAAGCATGCAATACAAATATACTTGTGTAAAGCTAATACGGGCTAAACGAAGTGAAAATTATATAAATGCTTACACACTGTCTATCTATACTACCCTCCTAAGCTGAAAAGCGGTACCTATCTGAAACGAAAATCCATACCTAACTTATACTTAAATATCTGCTGAGAGTTCGATTTTCAAAATCATTTGGTTTTGAAATAGAGCCACTCGGCTTAGCAGGGCAGTATAGACGCCTTCAAATAGTCCAACTTTTTACAGTAAATAATACATTATCACCCTTTATAGTTTCAATGCAACATAGACATGTAAAGCACAATATTAAGTGCATCATTTCCATTCATTCTATCCGTGTACCTGCGAACAACCAGCGAGTCAGTCACCACATGCATAAATAAATCATTTCATTTTCATTTCATTTCATTTCAAAGTTATGAGGTACTAGCTTTCGCCCGCGGTTTTGCTCGCGTTAAATTCGAAAATTGCGGAATGCTTCATACAAACGTCCACCCCCTATTTTAGGAAATTGGGGGGTTAGAAAGAGACAAACAGTAGCCTATGTCACTCTCCATCCTTTCAACTATCTCCACTTAAAAAATCACGTATCGTATACCAGCATCTGCCAGAAAAGCCGAAATGGCAATCGTTGGCGCTAGACGCCGATCGAAATGCAGTCTAGCACTGTAACGGAAGAGCGATAAAGAATATTAGAGCTACAATAACGATATCAAACCGTGAGGACTGGAGAAAGGAAGGGGAGACCTTTGCCCAGCAGTGGGACATCATATAGGCTAATAATAAAAAAAAAAAAAAACGATGCCAATGGTAAACCTTTGTGCATTTGGCTACGTAGCCTGAGCCGTCATTCTGCTGAACATTCTCTCGACAGCCTCAGAAACCGCTGAAGTGACATGGTGGAGGCGGATCTGCACGTACTGCAATTCAACAATTGGCGACAAGTAGCGCGGAGGAAATGTGGACTGGCTAAGTGTCATTTTTAGTCACTATTACATACATACAATCACGCCTGTATCCATAGCTGGGCATTAACTCGTTAATCCGTTAATCGTTAATTAACGAAGTTAACATTTCGATTAACGGATTAACTTTTAAGTTAACTTGAAAAAATGTTAACGGACTCGTTAACTTCCGTTAAATTTCTCCGAGTCTGTTAATCGTTAATCTAGTAGGGCACAGGCGCCATCTGCGCTGCGAAAAACACGTTCTGAACGCTACTATAAAAGCCCGAAGTACGGCAAATCCTATGATTTGCCGGTAAATCCTAATCCCAAAGTGCCACAACAGTCCCGTCACCGCCAGCATCTTTCCTGACACAGCTCTTGGCAGTAGCTCAGGCGATCACTGCCTTCCACGTGCAGCCTAGAGTTCAATAGGCTAGCTGTACTTCGGCCTTTTACAGAAATGTAATACGTTATAGTGGATACTGATGCAACTAAATATTTAAAGAAAAGTTCAATTTTTTCACGTGTTAACGGATTAACGATTAACTTTAACTTACGTTAAATTTGTCGAAATGTATCGCTTTAACGATTAACGAAGTTAACTTTTTTAGTAACGGATTAGCGATTAACGAAGTTAACTATTTGATTAACGGTGCCCAGCTATGCCTGTATCCCATAAAGGGGTAGGCAGAACACATGAAACTAATAAAAAGCTTCAGTGCCACTCTTGGCAAATAAGGGGTTGAAAGAAAAACGAAACTGTGACATTACAGTGACAGGTTGCCAGCCTCTCGCCTACGCCACAATTTAACCCATATCCCATAGTCGCCTTCTACGACACCCACGGGAAGAAAGGGGGTGGTGAAATTCTTAACCCGTCACCACACAGGCACAGGTCACTATTACCTACGGAGTAAGTATTTGAACGTATCGTACTATCCCTTCATCTACATATTGAGGGTTCTCAAAAGTTAAGTAGTAGCACACACAAAATGATGTCAAGTTGTAGCAACTTCAAATTGTTACTGTTTTCGTAGCCGAATGCACGAACGCTCACGAGACGCTCACGATAATATCTCTTTCGTAGCTATCTACCTCTATCGCTCTTGCGTATTGGCGCGACAGAGCCAGACTACATTTCTGCAGCGTTTCGATGGCGTCTCGTTTCGCAGAAATGCCATTCGGCTACAGGACCTGGGCTGAGAAAAGTGGCGCTCTCTCGTGTTGGAGACCAAGTTCCAGTTTGTGTCACAAAGCCAACAAAGTAAATACCTAGGTTGTTTTGGTTGGTAACTTTTCGTGGGTAAGTAATTGAACCAAGGTCAGTTCAAACTAATTTGCTTAGAGCAATCTTATGGTACAGACTTAGTTATAGACTTAGTTTTTAGCTTTATTTTTGCATGCCGATGGTGTTGGCGAGATATGCTGTACCTTTTTATGTAATGACTGCAACATCTGATTGTAACCATGTCTCTAGCGAAATAAAATATTTCATTTCATTTCATTTCATTTCAGCTACATACCTCTATTATCACAAACTACATATACCTACACTAATATTTAATCTATGATAATATGGAAAAAATTGCACCTCCAGCAGGACTCAAACCTGGGACCTTCTGTATTTCTATTAATTAATATATTGTGTTTGTCTAATCAAATAGTACAACTGGCAAGCGGAGTCTAACGCCGTGTCTTGCGTGGGCGACGGTCGCGCCACCGTCGCGCGACCGTCGCCGTCGCGTCTCATACTTCCATATCGATAAGGTTTGATTTCGTATGCGTCGCATCCCCGTCGCGCGACCATCGCGCGACCGTCGCCCACGCAAGCCACGGCGTAAGCCTCTACATTACGTAGTCACCGAGCGCGATCCAGTTACGGCGTCGTTACAAACTCAATAAAACTCCCAAGAAACAGAGTATTCTGCGACCTCTCAAAGAAAAAAGAAATGCAAAATGGCTGTAAAAATTACTTAAATGTCCCGGTTGATATTTTTCAAGTTATTTTTCATCAGTTTCTAAAGATAGACCGGGTCGGAGTTTGGTTTTCTATTTAATCAACTATTTATAAAAGGTTCTAACTAAACAAAATAAAGTAGGTACTACCTAAATACTTACCTAATTTAATTCGACCAGGTTCATCCTTCAAGCTACTTCATTTAAAGAAATGTAAATCAAGAGCTGGTCTGGACTTAGGTCGAATTGATACGAAAGCAACAGAACATTCAATTTTTTCTTCAAAACTCAATTCTTTCAGAAGGATGTCAACAGAAAATTGGCCATCACTTGCTGGCCATGTTTTTCCGTCAAGAAACGCAGATTAAGCAAAATATAACTAAAATATAGTTATATTTTATTGATATTATCAATAAAATAAAAAATACATATAACATTTTAATTTCGCTTTTTGTCTTTAGTCAAGATTTGGTTGACCGTTTATAGCGATTTATAATTTTATACATAAATTAATAGATTTAAAACACAATGGCGCCTCTATTGAGGGCGCCCTGGACTGGCAGTCTTAAAAAAAACTATACTCATCAGCCTACGTCATAAATCTTACAAACCGACCTTGCGGAACGCCATAAACAATAAGTATGTACCCGTACCCCATAAAACCCTCATATACTGACCCCATAACAGTTGGACATAAATTTCGAACGACTCATAACGCTTTATTTATGCACTCTACTCTATTAGGGGCTTTTAAAACATCGCATGTAGTTAGTGGCTTTATTTGACACGTGTCGAAGATATAGGATTATTTTTACTCCTCCATATTGGTGTTTTGGAAAGAGAAAATTTAGTAATCCTTTGACATCAAGAAAAGTCACTCAATAGTGAGATATGCTTTTACAGTGACGTACTATAGTATAACTTGGTTTTAAATGAAAATGAAATGAAATGAAAATGAAATATTTATTTTTCAAATAAGCATATGAACGCATATGAACGTCAAATAAAGCTTCGCCGGCTAAAACTGTCGCTTCAGCCTCGAGAAGATTTCAGTCCGTACTTACCTACTACTAGTAACATACATAATATAAAACTTGTGAAGGCGTTCATAGGCCACTGTGACTGATTACGCTTCGCATACGCATAACATGAGGAATGGAGGAGGAAAATCTGCTGCGCCGACCCCAAATAATGGGAACAGGGCAAGAGAATGATGATACGCATAACATGGGTATGCTTGCTTGTCACCGACGACTTATCAAAAAATGATAGATTTTGCTTACGTCCTCTGAACCAGCCTGTATAATTACTAGCTTCTGCCTACGCCTTTTATAAATAGCTGTAAGGTCGATCTTGAAGTCATTTGTATTCTGTTTGCTTCTTCCCGTCACCCTAACGAAGCCAATTAAGTAATTAGATTAATATTAACTTCCTTCTTAGAAAACTTGATAAAATATCAGTAGAAGTTCTAAAAGATGACTTTTACCGCTAAATATTACATCAGGGAGGTTACCATGACGTACTAAAGACGTTCAGTTTAGGTTGAGAGAAAGGGACACAGCTATATCAGTTACATAGCTCCGTCCCTCTCTCTCAACCTAAACTGAACGGTTTAGCACGTCATGGTAACCCTCCTGTATGTAAGTAGGCGTATATAGCTGACTGTCAGTGAAATCTAGGCAGTGCCTTGCAAACATCGATTTAAACTTTAGATCGATGCTTGCAAAACTAAAACACTCAAAACTAAATTCTATTAAAACTTTTGTTTATACCAAATCGATAGCGAACAGGCATACGGTTCGTCTGATGAAAACCTCACCGTAGCCTATGGAGACATGCAACTCAATGCAAATCAACTTATCGATATCGACAACCGTTAAGAGCGTGCACTTTTGAACCCGGAGATCACGGGCCCATACCCAGGCGCCAATTATTTTATGAAACGTATAGACGATCAAGCAAATCTTCTCTTCTTTTTATGGATGATAAATAAATAAGCCCGATATTTACCGTCCCATAGCATTTTTTTATCCTTCGCATTTTTTTAGAGACAAACTTTTTTGATCAGCCATGTTTATATTCTATATAAAGTAATTAAAGTATAACGTACGAAAAATCCATACATAATGTGTTGTTTACGTCACTTGGGAGATAAACAGAGCGTTAGGATTCCCGTCACGACTGCCAGCCCTACAGCGGGGGCCGATTATCATAATGCCGCGGTAAGGCTGTGGCTATGGCGTGTTTATTTTTTATAAGGATGAATGAGCCATTTTTAGGGTTCCGTAGTCAACTTACTAAGGAACCCTTATAGTTTCACTATATCTGTCTGTCCGTCCGTCCGTCCGTCCGCGGGTAATGAAAATGAAAATGAAATGAAAATGAAATATTTATTTTTCAAGTAGGCATATTACAATGCGCATATGAACGTCAAATAAAGCTACGCCGGCTCTAACCCTACGCCTCAGCCTCGAGAAGATTTCAGTCCCCCCTCAGTTGGGTGGGGGGTATCCACTATGGGACCGGCAAGAAACTCGGCGGGCAACTTCTTTTCAAAACATTACATCTTATAATTAACATGCATTAAATAACAAGATACAATTTAACATGCAAAAGTATTCATCAAAGAATATGAACAGACTAGGTACTCTATGGAAAATATTTCAATACTTAAATTATATTATTGCTTAATAATACGTCGTTCTTCTTCAGAGAAAACATATCAAATTGTCACAGAAGAAAAAGATAATATGAATCTCAATATCATTAAATATGTAATTTTTTTTTTTTTTTTTTTTTTTTTTTTTTTTTTTTTTTTAATATGTAATTTACCTACACAACATAAAATATAAAATATTTGATGTGCTTTCTTATCTGAACTGTGTCCTCTATACATAATACAATTATTTTAATTGCTATTCGTTTTTTGTAGTTTCTGGTTCGGGCCATGCATGTTTGTCTGTCAAATAGTCCTCGACTCTGTAATAAGCCTTTAACATCAATGTTTTTTTTAAGTAGTTCTTAAGAGCTGGGAGGGGTAATCTCAAAGCAGTGTCAGGTAACTTATTATAAAAATGAATGCATTGCCCAACAAATGACTTCTGTACTTTACGGACACGAAACTTCTTTATGGCAAGCTTATTTTTGTTTCTAGTGTTATAATTATGGATATCAGAATTCTTAATGAAACAGTCTAAATTCTTAACAACATAAATTATACTATCATAAATGTATTGGGAAGCTACAGTTAAGATATTAATTTCTTTGAAGAGTTCTCTTACTGATTCACGTGTTCCTAAGTTGTAATACAAAGATAGTCTGTATGTCAGCTGCTTTGCCCCAAACCAGAATACCGTATGACATTACACTGTGAAAATAACTATGATACACTAGGCGAGCTGTCTCAACATTAGTCAGTTGCCTGATTCTCCTAACGGCGTATGCGGCTGAACTTAATTTGCTTGCTAGTTTCTTTATATGAGGACTCCATTGTAGATTTTTGTCCAATGTTAAACCAAGAAACAGTGTTGTATCTACCATCTCTAAGCATTCATCATTCAAAAGTATTTTTGTATCGATTGGTTTAACATTCGGCAGAGAAAATCGAATACATTTGGTTTTCTTAGAATTAAGAAGTAAATTGTTGACAGTAAACCACTGCAGTACATCAGCTAACGTGCTATTAATTACATTGTAATCCGTAGATTTTCGGTCAACATTAAAAAGCAGTGATGTATCATCAGCAAAAAGTACTATTTCACAAAAGTTTTTTACTATATATGACTATTTTTACTATATATTTACTATATATAATCATTTATATAATCATTTATATAAACCAAAAACAGGAATGGACCTAAAATTGAGCCTTGTGGCACTCCTAATTGGACTACAGTCCCGCTAGAGCGAGTTTTGTTAACAACTACTGTTTGTGTTCTATTGCTAAGGTAAGAAGACATAAAGTTTAGGGCATTTATAGACAAACCATAGTGTTCTAATTTCAAAAAAAGGGTAATCTCAGTAACCGTTAGCACTAGAAAGCTGAAATTTGGTACTAATATGTAGGTATATCAATCACGCCAACAAAGTGGGGGCTGACATTTTTTTTCATTCCAACCCCAACGTGTGACATATTGTTGGATAGGTATTTAAAAATGAATAAGGGTTTACTAAGATCGTTTTTTGATAACATTAATATTTTCGGAAATAATCGCTCCTAAAGAAAAAAAGTGCGTCCCCCCCCCCTCTAACTTTTGAACCATAAGTTTAAAAAATATGAAAAAAAATCACAAAAGTAGAACTTTATAAAGACTTTGTATGAAAATTGTTTTGAACTTGATAGGTTCAGTAGTTTTTGAGAAAAATACGGAAAACTACGGAACCCTACACTGAGCGTGGCCCGACACGCTCTTGGCCGGTTTTTAATGATTTTTTTATGGAGTATTTTGCCAGATTTCAATGTTTTCTGGGTTAGAAGGGGTTTGGTCGGAGTTAACACAATATCTAGATTAAGACTAAAAATCGGCCGTACGTAATTAGGTAAGTATAAAACTATTCATACAGTGTTTGAAAAAATGCTGTGCAAGGGTTAAATAAACGTAATACTTAAGTAGATTCATCAGTATGCAAAACCTCTGTCAAAGATTCAGCTTCAGGGTACCTAGCCAAAGTCACAACCGCTTGCGCTCCGTATTGTAGCGGAGCTAGCTTTTACCATCGCTTGTCAGAACCAGTTTTGTTTGGATCGTTATTACAAAAAAGCACAAAAAAATGTCCCGTTTACTCACACAAATCCATTTAAAAGACAATTTTGCCACTATTTAATTTTTACTCTTTTTTGCCAGACTATAACGTCACCGATTGGTTCTTCAGTTAGTCCAGCAGGTTATAAAATAATGCAGCCTTATGATAAAACAGTGAGGCGGCATCCTAAGCGCATTGCTCTAAGTGCCGCTTCGCACTTGCCTGACTCTAATTACGCTATTTGACGCAAATTCTCTGTAATGAAGGTAATATACACCAGGCTATTAAATTATGAACTTTAATTGCGGTTTCAATGGAGTTGGCAACTGTCAAAGGTTTGTATAGATGACGCCAACATACTTAACACCTTATTTATAAACGTTCACTAAAGTTACTTTATCAAGCCGATAAAGATCGTTTGTCCCTTTCTATCGCACATATGTGTCAGAAAGGGACAAACGAACTTTATCGCCTTGATAACTTTAGAGAACGTTTATGAATAAGGGGGTTAGTATTTTTTTTCGAATGGGGATTGATAGATTTCTTAGCTTAATTGATTGGTTTTATGTTTGGCTGAAAATACCCATGTGCAAGATGAAATTATCCCAAGACACTCCTAATACTTAACTTCTGCCTAACTGTAAGTATAATCCACAGATATAGGAAGGAAGGAGATGGGACAAGCCGGGCGATTTGTATTGCATAACACCTGTCGCAATTTCTTGAACTCGCACCATCGATCTAAACTACCTAGATGCACCATCACGGCTTAGAATGTGTCCGCAGCAAATTGTGCTTGAAAATGTTCTAAGCACAATTGGGCGGTCAGTAGCGCTTCATCCGCCGTGTCGGCAACATGCCTAAGTGCTCCGTAAAAAAGTGCAAAAATAACACCTTATATACGTTGAAAAAGGATGACGTATCGTATTTCCGGTAAGTAATTGTTAATAATTTTATAATGTTATGCATTTGTGGTCAAAATGGCTTCCTAACTTACAAAAAACATTTATTTTCTAGAATAATTAAAGTAAATTCCTTGATTTGGTCTTACGCAGTTTGTCTCTTTCTCTCGCGCTATACTAGTAATGAGCGGACGGCGACAAAAGATGGATGAAGTGGAACATAGTTAAAAATGGAATGATGGAGTCGCTAATTTATATTTTTTGTAAAAGAAGCCTATTTCATATTAATAATGTATGTATTTATTTATTATTATGGACCAATAAGTCTGAAATAAATGATTTCAATTCAATAATATTAATACATATCTTATAAATTACTTTAATTATAAAAAGAAACAACCCGGGAATAGCAAATTCGTTTTTAAGTAATAAAAAAGCTTTTTATTCCAGATTCCCAAAACAAGACGTTGAAAGGGAAAAATGGCGCAAGATTATAGCTGAGGAGCGGAGAGAAGATTTACCCAAACAAAGCTTTGAAAGAAATTATACGTAGAATAATAAATTAATATAGGATTTTTTAAAACAGTTTTTCGCAAAAATACCGCAAATTTCCTCATTCTCGCCTTTCATCTCATAGCGCGACTCCCATGATGCCTCTGTCCATCCTCGTTCCCAATGTAAAAATGGCGTTTAGATTGTTGCAGCGCAAACGAAATTAAACTTAAGTTGGTTGCAATAAGACGTAGATTTTTTTAAAATATGCACACCTGCGATCTGCGGTAATAAAATTTTATGGCTTTCGCGATGATCACATTCATTAATGTCATAACCGCCAATTGCTTGCATTTGAAATTGAACTTTAAGTACTAAGAAATAACGTTGTTTTTGTAAAAAAATGAAAGTAGTTTTTACTACATTGCGAAGTTTTCGTTTGTCAACTGGACGCACACATTTGCAACTAAGCGATCGGACACTTTTGAGTGCCGAATTTGTAGGTGATAGTGTATCTAGAGAAGTTTAAATCGATGACTCGCACACACTTGTAGATCGCTCCTATCTCCTATTGGACTATTGCGCAATACACGCGCATCATTTCCATATCTGTGTGCATGCGAACGACGAGAGAGTCGTGTCATCACGCACGCACACAACGATAACTGTATGCATACATACATAGGGGTAGGCAGAGCACATGAAACTGCTACAGTTACAGTGCCACTCTTGGCAAATAAGGGGTTGAAAGAAAACGAAACTGTGACTTTGCAGTGACAGGTTGCCAGCCTCTCGCCTACGCCACAATTTAACCCACATCCCACAGTCGCCTTCTACGACACCCACGGGAAGAAAGGGGGTGATGAAATTCCTAACCCGTCACCACGGGCAACTGTATGCTGAATGAGCTAACAACTGCGACATGTCTGCAGCCGGCTTGTCCGCTCTCTAGAATTATATGCTCTGAGGTATAATCAAATAAAGCAATTTCAAAAGTTACCAAGCATGCATAAGTGCGCTGGTAGCCTAGGGGTCGCGGGTTCGAACCCCAGCTCGCACGAATGAGTTTTTCGGAGTTTATGTGCGAAATGTCATTTGATATTTGCCATTCGCTTTTCGGTGAAGGAAAACATCGTGAGGAAACCGGACTTATTCCAATAAGGTCTAGTTTACCCTTCGGGTTGGAAGGTCAGATGGCAGTCGCTTTCGTAAAAACTAGTGCCTACGCCAAATCTTGGTATTAGTTGTCAAAGCGGACCCCAGGCTCCCATGAGCCGTGGCAAATGCCGGGATAACGCAAGGACCAAGCATGCATAAGTATATAAGTACAATGCAAGCTTGCCCCATCTCAGGATATTTGCAATAGTGCATTCTACTAAAAGGTTATCTCGTAGAAATGAGTTTCTGAAAGTTGTTACTCTAAGAAGTTTTTCCGACGTAATTTACTTATTGAGATATAAGTACCTACGTAGGAAAACCGATTTGAAAAATAAATTAAGTACCTATTTGAAATTAGGTAAGTAATCCGTTGTATGGCTCGTGAAATATCCAAAATATAAGCGAATAGTACCTAAACCAAAATTATTTTCATTTGAATTTTAACCCTTCTAAGAGATCCGAGAGAAATCCTCCAAAGAGGTAAACAAAACTAACTAATATAAGCAAAACACAGAGTAAAGGTTTGTGCAAATTATTGCCATTATACTAATAAATCTCATACCGTTATTATTAGGACTTACTATTAAATTTGTTTTTTATCATGCAGATACGTCTGCGAGCGATATTACATATTTTTAAAGGAAAAATGGAGAAATTCACACCTCCGGCAGGACTCGAACCTGCGACCTCTGGCTTTGCCGGAGCGATCACGCTCGCAACTGCGCCACGGAGGCCTGCTGGATGTGTGCAAAATCCATGCATTCCCTCAATTCTTAAACGCCTTATACACGTAATCAAATTATCTTTATCTAATATAATACATAAATCGTTTCTATAAATGTATTTGTTCATAAATTAAATACAATACTGTAAATTGTTCACTCGCACAAAGTCTATTTTCAAAGTTAATTACGAAAACATTATATTCACTATCATATTCCACTCTTTCGCTCATTCTTACTACTTTAGTAAACTCTGGTACCTTGATTTGTATAGTAGTATTTGATTGTGTCGGATCTGAAATTGTATACGTATCTTCATTTTTTCTAGTTTGTTTTAATATCGAGACAGGTTTATTACTACTGATACCAGCTGCTTCCCCACCAAATTCATTCCAAATATTGATGCCTATATAATGATGCTCTCTTATTTTAACTGCTTGTACATCTCTTGTGTTTGCAAGAATTGCAACAGGGTTAGTATCAATGTATTCTTTTAACTCCCGTTTACTAATTCCTGGTAATATCACATATGCATAACTAGCATTCACAGGTTTTCTTCCGTGATTAATTAATAATTTACTATAGTTCCCAGTAACTATGTCCGGGCTCATAAATTGTTCATTAATATCGGAATACGTTCCGCTTCTTTGTTCACCAATTATATGAACTTCTTCTTTAGTTGGAAAATAATAACCAATAGAAGCTTTATGAGAACTTTCATGCAAAAGTACCCACAATACTTTTAAAGGAGGTTTTTTCTTCCTTCCAAAATATTTTTCAGTAGCAGCCTCAGCTGGGTCATGAATTTTACCTTCGTTTGAAAGTATTGAATAGTTTAGTTTGTCATTTAATAAGCGATTGTCGATTATTGTCTCAATCGAAGCTATAGTTTTCCCTGTGATACCAGCACCTAGAGCTACAATTTGTCCTTCTACAATGAACCACGATTTTTTGGCTTGCAAATCCATGGTCAAAACCATTCTACGATTTTTTGCACCTTTTTTATTCAAAGCCATTCCGATAACCGCCTGATTGTCGTTAGCGACACCGCCAACCCAGTTTTCTTCCGATAAAGTCATAAAATTGAATGCTTCGTCAAACAAATGAACAGTGTCAACTGTTGTTCCCGGTAAACGATAAGGATCGACAGTCGGCCAATAAGTAGAACCAAATTGAACTTCATCATCATTATAGAGATAAATCATGCCATCTGCAGTATGCCAGCCACGTTTATTTCGTTTTCTCCAGCGTCGAAAGCAGAGATCCTGCTGGAGTAGAGAGCCAATCCAAACATGTAATCTGGAGTTCGTTGTACGAAACGATCCATAGATGCATACAGCCTAGTCCCATAAAATGGTAATGCATCTCCGTTGATAGAATCATTATTCAACAATTCCGTCATAAGCAATATGTCGTTATAGTTCTCGTATTTGTCAAATAATACCTCAGATTCCCTTGCATCCAAAATTTGATAGCTCCTTGTAATTCCTGAGTGCGTTTTGGTTCAATTTTGCTCATTATTAATAAATCATATAATAATGGTGATCCATATCCAATTTTGGTGCTAGACTGCGCTCGAGATATAGTCCGACCACATACAGAAGCTATCATTTCTCCATCGTAAATAAATGGTATGAAGGCTCTATCTATGATATCTAATAATATTTGAAAGTCAATGGCTACTATTTCAAATTCTGTATCTTTTGTAATGAACATTATCTGCGATACACTTTTAATTAATTCTGTTCCATACAAACCAGTGTATGGGATTAAATTATGAACGAAAGAGCCATCTGGGTGAAAACTTTTGGCTGCGTCACCGTTTGGTTTAAAAAGCTGGATAATTGCATCTGTTGCCAAGGTGACTGAATCCTGTTCTTCTGCTAAAATACCTAAAGCTAAAACAGTTTCAGCCACGTTACCGCTGTATGCTCCGATATTAACATTATTTAGACGTTTTGTGAAAAGTGAATTTGAAACATAATTGTTGATGATTCTGAGATATAAATCTTTTTGTTTTTGAGTAAGTTCGTCATAAATTACAATCATAATTTTAGTGAATAAGTCTGGAACCCCAATTAACCAATGCCACCAATATCCATGATAATAATCTCCGTTATATCCTTTTGTCGTGACCATAAAATCCAGACTCTCTATAACTGTAGTCAGGACCGTCTTGTTTCTGTAATACGTTGTACCATTCGTACCATAAGCCAAAGTAAGTTTGTATAAGTTCATAAATTGCGTAGTATAATCGGATGACGGCGTATCTCCTGGTTTCAATTTCCATAGATACCACCGATTTGATTTTCTGTTTATAGTTTGAAACAGACTAACAGCAATTTCAGACAAACTTTGAACGTAGTTTACGATAGCAGGTTGAGTTTTATCGTAGTTTTCAGACACCAGTTGATGTTTCCATTTTTGACGTAAATAATGATAGACATTATACTTTTCATGTGTCTGGAATAGGCAAATGCAGGCTTGATAACAATTTTAAATATGTCAAGTATTAAAATGTTCCAATAACTCTAATGATACCTATAATGAGTTAATTCATCCATCTGAAACATAACTTGTCCACAATGTTATAAATATTCTGACCTGGTTTAACTGTTTTCCACCCATTTTTTTATCTGATGCAGACAATGTTAAATTCGGCGTCAGATCTTCCAAAACTGGTTTAAATTCTATTGGAGTTATTGTTGTTGTCGTTGTTGTTGTCTTAGGCTGAAAAAATAAACATTTTAACTTACTTATAGATTCAAATTTTAAGTTCAGTCTGACCTCGAGTTTTTTTTTTAGTTACTCATTATGACCTCTTTATTCACACCATAAAATATTGCATTTGGCTAAATAAACAACCTGTTGAATGTACAAACCATTGCCAAGTCCATTATTCTCTTTATATTTTCTGCACCAAACGTTCTACGTAGCTTAGTTTCACCCTGAATATACCGACGGAAGCCTCCCCAAAGACGTTTGGCGAATATAGACAAAGATGTCTTCAAATCCTGAACAAGGTCTGAGCTGTGAAGATGACGTTTAGGCGTTATGTCTGTAATAAAAAAATCCCTAAAATATGGCAATCCAACTTAGGCAGATCTAATCCCTGATGTTATTCTTTATTCTTTCTTTATTGCACCATGGTAATTACAATATGTTTTTTACATGCGAAATAGTCAGTACCTCATGGACCCAAGATGGGTATGGCAATTTAAATCTTAAAATTAACTTATGTGCTAATACATATGTGCATGTATATCATTAAAATTAATTAAGAATTACAATGAATAAAATTTTAAATATGAACATAATTATTAAAATATTATAACATCATTATTATTAGCAACATACTTTAATTATTACAAATAGTACCGAATGTGATAATCAATTTCATAGTATTAAAATAGTACTGTATTACTGTTACTTGTCCTAGAGGCACCCCAGAAGTGCACATAATAGCGAAATAAGCAATCAAAACTGTAATCACAGTATAATATAAATAAGGCTATTCGACGTAAGTGATTATAATTATACTTAGGATTAATGTCAAATAGGATCTTATATCTTGGCTTAAGAAATTAATAAAAGAATAGAGACTCACTAGCCAAAGAAATAAAGCTTACCCAAACTTGTTGCCGATACAATTCTTTCAGTACTTAACTTCGATAATATCGAATAATTTGCCGGGAATCCCAAATCTACCACACACAATTTGTCAGTTAAAAATACTAAGAATAAAATTCTACACATCGTCATTTTTAAATACAAAACCACCTAAAATTAATGTGTTGTTTGTTCTTAATGTTACTCCGATAACTAAGAAAAAGATATCAACAGTTCTATGTATTATAGAGTAGCTATGGTAACACATAACGACCACGAATGACTGCTTACAAATTAACTAATCACAAATCTTGATCGTCTTCACAGTCAGTAGATTGTTTAGAATTAACTGGGAACGCGTTTTGGTATACAATTTGACGTGCCTGGGAAAGAAATGTTTTTACATTGCCTGTGAAATCGACACTTCAAAAGTAGCTGCGGCCATCGCGAGCACCATTGTAAATTCAGAATATCAAGTTTTGAAATATTATAATTTATAACCCATTTTTAGATCACAATGCAGTTGACAATAATTTTATTACGTAGCAATCTTGAGCATTTTTTTGTCGATTGGAGTTCAGAATTTTTGGATTTCGCTCGACAGAAAAGAATAGACATAGGTCTAAAACGCATTTAAAATTTCGAGCGAGAAAACTATGAGCTAGTAAATGGTTTTTGGGATTCAGTTTTGACTTTCAATGTAAAATACGTAAAAAAAGTCTAGGCCCATGGGGTCCCAGCGCAAACAAGTTTTTCACTGAAATCGCGAAGCGTCTGGTTGAGGTAACTGGCCGGAGCTGGCCGAGGTGGCCAAAGAGCTGGCGAATTCCTCGCACAACTAGGAATTGCGCGATACAGCGAGGAAATGTCGCCAGCATCCTTGGTACAATGCCTCAAGGGCCTATTTTAGATATTAGCTAACCTTTAAGTTTAGTCTTAGTTTCTTATATAATTATGTAATATATTTATGTATGTATGTATGTTTATTTGTTTAAGCTTTATTGTACATAAAGGAAACAAAAGAAACACAGTTACAGAGTCAGTAATATACAATGTAGGCGGACTTATCCCTTAATGGGATCTCTTCCAGTCAACCTTGAAGGAAATGAGTAGAAGCGAACATATTTATGATTGTTAATAAATAAACTTGTATCACTTGTATAGGATTATATACGAATTTAATTTATCATAGTTTTCACTAGGTAAGTAGTTTCCTCACGTTAGTGTGGTAAAAAAATGTTTCACTCGATGGAAAATATTGTTTGCCTTGAAGAAACCCCACCAACGCGACGCTCAAGATTGCAACATCAACTTTACCTCCTTAAAAACAATAATAAAATTATTCTTATTATTATTCACTCCTTTTTGCTGTGTACTTAACACAGCAAAAGGGAATGTACAAGTTTCTAATGGGGTGGCAACGCGCATGTGACAGTGTTTGAGTTGCAGGCGTCCATAGGTTACGGTGACCGCTTTACATCAGGCGGGCCGTATACTTGTTTGCCACCGACGTAGTATAAAAAAAAAATTTCTCTAACTGCAAATGTCTACCATATTATTTCTGAAAGAATCGGTTAAATTCCAGAATATAATTCTACCGCTGTACAGACCGCATAAAAGGTTATAAATGGGCGCCGAATCTGCCCCATTAGAGGCGACATCTGACAAAGATGGCGGACATCCTGTTGTATAATTCCGCAATTTCCGTCTAACCCCAGATCGCAGATTACATAACAATTTTATAATCGAGGGGAAATCCTCTAAGTATTTCACGTACAAGGTGATCTTAACAAAAGTAGTAGGTATGAATTATTTAAAAAGACATTCTATCTCTGAACTATGGAGGAAAAAATTGAAAAAAAAATGAGCCGCGATTGTAGCTTTTCGGTTGCCCGATTTTGGACAACGTGCCTGTCTTCAAATATGACGACTAAATAAAAAAATAGCATTTTGTTTAGTCCGTCAGTTAGATCGTCCAAAAATACTGAACACATATTTTTCGCTTTTGTCTAATTAATGAAAAAATACAAAGATATAGAGCATCAAAGTTCCGGAGTGGGGGGCTTGTGACGTCACTTCTAAGTAAAAATTGTACCTAGGCGTGACGTCATGCGAAACTTCAACGCACTGTACCGTCGTCGTTTTTCGTTTACGAGAAAAAAGAAAAAAATACGTGTGTAATATTCCTTGATAATCTAATTGACGGACTCATTACTTTTTTTTTTAGTCGTCTCGCCTATTGGAAAAGAGTAAAATATAGAAGTGCGGAAAAGTAGTCGCGGAAAAATAGAAGATCGAAACGAGTGGCGATAAATTAAAACACGACCGAAGGGAGTGCTTTAAATAGACACGAGTTACGAAGTTCCTCTTTGCACGTGTAGGTATTATACGATGTTTTTCAGTAGGTACATCCATGGCACTTCGAAATTTCGACATAGGCTCATAAAGTACCACTTCTTCACCAGTGCGATAAAATAGCATCATGTGTACCTACTGAAATAGTACATTACGATACAAGTGTGAAAAAAAGTTACGAATTTCCTTTTCGCACGAGTATCGTACGACGTTTTTCAGTACAGATGGCCCTCCAAAATTTCGACCTGACATATAATGAACCACTTCTCGCACTAGTGCGTAAAAAAAAACACCATCTGTACTGAAAAATAATATTAAATTTTTACGGCGCAAATGATTGGCATTTTTGCTACGCCATCTGAATATTACGTTCACAATATTTGACGACACGTTTACCATAATTAGTATGGGAGCCCCAGAGTCATACTTTGATGTTTTCTGGAACGGTATTTTCTCTGATCTTTTCAGTGTCGTCAATTTATACGTTATATCAAAGACATATGTAATACTCGATCCTCTTTGGTTATGTATCTTATGTATAAGTATGAATCGCTTTATAAATTTCGTCAAACGTAAATTTTTATTTTTGTATCTCGCTTTTTAATATTTTCGTAGATACTTGATCATACGTTTTTCAGTTTTATGCAAAAAAGAATGATAAAAATATTCCAGAAATTTGTAAAGATTTATCGTCTTTACAAATTCCCAGTTTCGATTAATGACTAAACATCAATAGTTTGAGGTATTAAGGGTTACTGTTTAACATTGTTTTTTTAGTCACATTGAATTAATGATATTCCAACATTTCGAGAAATCACTCGTCTACATACTTATGTATCTACCCATACAACACATGATCGAGATAGTTACAAAATCGTAATTACGATAATATAACGACTATTTTTGGCTTAAAAGTTGCGTATCTGCATTTTACATAATCTACCCGAACACCATGCTCTTATGCCGTTTATTCTTATTTACCAGCTGATTTCAGGATTATACAGACACATAGATAGTTTGGACATAGTGCCAATTCGTTTTAGGTAGGGACACAAAGTATAGAGGTACCTACATATGGTTATGGTTATGGTTGGGCGACCGGTCTGGTGTAGTTGGTGACCCTGCCAGCTAAGCCGCGGTCCCGGGTTCGAATCCCAGTAAGGGCATTTATTTGTGATGAATAGGGAATGCAATCTCGTCGAGATTGGGGCCCAGGCGAGATCTCGGGAATTCGTGAAGTCAATCTCGCGAGATCTCGCTAATTTCGAGATCTCGCGAGTTTGGCTGGTTTGTGGGTTTATTTTTGTAAATAATCACAGTATAGCAATGAATTTGGATAAAAAATAATAATAGTTAAGATAAGTATTTGTTTCATAATACCAATCATTCTTATTAAACTATTTTTTCATATTTTTTACTTTATTTAACATAAATTATGTCTCACTTTATTTAACTTTTTTGTATTTTACTTATGTATTTTACTTTATTTAACATAAATTATGTCTCACATCTCATAATATATTTTTAAAAACTTTTAGATTATCGTGTAAAGAAATGAAATAAAATAATTATTCACGAATGACTACAAAAACCCAGCGTGCCACAAACAGTACACAGTAGACAAAACTTGAAAATTCCTCCACGTATCGCTTTGTTGATGAAAGGATAAAAAATTAACATTATAAAAGTCAAGGTTATGCCTACCATCATTAAAAATACCCACACAAAAACATTAGCTATACTCAATTATGACTAGTTGAGTACTAATAAATGACATAAAAATATTAGACTACCAATACAATACGCTTCTTAAACCCGACAGTTAAATATGAAACTAAAATAGAAATTAAAAACAGAAAACGATGTATAACAATAACATATTATAATATATAATCGTGGGACTATTTAAATAAGAAATAAAAAATATAGTAAAATGATGTAGGGAACAAATCAAATTATTTTATTATCTATTTCAGTTTACAGTAAAATGATTTGATTTTTTGAGTGTAAAATAGAAATTTTTATTGGTTGCCTAACAAACGACAGCCGTAGTTATAGGCTTCTGCTCTCTTGGCATCCAACAAAACTGCACGAAAATTCGTTAAATTCGTAAAATAGATAGTTAAGCATATACACACAGCTATAAGTGTTATACCATAATGAATGGCGAATCATACAAATTGCCCTGGCACCCCCCGAATTCTTACGAAACGGTCCGAATCTGTTATTCGTCATTCCGAACATTTGATTGAGATAGGTAAGTGTAATACGAGAGTTGAATCTGAGTAGAGATCTAGATCTCTACTGAGTTGACGAGTTCAGTCAAATGATATAATAGTTCATATAAATCACTTACAACTTGCGAACGACACATGTCTAGTCAGTTCGCGTGCTTCCAATAAGACGTTTTATGATTGAGCTCAATCTCGTTGATCTCGCGAGATCTCGTCGATTTTTCGGCCGAGATCAATCTCGCTAAAAATGACCGAGATCTCGTACAAAAGAGATCTCGCGAGATCGAGATTGCATTCCCTAGTGATGAACACAGATATTTGTTCCTGAGTCATGGATGTTTTCTATGTATATAAGTATGTATTTATCTATATAAGTATGTATATCATCGTCTAGTACCCATAGTACAAGCTTTGCTTAGTTTGGGGCTAGGTTGATCTGTGTAAGGTGTCCCCCATATTTATTTATTTATATAAATATACTACTCACACAAATATATCGTTTGCATGTTGCAAATCATATCTTTACGCTACATATGAAACAACGGTTTAATCGCATCGCCTACAATCGCGATTGTTATATTGTTTTTTATTATCTTCACAGTGCTTTGTCTTGACTGTTATGCTGTGTGCAGCGTTGGTCCTCCCAGGCTAACACCATGCTGAGTCGAGACCCGTGACAAATGTGTGTACCTACTGTAAGATAGACGGCCTATCGGTGAAGGGCATACATACATTTAATAGTTATTTGTTTTACAAGGGGGCAAAGTTGTTGTTTAGCCGCACGTGCCAAAATTGATACCCGAGCAAGCAAAAGATTCCAGTATTAAACCGCGAGCGTAGCGAGTGGTTCAGAATGTGGAATCTTGAGCGTGTTGCGAGGGTTTCACGACACGTAGGTAAAACAAATTTTGCCACCAAGTGAAACACAAGATTTTTCACAACACCAGCATTGTCAATCCATCCATCCATTAATCCATCAATTTATTTCACATGCATAATCCAAAATGATCATTTATGCATGAAACCTAACTAACAGTCAGCTTTGGGCATCAAGTTAAAATTTGTATGAAATTACTTTACACTGATAAAATGCAATTTTGCTATCCGTTTTCGGATACTACTATACAATACTACACATTTAGTTAAATGTAATATTTTGTGATGTTATGTGTAAGTGTTGTAAGCGGGTGGCCTGTGTGCGTAGCCGAATGGCATTTCTGCGACGCGAAACGAAAACGAAACGCCGCGAAAGGTAGTCTGGCTCTGTCGCGCCAATACGCAAGAGCGATAGAGATTGATATCTACGAGCGTTTCACGCTCGCGAAACGAAACGCTCGTAGATATCTACCCTCGTACCAACGAGTTTTTCGGAATATATAATATGCGAAATGTCATTTGTAGTAGTATTTGCCAGTCGCTTTTCGGTGAAGGAAAACATCGTGAGGAAACCGGACTAATCCCAATAAGGCTTAGTTACCCTTCGTGATGGCAGTCGCTTTCGTAAAAACTACTGCCTACGCCAAATCTTGGGTTTCGCTGTCAAAAGCGGACCCCAGGCTCCCATGAGCCGTGGCAAATGCCGGGATAACGCAAGGAGGATGATGATTATGAGTAATTATTGTTCCAATATGCCAAAATAGTTATTTGTTTTACAAGGGGGCAAAGTAGTTGTTTAACCGCACGTGCCAATATTGATACCTGAGCAAGCGAAAGATTCCAATGTTGAAATTCAAAAACTGGAATCTTTGAGCGTTGCGAGGGTATCAAGGCACGAAGGTTAAACAAACTTTGCCACCGAGTGAAACACAAAATTTTTCACCACACCAACACGAACAAAATACTGACTATAAAACATCAAAATACATCAAATCCATCAATTTCTTCAATTTTATGATTAAAAATCATCATTTATAGGTAAAATCTAGCAGCCAGATTACGACATCGAGTTAAAATTTGTATGAAATTACTTTGCCCCCTTGTGGATTAAATGCAATTTTGCTATCTGTTTTCGAATAGCAAAGAAAGCCTTTACCAGTTGGTGTGGTGAAAATAAATTATTTCTATTTCTATTAATCCAGTACCCCCAAGTCCCAACTCCCAACAAACTAATATAGAAATCACGGTTATTTTAGAATACCCTACAAATGGGCAATTTATTTATCCGGGCGTCGGCTGCTACATTAAATTAGCGGGGTTCAGTTACATGTGCACTCGGATTTATGTCCCGCTGCGGCCTGTGCTTATGGCCTCAGGTATAAGCGATAGCGTTTAGCGGGAATGGTTTCTTTTCTAAAATAGAGGCGTGATCTTCACAGATCCTGTTATATTTGAATTCGTTGAGTTCAGAGTTACTAGCAGAGTCAATTCTGATGAATAAGGCTCACTTGCACCAAACATATAACTCGGAGTTAGTGGGCGGTCATCTGTCAAATTCCATACAAAATGGTTGGTTAACCCACCATTTTCGTTGGTGCAAGTGGCCCTAAGTGTCCCAAAAATATTAGAAATATAAACACTATATAAATTCTTGGTCTATATCACGCGCATATTTACAAATGAAAAAGTTTCCCACGCAAAGATGTAACTTCATAATTTAATGGACATTTAGTGACATCTTTTTTAGGGTTCCGTAGTCAACTAGGAACCCTTATAGTTTCGCCATGTCTGTCTGTCCGTCCGTCCGTCCGTCCGTCCGTCCGTCCGTCCGCCCGTCCGTCCGTCCGTCCGTCCGTCCGTCCGCGGATAATCTCAGTAACTGTTAGCTTGGTACCAATATGTATATCAATTACGCCGACAAAGTGCAAAAATAAAAAATGGGAAAAAATGTTTTATTAGGGTACCCCCCCTACATGTAAAGTGGGGGCTGATATTTATTTCATTCCAACCACAACGTGTGATATATTGTTGGATAGGTATTCAAAAATGAATAAGGGTTTACTAAGATGGTTTTTTGATAATATTAATATTTTCGGAAATAATCGCTCCTAAAGGAAAAAAAAGTGCGTCCCCCCCCCCCTCTAACTTTTGAACCATATGTTTAAAAAATATGAAAAAAATCACAAAAGTAGAACTTTATAAAGACTTTCTAGGAAAATTGTTTTGAACTTGATAGGATCAGTAGTTTTTAAGAAAAATACGGAAAACTACGGAACCCTACACTGAGCGTGGCCCGACACGCTCTTGGCCGGTTTTTTCATGGTGGGATAGAAATGCCACTATGTTCACTGCTGTCACGTTTATTCGTTTCAGTGATATCACATGACCGGAACACTAATTTAAACCTTCACGATTTTTATACATATGTATTTTAAATTGCAAACGAGACTAGAATCGTGTGTCTAAAATATATTAACACGCGATTAAGTCCCGTTTGCAATTTTAAATATTACATGACCGGTTAATCAAAATCGCTTCCGCTTATTACTTGCTCCACACCCGGTGTCGCGGGTATTTTTTCATATTCCCCACTAACTGGGGTAAGAGGGGTATAAAAATACATCGGGTCGGGTTTACAATTATGCCTGGTTTATGAGTACATTAAGAGCACAAGTGCTTATAACCGCTTTTATTGGAAAATATAAGTTTTTTGCGTTTTATTTTTGCCGTATTGCTGGTTATTATCTTATTAAAGCAAAAATGTTAGTCATTAGTCGCGGTATATAGGGACCCAGTCTGTCTGTCTTCAACCAGTGTGTCCTGCCCACCATGACATATGGTGCCGAGACATGGACGCTCACTAAAAAGGCTGTGCATAAGATACGGGTAGCACAGAGAGCGATGGAGCGCACCATGCTCGGCATTAAACTCCAAGATCGAGTGAGGAATGTCGAGATCCGACGCCGCACCAAGGTGCGGGACGTGGGTGACGTCATTTCCAAACTCAAATGGAATTGGGCGGGGCATGTTGCCAGGCAGAGTGATGGCAGGTGGACTAAAATGTTGACCGAATGGTGGCCGCTATCGGATGTAAGAAAGCGCCTGGCATCCGTTGGCTCGTTGGGTGGACGACATCCGAAAAACTGCGGGGCACTTCTGGATGAGATTAGCCCAGGACCGGGATAAGTGGCGTACACGAAGGGAGGCCTATGCTCAGCAGTGGGCGATTAATGGCTGAAATGATGATGATGATGATGTGATATAGGGACCGACACTGCTTTTGAATGATGCCACATCTTCTCATCATCACAGGTCATCTTCTCACAAAACGCATCAGCATTGCGAAACAGAGAGGATATATTTCCAGTATCTCGGTAAAATGTCTCAAGGGCCTATTTTAGGTAGAATATTATCACTTACCATCAGGTGTGATCGTGGTCAAACGTCTACCTATTCATACTGAAAAAAAAAAAAACATTTTTATGCTTAAGTAGGTAGTCGAAATTTCTTTAAGTTTTTTCTCATGTAAATAAATGAATTACCACCTATCATACATTTTCACAAATATGTGAAATGACAACCAAAGGAAAACAACGTACACTAGACGACAAACATGATCTATCGTGTGGATAGGATAGATGATTAATTGTTTTGTTTTGTGTTTATTGCAAGTCAAAGGGTTGTTCTACAAAAGGGCATATTTGCCAAGTGTGGGGATGACGGATTTGCTTTCGGCATGTGTTTGTTGTTCATGGCAAACAAGCGTGTAGAGCCGCCATTTTATATCAGCCTCTATCAATATGTCTAGCCCAGGAATATATCTAAAAATCTGTGAAAAGAGACTTATGAAAGTTGCATCCACATCGCAATCAAACTTTGTGAAACGATAAAAGCCGATTTATAATATAAAAAAAAAACTTCTATAGCTCGATAGCTCAATTTATACTGGACTTTTCAGAGTTAAGCATAGCTAAGCTAAGACGCTCCAGTATAAAATGAGCTAGAAGTGGATCAACAATTAAAGTCCGTGACTGTACAGCAACTTAAATAACTTTTTTCTATTCCCGTCTTGTTATTCGTAAGGTATAGCGGGATAATTTCGACTGGGAGGTAAATGAAACTGATCCATTTTTTCCATGTTTTACAATGTTTGCATTATTCATTACAGTGTCCACTGATTATTTATGGCACGCGTGTTCAGTGAATACATGTGGAACGCAACAAACGCATGTCGAATGGAAGAAATGGATCAGTTACAATTGGCCCCCCAGTCGGGATTTGCCTGCTGTACCTTAATTAGGATTGTGAAAGAACAAATAATTTATTATACAAAGTATCGCCCGGGAGGCGATTGATCATGGAAACCAGGTCGTGGCTCGGGTCTATTACTCGTTGGTCGACCCGGAAGCATTTTGCTGAACCCTAATCATCAAGCTACATTAGAAAAGGACAACCACTTTGTTTAATTCCCTAATTACACCTTGCTTGCCCATCTCATTCTGACCGCGTCCTATCATTATTTCGCTGGCTTTTGTTTTTCTTAATTAACTTCTAGCTTAAACAAAAGGCAAGGGTTGTGATATGATAACTTTCCGCTTGTGTCGCGGTTGAGAAATTATTTTCTTAAAAGAAATTAAAGACAGGGGAAGATAGTTGAATATTTTTTTTTTGTTTTTTGCTTTACTTGACTTAATGTCCTGTGTCCCCTAGATGGGGCAGAGCGCATCCACAGTGCGTCGCCATCCCGAGCGGTTTTGAGCTTCGCGCTTTACTTCGCTCCAGGTCATCCCTATTGTAACTAAACCTCCGCTCACCTTACTTATTTACTTACTTGACTAACCAACAGTATAGCTAACCCCCCTTTAAATATACCCCATAAATTTGGCCTTCGTCATCGTCTAGTGCGAGTATGTAGAACCCTTCGATGTGAACCGCGATAACCCAGATCCTTTAATGAGTAACGACTATATTTTGAACTCTAGTTATTTTTTAGTTTGTAAATATAAATAACCTGTTGTTAGAATATACTATAAATTGAAACGTTACAGAAAATAGGAAGTTATAATAAGAATAATGATGTAATGTAAATATTTTGGGTTTTTGAACTAGTTTATTGCAGCACTTGTGATATGAATCTTTAAAATATTTTTGTAATCATCCGCTACGCCTTATTAGTGGTCCCGGTTTGGGCAAGGGCTTGCGATACGGTATGGGACCCCTGACCTGATCAAACCACTTTATCAGGATCCTAAGCAAGTAAGCCTGAAGGGCTATCTATCTACGAACTAACCCCCCTTTTGTTTTGTTTCTTTTCCCTAGCTAAACCCCCCTTCCCCAATACTGCTAATAGACCATAACTTCTCGATCTTTCTAATGTTTCAACGAAACACCGAGTAGTCGCTAACTTTTATGAGAACTAAGTAAGTCTACTAACTTTTTTAAGCTTTTGACTTTCCATCAGTGGACGGCGCTCGCATGCCTCTGGACCCTATAACAAACAATCCTTTTATTCCAAAGACAGTTTGTTTCCCTAGCCAATTTGATAGAATTTACCTTGAATAACCAGTTAGCAACACTTAGCGTTCCGCAGCTACACCGAGAGATCAGAAATTGCTACCACAATTATTAATTACACTCAGATAAATTAAGTATTAAAAGATTTTATGAATTACCAGTTTACCACATATTTTAAGATAGTAAACACCACATTTAAAGTCCATTTAATCCATAGAAATACACGCCTATCAATTATACTTCAAGACCAATCGTAAAACAACCCTAATTTCATAGAAATAGTGTGTGACGTTACCCTAATCCTATCTATTTCCCTACTCTAGCATATCTGAACCACAGATCATCACTTACCATAGATCTTGAGTTCAGAATATGCACAAGTGTATCCCTACTAGAACTGTACAGTTCAGCCAGCGAAGCTGAGATAGGCAACCTATAGGCTTGTGTTCTGATCCCCCCCTCTGCGTCCGCAGACTAGGTAGCAGAGAGTAGACCGCCCTATCTGTGTATATATCCAGTATTCTAGGACACACCAACACCAGTCACTTGAGGAGACCCAGCTGCGATCAAAACTTTGTCGTTTAGGTATGGATCAATCACAACTGAAATTCCCCAGCAACCAGCACCATCGTGACCCAGAGCACCGAGTAAATAAATATATATAATACAAGACCTAGCCTCAATTACTGCTGACTTCAGTGAGCAAGGATTACTCCTAATGTCTTTCTTCAATCGCGAAAGTCCTCACTTCCATCTAGCAGCTGGACCTTGAGACCAGGGAGGAATGTTCGCCTTTTGTAAGTATAAAAAAGACGCCAAGCCTCCTCAGACTTGGAACAAAAGACTCCTAATCGCTCCTTTTTGGCACCGTTAGGTAAGAAGCGCTTAGTCGGGCAAACTGTCTGCCCAAGCAATGACCTGGCTTAGTAAAATAGCAAAATATCCCCACAGAAAACTAAATTCAATTTTACTAACACAACTCTTTGTAAAATCACATAAATAAACCGACAAGTGAAATTTCCTTTAATTACTATGATCTGGGCTTAACTTTACAAGAATCACTTCCTATAAAATCAAACACAGACGCTTTCCCAAATCTCAGCCATACATCGACCCAGTCTTTGTATTGCTTAATGACACTTAGGAAATCACAGCGTAGAAACTTCACTATACACGTTAAACTACAAATAACTCTACACTTAATTAAAATGTAACACTACACTATAAATAGAACACTAAAATAACCCCAACTGACAGTAAAGTAATTCCACTACAAGCCTAAGTTCAACTGTACAAAGATATTGTCTTCGCACAACCAAACAGAGACACAATTTCAAAGTTTACAATCACTTAGAATAATTTCCAAGTAAGTACAAACAGAGAAACAATAGCAGAATAACTTCACTCACCAGTATAATACACGATAGCCAGGGACACTGTTAGTCTCGTTGATATTTGAAGAATGACCTGCGACGGCCTGTTCCGACCCTTTTATAGCTCTTTAATCGTGACATACCGTCGACTATCGACGTACCATCGACATACCGTCGACTATCGACACAGTATCGACATAACATCGACACAACATCGACATACCATCGACTATCGACACAGTATCGACATAACATCGACATACTATCGACTATCGACACAATATCGACATAACATCGACATACTATCGACTATCGACACAGTATCGACATAACATCGACACAACATCGACACAACATCGACATACCATCGACTATCGACACAACATCGACATACTATCGACTATCGACACAATATCGACATAACATCGACACAATATCGACTATCGACACAGTATCGACATAACATCGACATAACATCGACACAACATCGACATACCATCGACTATCGACACAGTATCGACATAACATCGACATACTATCGACTATCGACACAGTATCGACATAACATCGACAAAAACCCATTATATCACTCACATAAGGAAAGGTCATAAGTGCTTTGTTTACTAAGTCTTACGCCCTACGCATTAAAGTCCATTTTCTCAGCAAAATAGATGTTTACTTATCAGAAGTAACACCTACATGATTGCACGTGTTTTAGAGAGAGATGGAGATGTCTTTTATTGATTTCTAGTACGTAATGAAACATTTTATGTTGTGGTAAATATAAATGTGCAAATATTACTTCATCATAGGTTTTTAACCAGCTCTGTAGATCAAACTAGAGGTAAAATATCAGATTTCTTTCTAAAAGTTACATTAAATACTGTTTTCTAAATATTTTCTAGAGAGTATGTTCACAATTAATCTTTACCAGTTTTCCTGACCTGTATTTGAACCCAAGATGTAATATTGGAACGCTACTCAGTTGACAGCTGTCAGTGTCAGCATTCCGTCCATGTGAACGTAGCTTGTTGGTAAATAAACTTTCCCAACCTGTTTTGCATCAAATAACAGTGAATTTTATGTGATATAATATGATAAGACATGCGGACAAGTACCACAGTGAATTAATTAAAATATCCAGTGAAATAACGTTGGATGAATGCTTTCCAAGGGTCGAGCAAAGAAGTCTCCAGTTGCCTTGACAATGTAAGTCTCATTTAAGAAAAAAAAACAAGAACAAGACCACGAATCAAATGCTTGTTCTGTCACACTATCGCCTTCGCTTCTGCAGTGATCGTCCGCCGCCAGGACTGCTTAGGGCGGGCACGTCTTCGCTTTCCTTGGGGATTCCAGTCTAGGGCTTGCCTCGGTATGTGGTCGGGGTCCCTTCGGAGCGTATGGCCAATCCAGTTCCATTTGCGGCGTTTGATCTGCTGGTTGATCGGAGTCTCACCGCAGCTGCTTTAGGTCGTCTCTAACCCCGCACGGAATGTTCGGAAAAATCCGTTCGGTCGATTTGGCTGAAAATTGGTAAAAATATAGCCTCTAATACTCTGATTAACTGTGTGAAGTTGCAAGTTTTTGTGTTAAGTGATTTTTAGTAACCTACATGTATGTAGCTCTGATTAGTTAACTAACACAGCAGAAGTAGTTTAATGGCTACATTTGTATTAAATAATTCTTAATTACAATATAGGCTCTCATTAGTAACTTGTCAGCAAGGAATACAGTAGCAACCTGTCCCTCCACCATGAGATTGTCAAATGAGATTCGATACTGAGAACGCGTGATACGCGTAGGTGACATTAGGATGATAATCATTCAAGGCATTAAGTATGGTATTAAGCATTATCAATAATGGATATCACTCTCTCTTCGTATCGGAAAAAACCTAAACCATAAGAATGCTGCAAAGTGACCGTATCTTTCTTGCTCCACTATTGCACGACCTAAGACAGGATCTTCGCCTATACTGTACTATTTATATATTCTGTGCCTATACATAAAAAAAACGTTGCGTTTCGATACTTTCACATAGCCCTTATTCTAAATAAACCCTGGCTCATTTAAGTTTGCATCTATTTCGAGAACTTCTTCGTCTTATTTCCGCGGATGACGCAATGTAATATCTGGAATATATCCTGGAAATAATATCACTTGATAAGTTCAGACGTGACCCCTCAGTACAACTACACCAGGTTTTACTATTGAAACAACGGTATTAACTACCTCGACATTAGGGTCCCCCACATCTAGAGTCTCGCGAGCGTAGCGTCGGGCAACTGTAGGTATGGCAAAGCCTGACGCTTCGTCGGCGCGTCTTTTTCCATGCAGTTGGCCCGACGGTAGCGTCGGCTCGCCAGACGCTAGATGTGGGAGGACCCTAATGTCGAGGTAGTTAGTGAAATGCATCAAGGTATAACGAATAGAAACTTACTGGGTTACGTCAAGATTCCTAAATGCAACGTTTTATTATGTATGGATTGCATTTGATGAAGAACATAATAATGAGAGAGGCGAAGAGAGGTGTAAAAGTGGACTTAGATACCAAGGGTTCAATGCTCTCTTCGCATACACGTTGCAGCAGTTTTTAGGTTTTATCCGATATGAAGAAAATGTAAAGTATCCATTATTGAAAACGTTTAATACCATTTAACGCATTAAATGATTAGCATCGTAATGTAACCTACGAGTTAGTTACTTCTCCACGCTCATGCTTGGACACAATTCAACATTTTCCGTAACGTTCTCAGTATCGAATCTCATTTGAAAATCTCATGGTACCTACTGTATTCCTTGCTAATAACTTACTGATGAGAGCCTACATTTTATTTAAGAAATGTTTATTTATTTATTTATTTATTTATTTATTTATACAAATGTAGCCATTAAACTACTTCTGCTGTGTTAGTTAACTAATCAGAACTACATACATGTAGGTTACTAAAAATCACTTAACACAAAAACTAGTCATTAATTAAACGTGCAACTTCACACAGTTAATCAGAGTATTAGAGGCTATATTTTTACCAATTTTCAGCCAAATCGACCGAACGGATTTTTCCGAACATTCCGTGCGGGGTTCTTTGACGGAGTGGAGCTTTAAGTATGGAGAAAAAAATGTTAATTTTTTTCTTATGTAAATTAGTTATAATCCACAGCTAGAAAGACATTATCATGTTTTTTTAGGTGGTAAAAGTCGAAACCACATTTTTTCTAAAAAGTGTTTGATTCAATTTCAAAGGAACAACCGTGCATAATTATAAAACCCTAGTTATAAGCTACATTGCTACAGCTCACCGGAGTCCATGTGAAACTTTTTATACCTTACTTGTTACCTATTTACCATGTTTCTCAATAAGTATTTACCTACTTACTTTAGCATTTATAGGTACATTTTACATCAATCCAACAGTACCTATCTATTTATAAATAAAATAAAATAAATAAATAAATAAATAAATATTATAGGACATTTTTACACAGATTGACTGAGGCCCACGGTAAGCTCAAGAAGGCTTGTGTTGTGGTTACTCAGACAACGATATATATAATATATAAATACTTATATACGTAGAAAACATCCATGACTCAGGAGCAAATATCTGTGCTCATCACACAAATAAATGCCCTTACCGGGATTCGAACCCGGGACCGCGGCGTAGCAGGCAGGGTGACCCGACTGCGCCAGACCGGTATATATCTTACATTATGTCAATGTAATTCCCTCCCACACCCGTTATAAGCCTCTGCTGCGGTATTTGCCTCTGACACGTAGTCAAATGTTAGTTTGTGGCAACCCTACCCTCAAGCACTAATGACAGGGCCGTAGTTAGGAGTAGGGTGCACTCTAGGTACAGACAGCTGCAAAAGTGGCCCTCCTATAGTTTGTATGCAAAGATTCAAAGGTAAGACGCACTCCAAACGTACAGTCAGATGCAAAAATGATGATGAATGATATAGAATAGAACCGAACAGGTTACAAACATGTCCTATTCCTTTTCTATTCAGGCAACTCGAGCTGTCCGAGCAGATTTACTTTTAAAAAAGCCCCAAGTAAATGAGTAGAATAGAATAGAATAAATAGTTATTTGTTATACAAGGGGGCAAAGTTGTATTTTAACGTCGAGTGTGGAATTAAAAAACGAGCAAGTGAAAGGATTCTATAGTTGAACCATGAGCGAAGCGAGTGGTTCGAGAATAGAATCCTGAACTTGCGAGTTTTTTAACACACGAGAAGTAAAATACATTTGCACCCGAGTGTAACACAAAACTTTTCCCCTCACTATAGCGAGGAAACTAAAACGCAAAAAATGCGTTTATCGCTGCTTCCAGTAGTTCCACAGGTGGTAAATCATCTTTATTACTAGATTCACCTACTTTTATCAATTTTAAAGCATTTAATTTGACTTTATTCAAGGTCAAATTACTTTACCCACTAGTGGATAAAATGCGTTTTTACCCGCTGGTATTAAAGGACAAAACACGTGTTTCCGAGCTAGTGAGGGGAAAATATATTTATTGCGAACCATGGTACACGTACAGTTGTTACATTTCATTAAAATAGAGCGACATGGCGCCCTGAGAGGGCATTGCAAAGCAGTCTTATATCTAGTTATCGTAAAACAAAACAAATACTTAATAAAAGTAGTGTTTCCATATTAGCGAATTATTTTGTCCTAGCCTATTTTTGTATTCAGTAAGTAGGAATACTTACTAATATTTAGGTAGAGTATTTTGCTGGCAGGTGATGAAAGTTGTTGTTGCTATTGATTCTTGAGTTTCATCTGATTTCATATTATGTATATGTATTTTACATGTATTTGTATTAATATTAAGTGTGTATTTTGTGTATGTTTATTTATTATGTATTATTTATGGGTGTATGTATTGTGTCCTAAAAGTACCTAATTGTCTTGTTTTAATTACGTTTTGCACCGCCTACAACTTTTCTGCTTTGGTTGGTTGACGGTGGAGAATGCCTTACGGCATTAAGTTCGCCTTTTGTACGATGTTTTTCTTTCTAAAGATTAAAAAAATAAATAGAATAGAAGTTAGTATGCAAAAATGAGACGCTAATAGAATTTTAACAAAATCAAGTTGAATTTTTATGTCATATGGCAAGATATTCGCAACCCCGATTTATATCTTATACTTTTAAACGAGCAATTCTTGTATATTTATTTACTTATACTTTTAAAGGAGCAATTCTTGTATATTTATTTATTTATATATACCGACGATCTCAGAAACCGCTCTAACGATTTCGCTGAAATTTGTTATGTGGGGGTTTTCGGAGGTGAAAAATCGATCTAGCGTAGCCTCAGATCCCGGAAAACGCGAATTTTCGAGTTTTCATGAGTTTTCTTTCGCGTTAGTAAACGTAAAATATGATCGATAATTTCGCCGCGCGCGCATCGATTCCGCTTAGCTCAGTCGTACGAGGTCGGTCTAATGTACGCAGATAGATCGTAGGTGTCAGGGTTTCGAATCCCGGCCAGAAATTAAGTTTTTGTTTTTTGTCCTTTTTTTTGTTTTTGTATTTATAAGAGTTTTTTTTTATTTAAAGACGTGATATATTAAAATAGAACCGAGCGAAGCTCGGTCACCCAGATATTAAAATAAAAAAAACGTTCAGGAACTTTGAAGCGATTCTTCAAAAATCTAATGCCAGCATCCTTAGTAAGTAGGTAACCTACAATGTCTCAACATATTTTAAACTTAATTCCGCTATTAAATAGTATGCTTATTTCAACGTATAAATTTTCTCATGTAACCAAAAGAATTTGCAATTTATGCTAGCATTCGTAACATATTTCAAAACCAGAGAATGCTTTGTCGACCTTAATTAAACCAGAAATATTCAGTTCGGTTTCACGGGTCCCGGAATAATTCGGGAATCATTGACTTACATGTTACTTCGTAAGGATATGGCATGCTGGGCATCAGAAAATTCAAAAATGGTTCTATCCTGAGAGCATAATAATACTAGAAAGCGAACACGATGATTCAGCATACAGTTGTCGTTCGCATGTACCCAAAGACATGGATGGTGCCACTAGAAGCGTTCATCTACAAGTGTGTGGGTTCAAGAACTTGCGACAGACGTATTCAATGCTAATCACCAGGCATGTCCGATTTCCTTCCTTCTTGTATCTGTGTTTTTTTTTAAATATATATGAGCTTAGTTTTGACTACAGACTACCCAAAGACGTGGCCTACGATGGAGTGAGCTCGACCAGTGGTTCTAGCACAGTGGTTTTACTGTCACATTGTGACATTGCTGTGCACGAATGCGAGTCAAGCGCGCAGTCTATGCGACCAAGTGTGTGTGTTGCGAAAGTTGCGAACTCACCAACCAATCGCGTTGCTGCTTTCCATCGAGGCGCATCAAACACAATAAATGTTTAGTCTAAATCATATGAGTTGCCATATCCTTACTTTTGAAATATTTGACCGGGATACATCAGCGGCCGGGTAATCCCGGTAATATTATTAGTTCCCTTTGTTTTTAGGGATTTTCGGCAACAAAATACCCTTATCGTAATTCAATGCGACGTGAACATCAGAATTGTTTTCCAATTTCTTAATATTGTTACATAGCCCCATTATAGCCATATTGTTACCCGTGTGGTGACGGGTTAAGAATTTCACCACCCCCTTTCTTCCCGCGGGTGTCGTAGAAGGCGACTGTGGGATATGGGTTAAATCGTGACGTAGGCGAGAGGCTGGCAACCTGTCACTGCAATGTCACATTTTCGATTCCTTTCAACCCCTTTTTGCCAAGAGTGGCACTGAAACTTGAGTAGTTTCATGTGCTCTGCTTACCCCTTCATGGGATACAGGCATGATAGTATGTATGTTACATAGGTAATGATTTAGGTGGATATAAATAGAGCTAGCAATTTAATTACAGACGTTTATGGAACTTCCCATACAATAAAATTTAACAGTGACAAACAGTTTGATGCAAGCGGCCCTAAATGAACCACCTAACAAAAACACAATTTACTATTAGGTATACCGGGTGGGCCCTGTAACAAAAGAAAAAAATTAAAATGTAGGATGTACTCCGTATGCTTTTTTCATAGGCCCTGCCCTGTATACAAGGTATCATTATTACTTTGTAATAAACTTTACGACAGTAGTTAACAGTGTCGAGGCAGTGAATTGAGTCGGCCATTATAGAGTGCCTACCGCGATCGACGAAGTTTGCACGGATATCTTTCTCTTTTACTCCAATTAAAGCATAATTGGAGTGACAGAGAAAGTTGCCCACAATTTGGCATTAGGTCAATATCTTTTGCCCCTGAGATCATTCACGTAAATCTCATTAATCGCACTTCTACATTGTCTAAATAATCTACCCTCATGAAATAAAACTATGGAAACGGATTAAATCGGTTTAAAATACATCCCGACGTTTCGAACTCTTTACAGCGTTCGTGGTCAACGGGTGACTAGACTGTGAGTGCGGCCTGTCATATGTGGGACAGACGAAACGAAGCATTTCCACACGGGTGAAGGAACACATAGCGGATGTCAAGCACCGTCGGCAAAGGTCTGCAGTCTCTGAACATGTCATGGATAAAGTCAATCATGCTATAAAGTTTGACAAGCCTCTGGTTCTTGCTAAGGAGAAGCGATATATACCCAGAATGTTGCGAGAGGCCATTGAGATCAAAAAATATCCAAACTTTAATAGAGAGGATGGCTTTACTTTACCACCGGCTTGGGATCCAGTAGTACATCTGATAATGGAACAAGCACGACGAAGTCTGTGAGGCATTTGTGTTGTATGGTGTTGGACATTTGCAGTTTGGTCTTTGTCAATTTTGTGTAGATTAATTGGTTAATTATTTTTTTAACATAGTAATGGTAAATTTTTTGAATATTGTATAACTAGCTTTATTAATAGTGTGTGAACCTGCCTTAGAAATCTATATTATTTGTGGTCATGATTCGTTAATATTTCTTGTATGTGGGTAGCTTTTGCACATTTTAATTTTTCCTCAGTCACCCGTTGACCACGAACGCTGTAAAGAGTTCGAAACGTCGGGATGTATTTTAAATTCATTATACGCGATTTAATCCGTTTCCATAGTTTTATTTCATGAGTAACTATCGCGGTAACCGAAGACAATATTAATCTACCCTCATTTTAGGGTTCCGTACCAAAAAGGTACAAAAGGAACCCTTATGGCGCCGCTCTGTCCGTCTGTCTGTCTGTCACATTACTAAATATCTCGAGAACTATTTATGCTATCGATATGTGAAAAACCCCCGACCGCGACACAGTGGACCGATTGACATCAAATATGGCTTAGAACACTCCCGATTAATTCAGCTTTCGAACAAAAATAACTAAATCTAAATCGGTTCATCCTTCGGGAGCTACGAGCCCATAGACACACACACACAAACAGACAGACAGACACGTCAAACTTATAACACCCAGTCGTTTTTGCGTGGGGTGTTAAAAATCAAAGACGGCGGCCTAAATATCACGGAATACAGGATGTAACATTAATGCTGGTGATCCATTTAAGAGCATAACCAGTATCGAATTAGCGGTTACGAATACCACTTCCTTTTTTTAAAATAAACACCATGAAAATTAAAGGTACTATAGAAGGTAATGTATAAGCCGTAGGATTTATCTTCGGCAATTATGTTACATAGATATATGTATACGTAGATGTAGATTGTAGGTATGTGTCGTAGTCGGCGTAGCACGCGCTAGCACTTATGTGTTTTATTAAACTGTAAAATAATATCCATATCCACAAGAGACGTACCTACACGAAACGTTTTTGAACCCTATATTTCTGATTACAATCATCAAAACATTAAGCCTGCCATTTCAAACATCTAAAATATTGCTCGTTTGCTCAGAAAGTTAAATGACATTTATACCCTAATTGTTTCATTAAAGAAACGGAACTCCCAGAAGTAATGGGTTAACAGATAAATAAATTACAATCAAAATATCTTGTATAACTTATTACGTAACCGTTATTGCTATTGAAGTATACCACACTTTTATAAAACCATAACCGAAAAATTGTCGACAATTGAGGGGGCAACCTACGTCGTGCTACGGATTCTGCAGTCTCGAAAACGACATGACGAGTTTTATAAGAAAATTCATGAACGCCATTTAATTCTAACTTGCGAAATTATCCTTGTAGGAGGGATTGTTGCATTGAGCATTGGTATACGGTACAAATATTAAAAACCTTCTAAAAGGTTTCGTTCTTACTTAGCTCAAATGGTTACTTGCTTAATAAAACAATAAATTAATTTTTTTTTACTGAATACATAGTATCCACACAGGTACTGTCTCAGCTTCTAGGATTAAAAAAAGTCATTCTTAGATTTTTTTTGTTTAAAGTTACAAACCAAATATTTCAAGATCTCCTACCACAGGTACTGAATATCTACTAGGAGGTCCTTATCAATGTTAATTGACCTACAGCACGGGAAGCATGGTCGCGCGATAGACGATAAAATAGCAGGCCGTCCCTATCGCACTATTTGTAAGTGCGATAGGGACGGCCTGATATTTTATCGTCTATCGCAAATGCTTCCCGTGCAATGTTTTAAAAGATGTAAACATTTTTCAAGTTGTTGTCTTCGGTTACCGAGATAGTCACTCATGAATCCACAGTTTTATTTTTCAAGTTCTTTATTTCTCACATTATATTTCAAAATCATTCCACCATCCCCCCATCTTCGTACCATCTCATAGAGTTTCCTTATCTTTGTCATAGCGTTCTCACTTACGAAATTAGTCAAGGCAGATGAAAAGAGGGCCGCCTCGCCTTCCGGTCAACGCCACCCGTGAGGGCAATTGAGTTAGCGACTATTTTATTGCTTTCAATTTGTTCGTGGTCGTATGAAAGACCTTCGTGGCCCCTGTGTTCTGGCACAACCTTGAACGTTATTTATTTTTTGGCAATTTATGATATGGAATGTCATTTGGCTATTGTCCCAGATTAGTAAGAACCTCTTTTTGACACATGACAGTGTCCACAATACGTAAACTCGCGCAACCTAATGAAATTTTAAATAAAATCCTGTAATAATATTTAAAAAAATCGAGTACCTAAAAACAATATTTCGTTTACTTTAAACATAATCTAGCACATCTTACATTTTTGCGGATCTTCGTTAGTGAGTATTTTACGATATTAATTTATCACGCAGGATTTACTTATTATGTTATTTATCATTGATTTTTATTTTTAAACTAGTGCTGTGGCAGTCTGTCATTTCGATTCAAATGACATTTCAGTAAGTTGACAGAAATCGTATATTTGTTTAAGCGCCTCCTTGTACATAGGGCCTAATCGATTCAGCCAATTCGAAATTAATCGTTAGATTTGGCAAACGATACGTCTAAGCCACATCGCAACATACTTCAAAACAAATGTGTCAAAAATGTGAACTTACAAATCCGGGACAATAGACACACAATCGCTTGAATCGCTCATGATTCGTCGTCAGCTTATCGGAGCTAGGTCTCCCTATCGCTCTTCTGGGGGGTTACCATGACGTGCTAAAGCCGTTCAGTTTAGGTTGAGAGAGAGGGACGGAGCTATGTAACTGCTATAGCTGTGTCCCTTTCTCTCAATCTAAACTGAACCTCTTTAGTACGTCATGGAAACCCCCCTGTAGGTATATAAGTGACAGAGTAAGGCTACGTTTCGATCGCCACATACCGTCAACGATTGTCACTTCGGCTAGGCTGGCAGCAGACCTTAAGTTTTTCAGTAACTTACCACTCTTATAAAACCTTTATGCTAGCTATGCATGCTAGCCCTGAATGTGTAAATTTTGTTATTGAACGTAAAAAATATTGCCCAAGCCTAATTACCCACTTAGGATTAAGGGTCCACACCACATCTAGCGTCTCGCGAGCGTAGCGTCGGGCCAACTGTATGGAAAAAGACGCCGAGTCGACGTCGCGCCGACACGGCGTCAGGCTTTGCCATACAGTTGGCCCGACGCTACGCTCGCGAGACGCTAGATTTGGGGGGACCCTAACGATAAGGCTAGGTTTATTCCGTATTCATGTAAATAGATAAACCTTGAGCTACGAACCCTAATAAATCCGTAAATGTTTAAGATTCGCTGCACGCTAATAAACTAAGTCGTCAATTACGTAAGATAAGAAATCTAGTGCCCCGTGTGGTGACGGCTTAAGAATTTCACCACCCCCTTTCTTCCCGTGGGTGTCGTAGAAGTCGACTGTGGGATATGGGTTAAATTGTGGCGGAGGCGAGAGGCTGGCAACCTGTCACTGCAATGCCACAATTTGGATTTCTTTCAACCCCTTTTTGCCAAGAGTGGCACTGAAACTTAGTAGTTCATGTGCTCTGCCTACCCCTTTATGAGATACAGGCGTGATTATATGTTACATGTTTATATGTAAGAAATCTAGTGAAATAATTATACAAGCTTTAAAAAGGGAAATTGTAATTTGTGGCACAAGAGAGCAAAGTTTATATTTGCTTTGACAAAAAATTTGAGTCCCGAGGAAGCGAACTCGCTACGCTCATGATTCTATTACAGTATCATAAGCTTAGTGAGGAACTCTAAAGTCACGAAATTTTATTTACGTTTCGTGACTTTGGTTGTCGCACATACAACTTTTAACCTCAGTAGGACCAACCCTACAAAGACCATAGAAATGTATGTATGGGCTTTGTCAGTCCTAGTATATGTTGTCCTTGGTAAAAAATATATCAGCACAATTACTACAGTCAGCCAGCTACGAGTATATGCGAACCCTGCGTTAGAATATTCGAGTCACGTCAGACTATAAAATCAAAGCGTTTTGGAAGCACGCGTTCCGATGCGTGACCTATGTATGAAACCGATAATGCGATTAACATCAGCTTGGGGTTCTTGTCATGTGGGAGATATACGCCAAAAACTCTGTTTAAAATGTTTTGGCAGTTGGAACTATGTGATATTGTCAAGAAACTTGCCATAGGCCAAAAACACGTATCGGAATACAGTTGGTACACAGAGGTACTGACCAGAAAATTATTATTTATTATTCAAATAAGTTACGTAGCATAACAGTAAAACCAAGGCACTGTGAAACTAAAAAATAAAAACAATAGGTATAGCACATAAATAGTGAAAAAAAAAACATTAAAAACAGACGAGAAAAAAAAAGTCTACACATACACATACATGACTATTGTCCAGAGGACACTGTTTTTATGATGAATGTGATGACAGTTCAGTATAGTATGAAGAAAATAGTGCTAATGAAATTCCACAATATGGCGCGTACTTAGTCATCTTTATGTTCATTATGCGCGATATAATCCGTTTCCCTAGTTTTATTTCATGAGTAACTATCCAAAGGTATCTAACAGAATTTAACATAAAATGAAGAATACATTTTATACAATATTTGTATTTTTATTGTTCGTGTAAAGTATAAGTACCGCTTTTTGCCATCAATATGAAAATGAAAAAACTTGAAGACACATTTCAAGGCCATAAATTTTGGGATAATGGCGAAGCAACCTATAAAAAGATATCCCAAGCAGTTGAAAAAGTTATACAGAATGCTTTATTTGTTTTGTTACAGCCAAAATTATTTTTATATGGCAAGATTGGCAAGTCCTAGTCAAGGTCACAGCGGCGGACACAGGATGTGACCAATTAAGACGACACAGGTGCTTACCTAAGTTTAATAACGGCAAAGACATATACATATAACTCCGTATAGACAGATAAAGTCTAAGAAAAAAACGTACCTCAGTACCATACAGAAAAAGGTACCGTGACTTAGATGGCATTACACCTTTGGGGTACGCTCAGCTAGATGGCGCTATTATTAATATTTGACATTTTAAAACATGTCAAGCTAAGAATATGGGCCAAATTGTCGAAACTGAGGTTCAAAAGTTTCAAGCCTGTGTCAAGAGATTGCAGTCTATGCACTATGCTTACACATTTTACTTCGACAGTAACTCTCTATAATACTCAATCCTCTTTGATAGGTAACGGCTAATATTGACAACTCTCTAACTTCTAAGTTTGTTGTTTTGTTTGAGCTCTTTACAAAGAATATGCCTAAATACCCGTAGCTCCAGTTTTTTCACTGATATTAAAAGTACAATATCCCACGGACTAGTGTTGGGAATGTTGGGATTCGATTCGTACGAGAGATTTTTTTTTTTTGGGTCTTTATCTTTACTTCCAGATGCCGTAGCCGAATAGCATTTCTGCGACGCGAAACGAAAACGAAACGCCGTGAAAGGTAGTCTGGCTCTGTCGCGCCAATCCGCAAGAGCGATAGAGATAGATATCTACGAACGTTTCGTTTCGTGAGCGTTTCGTGAGTGTTTGTGCCCACAGGTGGTTTGTGCCATTCGGCTATTTACTTGCCCAGGTATTCTGAATCGCGGGCAGAGATTTCGTTTCGGGTATATTTTTTATTATATTGGGGACACCTTACACAGATCAACTTAGCCCCAAACTAAGCAAAGCTTGTACTATGGGTGCTAAGCGACGATATACATACTTAAACAGATAAATACATACTTATATATATAGAAAACATCCATGACTCAGGAACAAATATCTGTGCTCATCACACAAATAAATGCCCTTACCGGGATTCGAACCCAGGACCGCGGCTTAGCAGGTACAGTCAACCAATTGGAACCCTAAGCCACTCTACAACCATGTCAAAATGACAAGCAGTAAGAGATTTCTTACAATCTGATTTATAACGTTACTATGACATAGTTCTAATTTTCCAATTGGTTGACTGTACAAAGTATTTGAATCATTTTAAAATCATTTTAAAATGTTAAATATAATAGCTTGATTTTAAAGTAACCTTTGAGAACTAAAAGGATTCCTCAATGATTAGTTGAAAGAGATCTCTGCAGAATCGTTGGAAATCCTTAGCAGATTACCTTTGGGAGCGTAGGATCGGATCCTACCGACTGCGCCATGTAGAATATGCATTGAGAGTATTGAAACGGAGGAACTACTGATCTAAAATAGACGTCACGAACATTCTTCTAAAGCTCAGAGTCTTAAAATTGAGGGGATTCTTTAAAGTAAAGTCTGACTTGAATCTTTACCAACACTAATACTGAGCCCTCAAAGTGTAAGCGCTGGTAGCCTAGCGGTAAGTACGTGCGACTTTCGTTCCAGAGGTCGCGGGTTCAAACCCCGACTCGCACCAACGAGTTTTTCGGAATTTATGTGCGAAATGACATTTGATATTTGCCAGTCGCTTTTCGGTGATAAGAAGGAATACAACATGAGGAAACCGGACTAATTCCAATAAGGTCTAGTTTACCCTTCGGGTTGGAAGGTCAGATGGCAGTCGCTTTCGTAAAAACTAGTGCTTACGCCAAATCTTGGGATTAGTTGTCAAAGCGGACCCCAGGCTCCCATGAGCCGTGGCAAATGCCGGGATAACGCAGGAGGAGATGATGATGATGATGATACTAGATGACTACTGAGCCCTCAAAATAGCGTAGTGACTGTGATATAATTATTTTATAAGCCCAAGAGCTGATTGATGCATTAATGGCTCAATTTTAAAATTGAGGTGAGTCTTTGAGGTAAAGTCTTGAATCTTCACCAACACTATTCAAAGCCCTCAAAATAGCGTAGTGACTGTGATATATTTGATAAGCCCAAGGGCTTATTGTTTGATACTCCATTGTTCCATTTTATGTCGAATTCCCTCAGTAAAATCCTTCGGACTAATAAACGCTGCTTAAAACGAATCACGCTCTTCTGGGTAGTTTCTATATGGTTTAGAATCGTCTGAATCCCTTTTGATATTGAGATAAATCTGTTTGACTGACGTTATTGCCCCTAGTCGAGATTTGCCCCGCTGTACCTTATATTTCAATAACTGTCATTACTCATTAATATATTATCTACCTAGAAGAGGCGAACCAGCCTACTTGGTCAACATTCCGACCTTGAATTTAGCCATATTTAGCTAAATTGTTAGATGATTGGTTGACTTTCAGTATCTAAACTTAATATTTGGGAATACTGTTGGTATTGAAAGGATTTATGTCTGCCTTAAGACTTTTTTATGAAATAAAGTTTTTACCGCTGTCAAATGACCTGCCCCAAAAGTTGTTAATTCAGACATTAAGATGAGAAAAGTTTTTATTTTATGGTTTGAAAGTCTTAAGTTATCATAGGTAAATATCTAATTTCTATGAACATAGGTACACATTCCAACATTTAGATGTATAAGAGCTAAGACATACGTAACTCCGTATAGACGGATAAAGTCTAAGAAAAAAACGTACTTCAAAGCCATAGAGAAAAAGCACAGAGAACCTCCTACAGAGTACCAATATTGTAAATTTTGTGCGCGGTACAAATCACCAGTGCTTGGGGCGCGAGGAGCGGGAGGGGAATGTGTTTAGCGCGCTGCGATTGGTCGTTTCAAGGACGGCGGGCAGTCGCGCCCACAGAATTATAATTAAACCAGAATGAGTAGTTAGGCCAAAAAGTTTGTCCACATGAGAGGTTAAAGTTGGGGCTGGTGTCCCTCTCGCACTTATTACCACTATCAAAATAATTTGAATGACGTCATCACTGTCATCATTTGGGGATACCAGTCAATATTCAAAGTTACTACCAAATCTACTAATACCCAATTAAAGGTTTTTAATAATTGCGCAATTTTTTGGTTTTATGGCTTCATAATAATGACTTACCAATTCGTTACAAGGTATTAATACCCTTGCCTCGATATAATACGAAAATAATTTAAGAAGTTTATAAACTTAGTTATCATACAGGTAAAAATACTACTACTATAGTAATTTTTTAACACTGGTCACACGTGCGAGAGGGACACCAGCCCCAACTTTGACCCTCTCATGTGGACACACTTTTGCTAGTCTGTCAAGAACGCCTTTATGCGCCGGTGATAAGGTTCAATTTAGTATGGCAAAAAAAGTGTGAGCTCAGTCCCTATTGTAAGTCGATGGTCGCGCCAGATAAAAAGGGACAGAAGTATGACTGTCCCTCTACTGTCGCGTAGTAGCCAGTGTAAGTTGACCTATGCCGGCTCTGAATAAATTATATTAAATATGACTTATTTGTGGAATGTAATGCCGTCTGTTTTTAAATTTGAGCTTCTTGTTACCTTTCCACACCATTTCACACTACAGGTGGACATCTTTAAGGCATCAAAATACCCTTTTTCAATTTTTTTATTGCGAAAAACACGCGCTGCTTTCGGATCGGTTACGTGGTCGCTACTGATCGGATCGGGCACGGCGAGCGCCCGCGCTTATATCATTGCAAATACTAGTAAGGCTGCGAGTCGTCTTGTAATGGATGTCTATAGGGGTTGGTCTGTGAGAAAAAGATAGCGTTACACGTTCGGGGGACGCTCGGCTAGATGGCGCTAATATTCATATTTGACATTTTAACATTTTTAACACATATCAAGCTAAGAATATGGGCCAACTTCTTAAATCTGACGTTCAAAAGTTTTAAGCCTGTGTCGAGAGATGGCAGTCTATGCACTGTGATTACACATTTTACTTTGACAGTAACTCGATCCTCTTTCATAAGAGTCAATGTAGCGTATTGTAAGGCCTAACGGCCCAGCCACGACATTGGTCTAAGCGCGACAGCGGTGAGCGGCAGCCATGCGTGCGAATGAAAAGTCCCATCGCTGTGTCTCGCTCCAATGTATGGCCGCCGCTCACCGCTGTCGCGCTTAGACCAATGTCGTGGCTGAGCCGTAAGTGGACGCTCGAAGCGGAGCGTTCAGCGGGGCGCTCATCGTCGTCTCAGGACACTTGTATGAGCTTTAAAGCTAGGAACATACTACGCGGACGTCCGTCGTAAATCGACCGCGACCGCGACCGATCAGTATGCACGGTCACAAAACATCCAGCGAGCCAGATTTCGATCGGACGTCCATGCGCTCAAGGTCACGTCCACGTCCGTCGACCGATAGTTTGCACGGTTATGTGTAATTTCATTGTCCAGATTCCCGTCCGCGGTCGATTTACGACGGACGTCCGCGTAGTATGTTCCTAGCTTAATTGTTTGACATGTACGCCGCACGCTTCACCCCGCTGCACGCCACATATGAGCGTGCACTTGAACTCAGACCTTCTTCTTCTTATAATGTTCGCGTCCCCTGCGAGCCAGATAGTCGGACGACATCAAAAAGACGGCAGGGCCGACCTGGGGGGTTACCATGACGTACTAAAGACGTTCAGTTTAGGTTGAGAGAAAGGGACACAGCTATAGCAGATACATAGCTCCGTCCCTCTCTCTCAACCTAAACTGAACGGCTTTAGCACGTCATGGTAACCCCCCTGGTATAGAACTATACTACTTATACATATATACTTACATTAATATTATAAATGGTAAAGTGTATGTGTCTGTTTGTTTGTCCGTCTTTCACGGCACGAGCGACGAATTGACGTGATTTATACTACTTATACATATATACTTACATTAATATTATAAATGGGAAAGTGTATGTGTCTGTTTGTTTGTCCGTCTTTCACGGCACGAGCGACGAATTGACGTGATTTTTTAAGTGGATATTGTTGAAAGGATGAAGACATAGGCTACTTTTGTCCCTTTCTAACGCGAGCGAAGCCGCGGGAAAAAGCTAGTAAAGTATATGTTCAGCAGGCCTTACAGGCAGAGCTTACACTTAGATCAATACAAAAATTAAACAAGAGTAAATATAGACAGTTTATTAAAATTACAGAGGCGAAATATCCTTCAGTCACAAGTCTGGCAGTGTCACCACCAAATCAGATTAATACAATACATGTCTATTTAGAATCGTTCATTGCTTGCTAGGTATATTAGTCTCAGACTAAATATAAGACCTTAGTTTATACAAGCACAGGCGTACTATCTACGCTGAAAGAGTTAAACTATGTCAAATCTGCAGTGATTGATTGAAAATCATTATGTGCCAATGAAAATCCCACAGAACGGAACACAAAATCGTTGACATCGAACCAAAATTCTACCCTCAAAAAATCCCCAAACATTTTTATCTAGTCAAATGCTCTTAACTATGGTTTATCATTGACCACTGCATCCCTGACGGATTATTTATACAACGTCGTATTAGGAGCGATTGAGCCGACCAACGCATTTCCTATGACTACAAACTATCGCTGCCCGACACTTCTTCATTCCGCAGTTGATAAGTCAAAATATTTTAATAAATTGTGAAAAAAATCCTTAGATTAGTTAAGAAATTAATATTCATAGTTGGGTTGTTACAGGGTTGTCCATTGTCCAGGGTTGTCACTAAACTACGATCCATAGCCCAGATTGACCCTAGGACGCCTGTAACATGTATAAACGAAGGCCTTAGAAATTATTTTTGAATTTATACTATATAATTCTACTATTCATTGGCTACTTAAGTTTCTACATATAAAGACAAGCTCACATATTATATTTAGTTGGCATATCATGGAATAATATTTTAAATTTAAGTAATTTTAACACATTCACTGTCCAGTAACGCGCATACGTTCTATTTCTATCGTACAAAATTACGCCCTCTGGCAGAAAATGCGCGGACCGATATACCATTCAATGTTGATAATCACTACTACATTATTTCTCTCATATTCTTACTCGTATCTTACAAGTAATCGCCTTGGTATAGGAAAATAGTACAGCGGAGTATAAATACACATCGAGAGGTTTAGAGAGGTTTCACACTAGCGTTTTATAGAGTACCTACGCACGGTAAACGCGCATAAAATACGCGTCTGGGATCTAACCTTTAATTATTGTTAACACAATTGTTAAGTACATTCAATGATTAATGGCAATTTCTGACACAAAATTTCTTACAGGATGGTTAATAATAAGTCATGTGTGAAAAAGAGGTTCTTACACTTCTTACAGCTCTGGGACAATAGTTACTCCATACTATACTAAACTGTCACCACATACAGTTTTAAGTTAGTGTCAAGTATTTGAGGATTCTGACGGCACATGTCAAAAAATAAACAATATTAAGACGTAACGTAACACAGGTTGACATTTACCATACAGGTATATAGATAGTGTAAGGCATCGGACAGTTTGCTAGTTTTAATTTCAATAAAATCGGAAACAGAATAACGCCGTAAATCACTTAATCTTCTCTTATAAAATAAACTCCCGGGGAGCCGCGTCTGTCTGTGTGTTCGTGATAAACTCAAAAACTGAACGGGTTTTCATATGGTTTTCACTTATGAATAGAGTAATTCTTGAGGAAAGTTCAGGTATATAATTTGTTAAAGTTTTGTTTGAATTGGTTGAAATATGACGATATTTTCTAATCGAGTTGGACAAAATCCCGCTGGCTGAGAGCTTTAATCGAAAACGCTGCCGAAACCGTTTGAGCTATATCAAAATAATGTATTGGAAAATTGTGTCTCTCTAATAGGTCTACAAAAAAGTCCGCGATGGCATATGTCTATCTTTTACGGATAACTTATTATAACAATTTTTATCATAATCCCCGTGCGTATATATACACCCTGTTTTTATTGAATTCCGTTAACTTCGGCATATAATTAGGTCCATTATAGGTATAACAGAATGGCATAGTTAGTTTTCTTAAATTTTATTTTTTTTTAAACCATACACCTGCGATAGATGTTACTTTAATTGCTGATTGAGAAACGGGCTTTACCATTAAAACTCACACTAAGTGCCAAAACTATGATATGTCAATCGCATATCGAACACACAAAGCCCATTTCTTAACAGCAATTATTGTAACATCTATCGCAGGTGTATGGTGTTTTTCAGAAACTACTTACAAATTAAAAAACACTATGCTATTCTGTTTCCTATTTAATAATGGGCCTAACTACATGCCGAAGTTAACGGAATTCAATAAAAACACGGTGTATAGACGGTCAATTTAATCTTGTCATTAAAAATAGGCGGCAAATTCGAAAAATGTAGTGCTCACCGGCCATTATAGGTATTCATAAAGCGCAACTTTGACGTTGGCGGAATTACCGACATCATCGGTGGAGCCATATAAAAAAATATATTGAAAATGTAGGAGTGAATACCATAGAGTACCCATTTGAATTTGCCATAGAGTAACTATTTGAAATTCGCGCCTTTTTTTAGTGACATGAGTTGCTTGACCGTCTATAACAATATAGGTACGCTTGCATTACGAAACACCCATTTTTCAGCGGGAAGAATGCCTTTTTACAATATTTTTTTAAGTAATAGTATTGTTTTATGAAACATCAATTAGAGATATAATTGTATAGGTAAATTAATTGACGGGTCACAAATATATTTATTTTATACAGTACGAGAATAGGTCCTTTGAGTTATTTTGGCACTAATCTAATTTTGTGAAAAGCCTAAAGATTAGGTACCTTAAGTTTTTAGATATTTCAAAAAATATACTTACTACTGTTTCTATCACAAGTACGTTTTACATGAAAATGCAGAAATATAAAAAATAATAAATATACATACATATAGGCAAATACCTACCTTAAAAACCCAGATGAGGACATTTCATTAAAATGGTCAACCTTCAATATAGGGTAAAATTATGACGTATAGGATTTTATCTAAAAATATACTTCACATAAATAGATTTACATTAGACAGATAAATAATATAAAATAGTAGATAGTATAAATTCAATTTATAAGCATATGTATCAAAATTGTTGAGTAGGTATCTTAATTAGTTTTAAACGTCGAATGATTTCATAAAATAATGTAAACATAAACAATATAAAGTTCTTATAAAAACGTTAAAATCATTAAATCAAAAGAAGTCATCCATTTATTATTATCACAGGAACAGGGGGCAAGCTACCATTTTGTCTATAAAAAAGTCTGACATGGGGGTTCGAAAAATCTTCATTTAACATAGCAACACTTACTTTTCACATACAGAAGTGTCAAAATAGTTGCCACATGCAAAGCGGTTTACATTCGGTGGCGCCCCTATTATTTATATCCATTTTTTTTGCTTGGCTGTAAATATTATATAATACTAGCGACCCGCCCCGGCTTCGCACGGGTACTATACCTACATGTAAACCTTCCTCTACAATCACTCTATCTATTAAAAAAAACCGCATCAAAATCCGTTGCGTAGTTTTAAAGATTTAAGCATACATAGGGACATAGGGACATATGGACAGAAAAAGTGACTTTGTTTTATACTATGTAGTGACAAGCAATTGTTAGTCAAAATATTTAAAACCTACAATATTTTTCGGGTTACATGTGTACCTAAACAACGTTATAATAGTTATATTATAAGTAAAGTAGGTATTATTGCGCAAGGCTTTTCTTCAGTTGCAGCTTGGGCAACTTATTCAAACTAAAGGAATAATGGAAAAATTCACTCGAACGTGCGTTAATTTAAAAATATGTAATATCACTCGCAAATGTTTCTGCATGACAAAAAAAAACAATTTTTTTCAAACTAGGCAATTGAACAGAAATAAAATATATGACAGTTGTCAAGAGGACGCTCAGTACAGTATGAAGAAAACAGTTCAACGGAAATTGCGCAACATGGCGCGTAGATGAATATTTCTGGTCGGCTATATGTAAAGCACGAGTACACCGACATATACAAGTATATATAGACAAACCCAATACAAAACCCATAACAAAATATTACACCAATACGTCGGAAAGGGACAAACGAACTTTATCGGCTTGATAACTTTAGTGAGCGTTTATGAAAGGGGGTAAGTGTATAGCGCACCGCGATTCGGTACAAAATTGTCACTGATTTTAAATTATGTTTACTTAGCGTTAAGTACCTATAAAGTTAAGCTATATACGCCCTCTAGTTAAGTAGTCAAAACTACAAAGATTATTACATATATTATTTAGCAATGTGTGCGTTTAGTTCTTCTGTCTATGCAGTTTATGGTACAGTCAACCACAGTCAAGGAGTTAGCTTTTTCCCGAGGGACTTGTGAAATTAACGAAGGATAATTAACTTTTTCTTTCTTTTTACATAATTACATCTTTTGCAAGTGGGATGAAAAGTATTGTGAGTAAGAATATTGCAAACTCGAATGTTTAAATCGCTCCGGCATTAGTCTCTATACTCTCGTTTGCAATATTTATGAAAAAATTATCTGACATTTTGGTCTCGAAATATGACTAGGAAATACGTTGTTAAAATTATTCGGCTACCTGATGTTACACCATTTATAATAGAAAGTTTAGTTTTAGTATAATTAGGGTTGCAAATAGAAAAAAAAACAAATGTTTTTTTTTTCAGAATTATGAAAAAAAACCAAGCACCATGGTTTTTTTTCTAAGTATGTTTTTTTTAGATGAACAAATAATACGACAATAACGGTTTTTCGTTATTTGTAACGTTTCAATAACAATAACGTACATTTAAATTCGATAAACATTCAGTATACAAACATTTATTGGGGAATCCCCGATGCAGCGTGGAGCGTGGAGAGGCGGTGGTGTTGCCAACAGTAAATAGCGATAACTACTAACTACAGATTGTAAATGTTAGTTTTATAAAACCAGAAATTAAAGTTATTAAATTAAATTTGTTTAATAGCTAACATAAAGTCTAAAAAACCGTATAAAAGTGTTCTAACTGTTCTGCAAATTTTGATATTTCGACCTTAAGAAAAAAAACATACTCCAGAACACAGAATTAGATTTACGTAGAAGAAACAAGTTCATCTATTTGTATGGCGGCCGAGCGTGTTAGATTTTGTACTGAAGTTGTTACTTGCCTGTGATTTTAAATATGTCTCAGGCCCTTGAGTGTTCATAATTTTTGTGTTGTATCAATTAAATATCACGTAACGAGGCATTTTTAATGTTTATATTGACTTCAACTTACAAAAATTTACGCCCGAAAGCTGCAAGCTGCGATCAAAGACGGACAACTCAGTGGATTTCACTGAGTTAATTTGACACGCTAAGTAGATACATTTGCTTGATCTATGGTATATATGACATCTATGCTCCAGAAAAAAACTGTTTTTTTTTCACGGATATTTTTTCAAGCCAGAAAAAAACCTGTTTTCTTTGCAACCCTAAGTATACTTGATCTATTTATTTTCTAAGTACAAGTATATTAATATTACACACAATTATGTAATGTTTCTAAAAAGGGCAAAGATTCTAAGGCATTATGTACTGGTTTATAAGGCTGTAAGGTTGATGGCACTAAGATTCAGTAACTAGGTAATGAGTGATTTTTTTACTTACTAATTTAGACCAGATTTTTCTTATTACTGCATTAATTTAAAAAGCTTTTTACAATAATACTTAAAGACTAGATTGAGTAAGCACCTACTTTTTAAATAATTAATCCTATTAAATGCTACTCTATCAGTTCTATTCTATCACACTACATTTTTCAGTTTATGACAAAGAATGTGATTATCCTTACATACTCGTATTATTACCAAATGTTAAAATATAAGAAACCTAAATTATACAAATATGCATATGAGATCAGTTAACAGTAAGTAACACATTTAACGAATGATTACGAAAATATTTGAAAGCTGCAATCACTTAAAAAAACAGATTAAAAAAATACTTACTTAACAATAAAAATAAATTATTTTATCTGGACTAGAATATTTTTAAATTACACCATCAATAAATTCTAGCATTTTACAAGATTGCTAAGCTAAAACGGGTTTTTATTAGCCTACATGTCTATCTCATCTTACAAGCCCTAGAACTCCAGTCTTTCTACTTATCAGACAAATCCTTTATTAATCTAAAGTACACTCTTGAATATATGTTTCATGTACTTTACTCAAACCCTTTGGCACAGAACAGCCATAAAAGTCCTCTCCAGAGAAGTCAATTATTCCCAATCCAGTTATTTGTCAGCGTGCTTGCACATTATACGTGGACACAAGGGTGCGTGGACGCAGGAAATATGGCTCGCCAGTTGTGGTTGTGGATGTTTGACTTGTCAATATTTTTTGTTAAAATTTGTATACATTTATTTTTATATTTGGCAGGAAACTTCGAAAATTATACCATCTTTTTCTTAGCACATTCATATATCGTTTTTGTACTTATAGATACAGATCTAGTACAGCAATACTGCAATACCAGTCAGGAACAGACAAAGATGTGGTTACCTGTTGCATTCATCCAATTCCCTGGAGTATGAGTTGTAAAAGTGATGTTGGCAACATTTCCACACAATACACATAAATCTTCTTTTCCTTGTTATACATCATATAAAGTTTGTGACCGCACTTAAGATACTTCTCCGCTAGTAGTATCCTGACAGCTTATCACACAAAACTGCATTCGTTCATCAAATCATAAGCTAAAGGACAACAACAACATCTGGTACAATAATTGTACAGTTTTCATCTGAATGTGAAGATTGAAATGCATATTTCGGGTCAAGTTTGTCCAGGTCTACCTCGATGCCTTTCTGGCTCGCCATTTCTAATATGTATCTCTTCATCCGGAGGTCACTGAAACATTTTGGGAAAAGATTGTTAATAAAATTGGTCGACCTGGCGTCGTTCGGTTCAGCAGGAGCTCAGGGTGCTAGGCATGGGGTGGGAGGAGGTTACCCAAACTGCCCAAGACTGGAGTAAATGGAAAAATATGATTCGAGCCCTACACCCCAGCAGAGGGTAAGAGGATGTAAAGAAGAGAGAGAAGGAGAATAAAATGGGTATGGGCAAATAAAATTAACCCCTCGATTGACTAGTCTCGTGTATGTCACTTTGGACACAATTTGGACTTCCCTAGAAAATTTTGGACATCTGCATTCCAGGGGTTAAGCATCATTGTTTTTCTCACAAGAACCCACCATTCTGGTTAATTTAGTGTTCAATCAAAAGCTTGCTACTGAATGTGTTGTCAGGGGCCATCTACATATTAATTATGTCACACAAAATTTCAAGTTTTTGGACCCCTCGTTTGAGATTTCTATATAAAACAAACTTTATATTAATTTTGAGCAATTACAGTTGATATTTGTGTCGCTTAACTTCAAACTTGGGTAAATCCATTCTGTTTTAAGGTTGAATATATAGTTTGATCTGAAAGATAATCAACCTTATAGCAGTATGGATTTACCCAGTTATGAAGTTAAGCAACAAATTTGAAGGTGCGTTTTTTTCTGACAGATGCACACATTTCTATGTAGTAATAGTGTGTGTAATTTTACTTTATTTGAATGCTACTTTTTTTGTGCAATAAGTGAATCACCGCCATCGCCATCCTTCACTTAGGGCCACTTGCACCAACGAAAATGGAGGGTTAACCCGACGGTTAACCCACGATTTTATATGGAATTTGACAGATGACAGCCCACTAACCCTGAGTTAATTAGTTGGTGCAACTGGGCCTAAGACTATTTACTAGACACACGCTAATTTGGGCATATTCTGGTGAGTTGTAATGCTAATCTAGGTGTTGATACTGAAATCTACTACTGGGTGAATCCACGTAAAAGTAACGTGAGTCACAACTTCATTGCGTGTTTATTTGGACTACAGCTGCAAATTAAAGGATCTATGCATATATCGGGAAAGTACCACTTATTTCGAGATAGATTGTCACTTGAACTTGCGTCATGAATAAATGTAACATGTCATAAACATACATCGGGGTTTTGGGAGCGGGAATGATTTACACTAGCCCAAAAATGGTGAAAACGATAAAAGATAAACATTACTTTAACATTTCTAGGTACATTTGGAGCCAGTTACATAGTTAAATATATATTTCAGTAATTCAAATCACTGTAAACAGAGTTACAAATACACGAATTCATTCCCTCTCTCAAAACCCCGATGTATGGTCATAAAATCGTGACTCATGTTACTTTTGCCGCGGATTGACCCAACTAGGTATTAAAAACTTATAATAATGACCATATTTATAAGTTTTTAATACCTTAACTTATAATAATGACCATATTTATAAGTTTATAATACCTAGTTGTAGTGTAGTGTGTAATCATCATTGAATGATTGTGAAAGTTTCATCAACTGCTCACACACAATATGTATTATTAAATAACCAAGCATTTTTTTTACAATTTTTATTTTCTTATTATGAATTTAAAATCTGATATTGCGATATTTACCTACTTTTTTTTTAATTGGAGAGATTGAGAGTCAAGAATATTGAACTTACGCCAAATTCTGGCAGATTGTGATGTTACAAAATACTAACCCTGCCATCATTTATAATCACTCACATTCAAAAAATACATAAATTGTATTGTATTGTAAGCAGTTGAATGTATTTTTATTTTAGAACTTAACTTACCTGATCTTTATAAATATGCAGTATAAGCAGCTACACAAAGCCAAGATCAAAAAAACACCAAAAGTCATTACAATATAGTCTAATATAGTAATTTCCATCATATTATTCTTACTAGCGCCCCAACTGAAAATAACAAAAACAAATGAACATTCGCATTTGTTTAGTAAACAAGAAATCAATACAAAGGTAATCAAGAGATTATACTCACGTTAACGTCGCTAACCATCAAAATATAAGTTACTGAGTATTTTAACGAATGTTTGCAGACAGACTTGTTCGATTTAGAATGAAATATACAAATTTCTCCCTTGTTTATAATTATTATCAGAAGACATGAATGGACGTAGAAAATATTTGTAAATGTAAATGTCAAACTACGGAATGAATGAAAGTTTATCTGTCAGATATCGGGTTGCCATGTACTAAAAACGTTCCGTTTGTCGAAAATACTTCTAACACAGTATTTTTTTAATGTTATTTAATTAATTGAACAGTGATTCCATACACAATAGATAAGATTTTTTTTTAAACACAGAAAATACCAGCATCTTCTACAATAACATTGCAACTCTGCGCTACTTGTTCTGTGGGGACTTTTACGGGTTTTTTCATTTGAGACTTTTTCCCCATCTTCTTCGCCAACACCTTGATACTTTTCTTGAGCTGATAATCTCTAGAAAACGAAAATAATATCAATAGATCTCATTTGGGGGACAATTGTTAGGGATGTTTCATAATTAGCCAAAATACGTTTAATTCCTTTACAAGATACAGAGGTGAATGACTAAAAGTCCAAAGTACTTATATCACAAAAATTGCAAGAGAACGTGAAGGCCGTGAAGTGATGTGTTTATCTTTTTTTTGTGTTTTTTAAAGTCTGGAAATCAAATAACCAAACTTAAAGTACTCCCTCCTAATTTGATTTTTATATTACAATATTTTCCATAATAATAAAACAATCTTACGTGTAATTAATTCGGCAACAATAAATACAGGCAGTCACTGTGCAGGCGCTGGCACACGCAATAAACAAAAATGCGGAAACAATAACGCCGTTAAATATTCTGTCAGCCTCTGCTCGAATCTTAGCTGCAAACAAAACAATATCAAAAATGATGAAATATATTTAAATGAGGACTAAAAACATCAGCGAAATTGATCTCATTTGCACAAATATTAATGAGTCAGATTTACACAACTTAAAGATATCAAACCATGAAAATGTTTGTCCTTAAACAACAATCTTTTAAAAAGCGAAGGTACGCATTAAAAAAATTCTCAAAGAAATCTTTGAAAATTGTCTGTCTGTTATGTTATCCGACTCGCTGACGAGAACATTATTTGTTCGCTTGTATTCAAATGATAACACTTTTAATGTGAATACTAGAAACATATTTATGTATATGAAAGGTATGTGTTATATGTATACATATATAATCCCAGTCATATATACAATACTACAAGGAGGATATTACAAGTCAAGTATGTACATAGCTCTGTATAAACCATTAAATGATGAAATAAATAATCGGGCACTTTATTACTGTTCAGGAAATACCAAATTACTAAGATCGAAAATAGAACAAAATATGGGACCCCTTTCTTTCCCATAAACTTTTTGGTCAGAATTTCGTTAGTCATAAGTTGTTATTCATATATTTTGTGGTCATAAACATCACTAGTCATAATTTTTGTTACGAATAATACTTAATGGTACGAACATTAACAACCCATAATATTGGATGCCATAACCTTAAAAGTCATAAAGTTGATGAGTATCAAATTGAAAGGCATAACAATAATTATCCAGAAATATTACTAGGCATATTTTTTGAAGCCCTACTGATTGTTCTGCATACAGTTTTAAGGCATAAACCTCATAAGTCATAATCTTTGTTACGAATAACGTTTAATAGTTCTAACGTTAACAACCCATATTATAGAATACTATAATCTTAGAATCAAGAAAGTTGATGAATATAACATTTAAAACGGATCCCTTTGTTAGCCAGATTATCATTAGTCATAATTCTGAAACGGTTTCATTAGGGTCACCTATAGATAGGTTAGGTTAGGTTTGTTTTATGGCAATCCTGAAAAGTTACGCGTTTTTGAGAAAAACCAAATTATGACTAACGAAAATGTGGACAATCGATACATTATACCTTATGACTTTATTGGTAGTCCGCATTTACCTCGCGTCCATTAGAACGGAAATAGGACCCCTGCCCCCCTTCTACTCGTTGACGAAGCCGAATACTACAAAAATCAGCATGCAAAGGAAGAAATGGCGGGAAAATCAGTGAGCTCATTGAGTATTTTAATCCTCATTTCTCAGCTAGGTTCGCTAGTTACCTTGTGTCATTCAGAGCAAAAATAGGAGCCCCGCATAGCGGGGCTCCGTCGAATCGCTGGCGGGGCCTAATACTTTTAAAAGCAACATGAAAAAATAAAACACATAACATGTAAAAGACGAAATGGCGGGAAAATCAGTGAGCCCAACGAGAAAATTTTCATTTCTCGGGTAGGTTCGTTAGTTACCTTGTGTGTACCAGACAGACAGACAGTTGACTACGGAACCCCAAAAAAGTATCTTCTGTGAAAAACTAAATTATGACTAACGATAGTGAACACGAACAAACATTATGACTTCAAACTTAATGAAAAATAATATAGATCCCATTGTATGTTATGATTAAAGTTAATGTGGACAGTAATCATTATTACTTGCGAAAATATACTTTACGACAATTATGACAAACATGTTTATTGCTTTCAACATTAAGTCCATAATACAATATGCAATTTGATTATTATGCCAAACAATGTTTATGACTGACAATAATGATGACTTGCAAAAATCTGACCTCCAATTTCTGACATTCAACTTTATGACTAATGATAATATGACTATTAAAAATTATGACTAACAACGTTATGGATTGTAAAAATCGGACTAAAAAAATTATGGGAACCAATAGAGACCCACAAAATATACATGGACGGGTACAACGTGCATTTGAGAGCTTATGTAACGTACTTGCCAAATCATCTTCCTCGGGAGGGATATCATTATCTGTAAACACGTAAACAGTTAAAATTTTAACTTTATACTAAAAACAAAACTGTTTGCTTAATATTTATTTTATTGGTTATTTTTCTTACCTTCTGTATTATACTTCTGTCGTAATGACGTGAATAACAAGTGTATGTTTATTACACATTCCTGAGTCGTGGTGTTAAAAGTAGTTGGGCTGAAGGAAGAAAGTATACTTATTAACAAAAAATATAATCAATATTTGTATAACAAACACACGCTGCGTAACATATGGAAAGTTGCACTAGTAGATACATACATACATAAGTACATACATATAATCACGCCTGCATCCCATAAAGGGGTAGGCAGAGCACATAAACTACTAAGTTTCAAATTTCAATGCCACTCTTGGCAAAAAGGGGTTGAAAGAAATCCAAATTGTGACATTGCAGTGACAGGTTGCCAGCCTCTCGCCTACGTCACAATAACCCATATCCACAGTCGACTTCTACGACACCCACGGTAAGAAAGGGGGTGGTGAAATTCTTAACCCGTCACCACACGGGGTACTTGTAGATACCTAGAAAAAGTCATTTAATTTTCATTTATGCCATCAATCTAGAATTTTTATTGGTTGTAAGGTACTTACATAATTTTATCACAGCCGCATTTTTCCTTACATTCTGTATCTATTGTTATGCAGTCACCAATGTCCATACAGGTCTTCTGAAAATAACAAACCCAATAAAACAGGACTACCGGTCTGGCCTAGTGGATAGTGGTTATCCGGTTCGGTCCCCGGTTTGAATCCTGGGTAAAGACATTTATTTGCCCTGATGATGCCCTGATAGCCACAGATATCTGTTCCTGGGTCATGGGTGTTTTCTATGTATTTAAGTAGGTATATATTATGTATATCGTTGTCAAAGTACCTACCCACAACACAAGCCTTCTTGAGCTTACCGTGGGGCTTAGTAAATTTGTGTAAAAATATCCTATAACACTATTTATTTATTATTTTTAAAACATACATACTCGTATCAGACCTGAATTTATTAGTAGGTTGGCCTATACAACATGGCAATTGGGACTTTGAAACTACAGGGGTAGCTTTTCTATTTGCTATCACACACAATACATTTCAAACTTCAATATTTAACGACATTAAAAATGAATATTCTTTACATACACTTTTATTTTCAGTCGTTGGCAACTCAGCTGCTGCAAAAATAAAAATAATAATGTGTTTGACAATATGTACAAATGGTAAATAATAGGAAAGTATTTACTTTACTTACATGTTAAAGAAAACCAACCACTAATGACAAATGTACAAAATAATATTTGACGACACATAATAAACGCCCGGCGTACAAATACCTACTACAAAAACGAAACTTCTTACTCTGTGATATAATGCTAATTAACTAATAGTGTTAAAAGCACTTTATTTTCACACACTAATATTTTGATAGTAGTATAGGCACATTGACACAAAACAGGCACACGATCGTATGAGTTAAAAGATACTTTTAAGTTTTAAAACGCGCAGTATGTGATATAATTTGCGAAATTTTAACGTTTAGTTAGGTCGGCGAACGAGAGCAAGGGATTCAGGAGAACTAAAATAGATTGGCCTCGAATCAAGACGCCGATTGTTCGAACTGTGTAATATGCGTATAATCTACCTAATATACAGTCCACATGAAACAATTTTAAGTATTTAGATTTTATTTCAATTTATACGTTAAAAAAAGTTTCGATAATGCGAAAAGTGGACTAAACAACAGAGACTTGAATTTCTTCAGGCACGGTGTTGCGTCTTTCTGGTTTTCCCGTTTCTTTATTTTCTTTGCTCCCAATTTTAAGCTTGCTTATGGTTTTTTGTTGCTCTTGTATCTTCTTTGCCACTACTTTCAGGCTTCTCTTCAGTTTATGATCTCTGCCAAAAAAGCAAACATTTTATTTACCCTCATCTTCAAGGCCTTAAATAAATATTCTTATATTACATATATTAATACTTACGAATATTGCACCCAGCAACAATAAAAACATCCTAGAAATACACAGAGGCTTGCAAATCCCACAAAAACTTTGCCCGCATTCATCACATTTTGGAAAATAATCTCACTGCGCATGCGGTTATTTTCTGAAAGTAATGTCAGATAGATTTAATATCAAAACAATAAAAAAATATTCATCAAAGGAGTTCTTGAGAGATATAAAAACTATGTGTTTACCCTCAACGACTGCTCCCAATCTATTGCTTAGAACTTTAAAGGATAGTAATAATCCAATCAAGTTCAATTCGCAAGTTCCAGTTGTACTGTTAAAACGATAAGGTCTGAAACAAGACGTAAATATAATATAACTACCTTTTGCCCGCGACTTCGCTCGCGTTAGAAAGAGACAAAAAGTAGCCTATGTCACTTTCCATCCTTTCAACTATATCCACTTAAAAAACCACGTCAATTCGTCGCTCCGTCATCAATATTGACAAAAACTTAAACTGGAAACGACACGTCGACGTAGTTTGTTCCAAACTTGACGGATTTGTATTTGCTCTAAGGAAACTTAGGAATACGGTATCTATAGAGGCTGCAACAACTGCGTATCATGGATATGTAGCGTCTGTACTTAATTATGGTCTTTTACTGTGGGGTAATTCCGTCGATATTGAGAAAGTGTTCGTTCGGCAGAAAAAATGTATTCGTGCTATAGCCAATGCCTGGATAATGGACACCTGTAAGCCACTGTTTGAAAAGTTTAATATTTTGCCTTTACCTTGTATTTATATAAAAAAGGCGTGCCTGTTTGTAAAAAAACATCCTGAACTTTTTAGGAAGAGGTGTGATGTGTTGCCAGGAAATCAGAGAGCGCAATATAAAGACTTATTATATCAGCCTCCATCACATTCTACTATATACCACAGGAATGCATACAATATGTGTATAGTTATATTTAACAGCCTTCCAGATGAACTTAAGAAAATCGATTGTAAACAATTTAATAGTAAAATTACCAAATGGCTCTCCGAAAACTGCTTCTATAGTGTAAAGGAATTTTTAGAACATAAGTTATTAAACAAATAGTGTAATATTTGACATTGTGCAGATTTCTTGACATTTAACTTTATATTTCATGTTCTATATATGTTGCTGAACTCTACAATTCTTAATCATTAATTCATTTAACGTACATATTGTATATTATTTTAAATTTATAGACTAGTATTAATAATTTTCTGTCAATTCTATTTTTGTATCATACCATTAATAAGTGGATGCCTTTTTATTATGTAAAAAAACCCACTGACTAAATTTAGTACTATTATTGTAAAATTGTGATCTTATATTGTTAACTATTTGCATGTCGTGTTTTCGACTGAATACTGAAACCTATAAAACTTGTTGTCATCCTGTACCATACGTATTCTGGCAAATAAAGAAATTCTATTCTATTCTATTCTATTCTATTCCGTTTTGTCGTGAAAGACAGACAGACAAACCGACACACACACTTTCCCATTTATAATACGTATTAGTATGGATAATCAATCTACAAATTTATATCCGGTACCTATCATATATCATAGGTACCCCAACTTAAACTTACATTGATATATCATCATGATCATATATGATAGGTACCCCAACTTAAACTTACATTGATTTATTGCTATGACATGTTTCTTCGCCAGGTATTTTATCACTGTAATAACATTCTATTTCATCGCACCACCAGTCCACAGAATGCTGAAAATAACGACAAACTAAACCTTAGCTAGTATTTAATTAAGGATACCATATTTTAAGAACACGTATTAGGTACCGTTAATGTTTACCTTATTGGAGTTATTGGTTACCCCGTCCGTCACTGAAAAAATGGTCAGTAACTTTATGCAGTAAAATAATAATATATTATTAAACTTATAATATATATATATTTTAATATAACTTTAAACTTACATACAACATGGGTCCAAAAACATATAAACGAAAAAATCCACATGACTTATGAAGTAGAAGTCAAAATTCAATAGGTATAATTATGTTTTGAAATGAACACGACTGCCTCGCAAATCTGTAGGTCACACAATAACTTGGGAGGAAACACTACATTAGGATCTATGCCTACGGATATGCATGTATATCTTTAGTAATCCACACAAATTGAACCAATTTATGAATGGAGTAGTTACGTTGACTTGTCAACTCGTTTGTGCGAGGTCGATTAACAACGCTTTATACGGTTACTGATTGTGTTTTTCAGGCTGCAGGGATATTTACATTCTTTTTTGGAGGTTTCAAAGTCATGTTAGTTCGGAAATATCATGGGCAATTAGTGATAGCCTTTAATGAGGCGGGACTGCACGGGAGGCCGGATTGTCAGGAAATTTCTAGACTAAAACGTAGTTCAGTACTGCTAGAGTGCTAATAAAATAATATATTATTTATTATTATATATATGTAATTGAGCAAGAGTGTTTAAAAGTTGCTAGAATTATTTTATGTCTATACAAAGAACCATTTAATGGCCAACCATACCTGTCGTTACAATGTTTTTTTATTTATTTCAAGTATCAGATAAACTCATGTTACCAATGGTAGTAAATATCACTAAATGAGCTCATTTGAATTAAAAAATGTGAACTAAATTTAAGTTAACCACTTTTTCGGGCATGTCTAAACGATATTGAAGTAAAACGGAACGTATTGCTTGACATATTTTTTTAGCTGGCAACATCAATAAAAAAAATATTTTAAATAGTATGCGAAATATTTTTGTACAAAATAAATAAAAATTCGAAATGTACCTAAAAATAAGCGTCAATTGTTTATACATATTTTATTGTATTCCATTTTCTATACTTCAATCGCATAGCCGCTACACTCATTCACTCACTTCACAGTAGCAATCTTATTTCTCTTTCTATTGCACGTGAACAGGTGAGTTAGCTGTACGTCTGGCTAATGAAAGTTGAACCCAGTATTTTTTTAAAACAGCAACTCTGGATGTCATATCATCGATAGTCATCTGTCAGTGTGACTGTCACTTTAACGAATTTCGGTAAAAGTTAACAGCGAAATCTATAAATAATAATGAATAACACCATAAAAATTAGTAAAGTAAGTGATGTAAATAAATTAGAAATAATAAAAAAGAAACCATGTTATCAATGTGTTGCCAGCTCCAATTTTTTTGAAATTGCCACGTTTTTTCGGGCTCAACTTTCATTAGCCAGACTCCTAGTAGGGATAGTCTGTCGTGGCAGCATGGCAACGTAGGTGGACCGGACCGTTTCACTGACTCAAGTCAAAAAACCAGTTTATTTACCGACTATATCCGTGGAGTGTCGCTTTGCAAACATACACAATACGCAGAGCTTTTTCGAAACAATTTATTTATTGCCGTCCGTGTTCTTATCAGAAATTAGTTTTTAAGCGTTTATATTTAAAGTTAAAACAAAAGTATTGTAACTTTAATTCAAACTAGTGTCTTTCATACATTTTTAAATAGTGATAGGTGTGTCGCAGCGTGAATTTTGAATCGTGAGTTAATTTGTGTGCACTCACGTGAAAATACAGGTGTCCAGTTGCATGTGTAGTTCAAACGTGTAAAAAAGAGATGTTGATAGATTGCGGAATACATCTTCAATTCGATTGCATACATCAGTGAACTTCGTGTGACGAATTCTTTGCGGACTTTATTGAAAACGTGAGTAAAAGTAACAATCAAATAACTGTATTTTGTAGCGTATAAAGCCGTTCTTAATGAGGGAGCATTAGCGGATTTTTGTATAGCAAATTCTTGTGAGATTTCAATTGGAATTGATTGTCCGAATAATTTTCTAATAGGATATTTTGACAACAACTCGGTTGTTTGGGATTGCGTCAGTGACATTGTGGATGTTTTGATTTCGGCATTCCTTTGTATGAATATCAACCAGTCTATTCTCTATATTATTAGACTGTTTTGGCTTCATTGAATTTCTTTATCTACATTAATTGCCAAAGTACTGCTCATAGCAAATGCCTTATTTATTTTGAAATTAGAATTTTAAGAAAGTTATAACTACTTATTGTATATACGTCAAAGTCAAAAACAAAGTCACTGTCACTAATGCAAATATTTTGTTTCATTTATTTTCCCTGATACCATACTTAAACGTTAAGTTAATGTTTTAAACAAATGAAATTATAAGACAACGAAACAAAAAATATAATGATAAGGTTCATATTATCATGTGGTTAAACCGGTTTTTGATTTACAACTTTTTAAAAGTTTTAGATAGGAAGCTTTTAGTAGCTTGCTGATATCAGAATAAAGTAACAAAGAACTTCAGATTTCAGTAGTTCAAGTTATTCAAGTATTAGCAAAGATTCATAATGATATTTCATTATAATAAAGTTATAGAATTTCAACTTAAGTTTATCGAAATCTGATCAAAGGCCATTATTATAGATTTTTATAGTTTAATCAAACAATTCTTGTAGTGAGCATGTATTATGAAATAATTTAAAAAGCAATTTAAACTGTATACCTATTTGCTGCATCAAAAAAAATCCCTTATGTTTCTGCCACACGTGCCGCTGCTTAGTTTTAAATCAAAATTCCTGGGAAAGTGTTTTAATATTACCTACCAAAACAGAAATTTGTGTGTTTGGTTTTCTGTGACAAACATATAAAAAAGCAATCACCAGATATCAAATTTACTGTCCATATGGCACTGGTCCCACAGCGAGCTAGTAAACTATGAGCTATCTGCTATAAAAACAAAAGATAATTACTCCCATGTCTCTTTTATTTGCACGGGAGTGCTTATCTTTTGTTCGATTTTATAGCCCATAAAGTCATAGCTTACTAGCTTGTGTTGGAACCAGTGCCTATAGGATCTTAAAACATGTTCTGTAAACCCAAAAGATTTAACTAAAATTATCTCTTTTGCTCGCAGATGTCCGTAAGCCCTAATCTGCACCAGTCATCCTGCCACCATTCCTGATGTTCTGGTGTGAGATTGGCTGAGATGCAGCCATGGCGAGCGGCAAGGCTATGTATTCAATAGCCGTTGTTGTGTTCGGCTTCATATGTTTCGTTGTTGGTGCCATAGCGGTGGGGCTGCCGACATGGGGCTATTATTACAGTTGTAAGTATTGACATAGTCATTAATATATCTAATCTTTAGACTGATTATTGGACCTTAGGATCACTTTAAAAAACATACTAAATACTGTGTTTTTTCAATGATTTTTTAAATTTTGGTAATCTTAGAATCTTGAATAATACATATAATGTAATTTTTCAGTCCCACTTTGTTGCTTGCCATAAGGGTATTTGACCAGTTACTTGTATAAAAATACAAGCACATATCATCCTTATGGTAACCAAATAGTGGGATGTTTCACTTAACATCTACACATATTTGAAGCACTGTCGGTGAAAAAAGGCACGTAATTCAAACATTCTATGGGAAAACAACTCTGCACCAATATTTATTAAGATTTACTATTTGGTTCCTATTGGCAGATTGGGTGTGCAAAGTTTTAATCTGGTAAGTATAAAATTGGAAATGCATGAATATGTTAGAATAAAAAAGTTCAAAGATTATGTTATTTAGAGTGGTCCATATGGCAATGGTACAAAAAAGGTAATAATCTTAAACTGATAATAGGTGTTTTGTGACTGAGGTGTTGTTACAAATAACTACCTACTTGTATATGCTTTTGCATAATCTTAAATGGATGTTGGAAATGAGTGTGTAAAATTATTAATACGGATGAGAGCATATAATTTTAATAAAAGGGATGTGCAACCTTAGTGATATTATGCATTATTTTGAAACTTAAAGTTCCATAAGATCTGTTTACATTGAAGATTTTAATTTGATTAAACTTATGAATTGCTAATATTTGCTATTAAGTATCACTCAGGTCTTTTCCCCCTAAAGATTTTTTAAAATATATTAGTGTAACTAATTTGTGTGTTAATTATGCACTGCTGAAGCATATTATGTTGCAGATTTTTAGTAAAGTACTTTTCATTATTATTTATTACTAGTTAGAATTACTTACACACACATTACAAATACACTACTAGGTATTTAAATTATACACGATGGTTACATTAATTCTTTTAAAATTGGTCATTATCATGAATTTTCATACATTACAACAATCTTTCCTATTTTTGCGTTATCCCGGCATTTCGCCGCTGCTCATGGGAACCTGCCCCTTTAGCACAACTTGCCTTGTCGCGCGCGAGTCCATACATCAATCAAGCGCGACTTCTGTGTGGACTGGCGCGCGATATGGCAAGTTGAGCTAAAGGCTCTGGGGCTGGGATTCACTTTTTCTGTTCACTTGTCACGTAATACTAAGAATTGACGTAGGCTTTTACGAAAGCGACTGCCATCTGACCTTCCAACCCATAGGGTATATATACTAGGCCTTATTGGGATTAGCCTGGTTTCCTCATATACATACCTACTTAAATCAGACAAAAAAGATACTATATCCTGCTTAAATGTTTGTTATAAATGTTTGGTTATAAGTGTAAGTTGGTTGATAATAAATGAAATAAATAGCATTCTGATAATGACCAAACTTGTAAATATGTACATTTTAAACTATTAGCCGCACAACTAGATATCCACTAATTCTTTCAGATGATTCTGGCATAGATATCACATTGCAGTGGCCCTCTTGTAAGTACACCCCCTTTAATAGAGATGCATGATCTAAACCTATGTTAAACTTCCTACAATCTTGGTCTGGTCTGGTATACATTGTTCCCAGTACATTATATTTTTTGCTAACATCTTTCTCTGCCATTGCAGCAAAAGAGAAAGATCTTAGCAAATTGCTTATTCGATTTTCGCGGTACACGCTTTGAGCTTTTTAGTGAATCAACTTTTCTTATCACTTGCAGCCGTGTTTATAGTCGAGTTCGTTTGAAACCCTGCCGGTATAGCCGAAATGACAATCGAAACGCAGTCTGACTCTGTCGAGCTAATAAGAAAGAGCGATAGAGATAGCTAGCCACGATATTATCGTAAATGTTTGTGCACTTGGCTACGTGCCCTGGTTTTTTGGTATTTAAACTAACCAAAAATACCATATTTTGACGCGGTAAAAGAGTTTTCCGAACACGATGTGCTGCTATTGTCTCTTGATTGAATAAGAAAAAGAAATAGTTGATTCAACTGTTTAAACCGAAAAACAACCTTTGAAAAACTTTAAAATATGTTATACCAAATATAAAAAAAAGAAACGGCCAATATAGTGGAAGTTTGACGTACTGCAAACACCTACACCCAGCTGCAAAAGTGCATTGTATGATTTGTATGGAATTCATTCATAAGGTGTGTCCGCACTTTTGTAGCTCGCTGTACGTCAAAGCGCAAAGGTGGTGGGTGCACGGCTGAAATGAGTTAAGTTAAATTTAAAATACGAGAATCTGCCGTATCTATATATCTCCATATCTACTTGTTATGATCTAGAAGGAGCGGCGAAACTTCTTCTCAACGGTCTCCATTTCTCTCTAATTAAAAAACTATACACACTTAATACGCTTAACCATTCACGTTCTTCCCAACCAAAATGTGTCTATAATACAAGTGTTCTCCACAAATTACCTTACCTAGGAAATGAAGGCTACGTCTTTGCATTTGGCTAGTCTGTGGCCAAGAGTAAGGTCGGCAACAGACAGTCTTAAAATTCATAATCTGAAAAAACCCCCGAAAAAGAGTTGTACTTTCAGATAAAAAAAACTAAATCAAAATCGGTTCATCCGTTCGGGAGCTACGATGCCACAGACAGACACACAAACAGACAGACAAACAGACAGACAGACAGACAGACAGACGGACAGACAGACAGACAGACAGACACGTCAAACTTATAACACCCCTTCGTTTTTGCGTCGGGGGTTAAAAAAAAGTTGTACCTATACCATCTGTCAGATCTATCTGAAAATTCATAATCTTAAAAAATAAGAGTGCGTGTAGACAGTTGCGAAATTTTATAGAAATCCGTGCACTCGATCTGATTTTTATAGAATGATGTTTATAATTTAAAAAAAAATAGAGATCAAATGTACCAATCTACCAATAGCCTGGTAAAAGGCTCTAAACATGTAAACTTGTTGATGTTTCTACGTAGGTGTCTTCATGCACATAATGCAGCATGTCACGTTAGCTAACGACGATCATTATATCCGATTGTTTACGGCGAAGACGCCATTAAACGTAAAGCAGTGTCCACCTTGACATGCCTTGGTAATCTTTGTATGTTTATAGCACGACTGTTTCAAAGGGCAGGATGTCACAAGTATATTTTTATTAAGTGAATATTATTTCTACTGATGTGTTTGAACAGGAACACTGACATTGAGCGGGGACAAAGTATTCAATGTTTTTTTACGTTTTAGTACGTAATAGGCCTAATAGTTGTCTGATAATGTATCAGAACCAGATGAGATAGCCAAACTGTCATTAAAAGGGTACGCCCTGTGAAGGGCAGTCGGTGATTGAATTATACTGTGCCACGACGCCAGACTGTCGCGATTATTGAGGCAAAATGGAACTTTACGGAGTCTGACGTGACTTTCCGATGACGTCCATATCCGTCTGTGGTGGTTAAAGGCACGCGTCGTGAAAAATAAGCCCCAAGACATTAGGAAGACCAATACGGTCTGTTATTTTAATTAAAATCTATCTGAACGTGTCAAAAAAAGCTAGGTAACGAAAAACGATCATTTTACATACCCAAAGCTGAAATTTGGGGTGCAATGCACAAAAAGAACTTTATAAATACTTTCAAGAACTTGATAGGTTTAGTAGTTTTTGAGAAAAATATTTGATACTTTACCCGTTTTTTCATTGTAAATTTCCATTTGAATACTTTTGTTAAAGGGTGATAGAAGCCTTAAAATGCACTGTTGTGAAACGGCTCACCGGATACCTTACACAAGCAATAACATAGTTAAACTTTGGCGTGGTGATGCCAAATGTTTTTATAAGCATATTAGGAAAGCGCGGCAGGCCTAGGGTTTTTTAAACCTTAAATTTTGCAATTTTTTTCATTATATCCAAAAATAATGTGTGTGTGTGAATTTTATTACGTTATTGGTTATCATCATGCGAGCCGTTTGCTTGTTTGCCACTGACGTGTCTTTACAATAACATGTCAGTTAGCAAACACGGTTATCGAATAAGTACTTACGGTTGACTAGTTAAGTGACCGGCCACACCAGAGCGTCGCGTGTCTCGGGGCGCGCAACGGACGTCCGCGCCACGCCACCTGAGTGTAATTCAAAAAACGTCTCCTCAGTACATTTTGTATAGGAAGGACGTAAGACAAAATGTACTGAGGAGACGCTTCGGTACCTAAGAGGCTTTTAAGCAAACCTACACATTTTTATACCCAATGCACTATTGACCTGACCCCACAAAACATTGCATTAATCTGCATACTTTAAACTCTCCGTTAAAAACATTATTTTTAACAAACCATAATGCACTAAACAAATACTGGTGATTTATGAAGTTAAGACGTTTTTCGTGTTAGGTTAGAGGCTTTGCGTATAGAGGTGAAATCACTTTCTTCACACTCACTAAAGGTAGTATGCTTGTAAAAACGGGTCAAAAGATCTAAGAGGTAACTTTATACTTAATGAGCAGTGGTAGAAAGTGGAAAATGGGTAACTGTATGAGACACTTAAGGTTCCGTAGGTTAAGAGCTTCTACCATGATTTTTAGAATTGGTACGTTACTCGAAAGACTGAAAGTCATGGAAAATAACACATATTGTATGGAGAAAGTAAACAGCTCCCCAAACGGCTGCTTACTAGAACCAAACATTTCCTAGATTTTCCGTGATGTTAACTCTATCTATTCCAGTAACGTATTCTAAGGCACCGGCCACATCAGACCGTCGCGTGTTCGCAGTCCGCGCCACGCCACCTGAGTGTAATTTCTCAGTACATTTTGTATAGGAAGGACGTAAGGCGCGCCGCCAAGCGGCGCGGCGCGCCCCGCCGCCGCCACGCCACCTGGGGCGCGTCTTACGTCTTTCCTATACAAAATGTACTGAGTACTCTGAAGCGGCGTTCTGGTGTGGCCGGTCACTAAAACGTCAATAACTCATGATTTGAGTACTCTTCTCTTAGTCCTGAGCGTAAGTCCGTTTTCACATTATCCGATCGGATGTCGGAAGGATTTCAAAGGAAAAATACAAGATGGCGCCTGTAATGTATGGGATATCGGTCCGACATCCGATATCGGATCGGATAATGTGAAAACGCACTAAGTGTAAGCGAGATGATTATTTTTGATTTCGAGAGATAGATTAGGTAAGCGTAGCGTACCCGGGATCGCTGCTATCATGACTTTTAATTTAATGGTAATTTTTACAAAAAAAGTGTAAAATTCATTTTTAGCAGTTTTAATGATTTTAAATTTTTGTGCATAAATCTGAAAAGTGCGTTTTAAATTTATGAACACAGGTAAAAATATGTTTGATTTTAATTCATCCACGTAAACACTTCGCACACACATTCCCAGCGGATGTCACTTTCCAGCCAGTTTTCTCCCCATCACACATCGTATGAATTAATTTAAAACCAGTGAGAAACGTGTACATTGTATTTAAATAAAAAATGACCTGTAGTAGTGTTAGTGCCCTCAGGCGAAAAGTAGGACACATCGCGAGACGGCGTGACTGTCAGTTAGTAGGTATTTCTTTTTTTCCTTGAGTCTGTCTAGAAATAGTTCTGGTGGATAATTACTACGTGACTGGCTTAGTTAATGACGTATAATTGGCATAAGAATCAGTAACTCAAGTTGTCAATGAAAAAGTACAATATAATTTTATAGTATAATAAACGATTAAACGAAGCTAATAATAATTGCTACATTTTTCCTTGCCTTGTTTTTAAATGCTTGTGTTTAGCCCGATTGTAGTGACGGGTAGAGATTGCCTCTCATAATGTCTACCATTTTTCTGTTCTGTGCAATAAAATGGACTTTTGTCATAACAAAGCAAAGCTACGATGAGTAAACGATATTAATTCATAGATTTGCGAATTGTTTATCAGAACAATTCAGTTTCGCGAAAAAAGAATAGTTTATGCTCATTCCTTCTCATATCAGAAACCGATTTGCTTGCAAAATTCGACCTCACTTAACTGTTAAGCAGCTAACAAAAGCTTCTAATTGTATAAAATGTATAAAATAAAAAGTAACTTGTAACTGCCTAAGTACTGTGCTAAAGTGCCCTCGCGCGGTAACTAGGGCAAACCGCGCGATATACACGGTGTACTGTTACTTACCTTTCTAGACCCTAAGACAAGTCGAAATGAAACCAGAGTAGTGTTTCAATAAGTAGCCCATCTTTAAAGCTACATGTTAGACTGCGCGTAGTGTTTCAATAAGTAGCCCATCTTCAAAGTACGTATGAAATTGTTAGGCTGCGCAATGGACTAATAAAATCAAATGACATTCACTCTCTGAGGCCCTGACAGGCAAGCACGGTCGCGTGATAAACGATATAACATCATGGCGTCCTTTTCGCACTATTTGAAGGTGCGATAGGGACGCACTGATGCGATAAAGTTTATCCAACTAGTGTGATGCGCCCGCTGGATTAAAATAATAAAGCTCGCCGGAATAAAGTTAATGATTAGTCGTCCATCAGCCTCGTAAGCCTAAAGCTATATGGCGGTTGCTCAAATGATGTTTTAAATGTAATTTTGTAAATAAGGTTACTTAATTAAAGTACCTGTTTCCATTAAATTTTCAATTGAGATTCTGCATGCTGCTGGCTAGCTCACGGTCTGAATGCTGATACTAGCAATAATATGAATAGCGACATAACCCCTTTAGTGTTTTTTTTGCTCCCACAATGTTGTAGATGACTTTTAACTTGCGTCTCTCCGTCCAAAACACATATAAGTAAAATTGAGACAAGCGTATTTTTTTTACTCTTAAGATACTTTACTGTAGCTTCTTCATGTACCAACTATGACGGAAAAACATTAACGCAATCGCGAATGATTTATTTGAACCAGGTTTTATAGGCTATTGTTTGAAGATTCAATTAAAAGACGAATTAAATCTATAATTGTAAAAATGGTACTTTAAGTAGAGTCTATATAACCCGGTAATGGAGAAGGTGGAGCATTCTTCCCACGATAGTTCGTTTTATGTTCAAGTTTTATTCTTTTATGATCTTCTTCAATAAATGATATCATTTTTATCTGTGGATATTTATCCAGAGGAGAATCTCATTTTCACTTATTTCGCATTTAACTGTCTCTAAGCATCTAAGCACAAGGTATCGGACCACAAATATGCTAAAACCATCATAATTTGCATGAAAATCACGAATCTCACTAACGTTCTTAAATTTGCACTATAAATCGAGTATTTAATTGAGCAATTATCTAATTATGTTACATTAAGTAGAAGCATTAAAAAACCCATAAGCAAGCGAAATACGCTTACGTCATTTAGTGTCCAGCGCTGGTAGCCAAATGCACAAACGCTCACGATAATATCGTTATTGTAGCTATCTTTATCACTCTTCCGTGTTGGTGCGATAGAGACAAACTACGTTTCGATCGCCACGTAACGTCAACGATGGCCTCATCGGCTAAGCCAGCAGATTATGAGCGCCTTCGCCTATAAGGTTGTTTTTTCTCGAGTTTCTCCAGTCTCATCTTCGTGCTAATCCTACTTACACCCACTTTTAAAATCTTAAATGCTTTAGTATTACAGTAGTTTTTTGAATGTATCAAGTATCCAAAGCACGATGCATTTTTAACATGGCACGCCTGCCGTCCCGCCAAACGGGTTATTGACCTCAGACCTTTGTCACAGAACTTGTAGCTTATGCCTTCAACTGGGTCTTTTACCGACTTCCGACGATGGAGGTAATGTTTTCCGTGTGTATGCTAGCAAATGCTAGTAAATATAATCATATATAAAACTCTTAATGTACCTAAAGTCAGCAGTTACCAGTTACAGACCATAAACTGGTCAACAAGGATATCCACACATTGCACAGACCACACATTGCACAGACCGCGATATTGACAATTGTGTGTCTTACAGCCGAAAATAGGCAATATTTTCGATTTTATAAACCCCCTGTAAAACCTAGGCTTAGAACAGAACGTATCCGATGGGTATTTAGTATGTTTTGCTGTTTTTGCTGCAACACCATTAGCAAAAAGCAAAGATTTTAAAATTCCGAATGTTTCGTGTATTTGAAGTTTCTAACTTTATTAACCCATTCGTAACTTTTATTTTAAAATTGCGACCGTATCTCATAGAATACAATTTATACAATACAATAGAACATCGGCTTTGAAAAGGCGGTCAAAGAAATCAATACCTATTTATTTTCAAATCTCTGCATCACTGCCTGATACGGCGTAATGAAGTTTAAACGCTTTCCAATAAGCCTTCTGTGTAAGAAAGCTATCATTATCTTACGATACGATGGAACATTATAAAGGTATTAAAAATGTATACTTTCTGAGACTCTTAATACCTTTTATCATCACGGAATCGTGATTTTTAATACGACAGTTCATTAAACGCCTACACTTAACCGGTTCTGTATATCATTTGGAATGTTATTGATTTGATTACTGGTATTCGCGCGATGTTTAAGAGTGAGTAAATGTCCATTTGTTAATATTGCCTTGGCTCATGAAATAAAAGTGGAAACGGATTATAACGGTCCTGCGTTGACCACGAATTCTGTAAATGTTCTAACGTCTGTTACATACTTACTTAATATACTTACAGAAGACCATTGGTAAAAATCATTGATGCTCCCCTGGCCTTGATTTTGAGGACTTGTCCTTTAAATCTAAAAGACAAAAAGGATAAAAAGATATATTTGAAGCTGAATAAGCTAAATTCAGTCATTATGACTACAATTTTAAGGTCTTCGACTGTCGGAAGGCCTACCATCAACTTAAAAATACATATACCTGTTCTAAGTAGTCATTGACTTCGTTGAAAAGAAATTCACAATCTTTTGAAGTCGTGGACTATTTTGTTAGGTAGGTAGGCAATACAAGTTTATATTGCATTTCGTACTCCAGTAAAACATCTCATTTCATTAACACAACTTCCAATATCCTCTATACGCGACAATACAAAAAGATATCTCATTAATTCAGGGGTAATGTACCATCCTCAACACTATACGTTTTCAAACTTATTGCCCCGGATTAAAGTAGACTTCAACCATGCTGCGAGCAAATATTTTGCGTGGGAGCCCCATGGTCCTAAATACACGAGCAAAGGTACAATGCACTGGAACAAAAAAAACTCAAGATTCATACGGCGACAGTGTACGTGCTTTGAGTTTCGTACATTTTAGGTGCATTAAAAATGGCGACTACGTTTGAAACGTTAGCTTTTTTTTTACTGTAACACATTATTACACTTATTACAAGACATACGAAATTTCTCCAATTAGATTTTATGTTCTGGCGTTAATTAATAATTTATTTACATGAGAAATTGTATATACCTACTTATATTGAAGCTAAGACTTAAACATACAACTTAATAACAAACTTAAATCTAAAGATAGGTTCTTTAGGTATTGTAATTGTAGTTGTACCAAAGATACTGGTGGCATTTCCTCGCTATATCGGAATATCCGCAATGCCGATACGCTGATCGGTAATGCTACCAGCTCTTTGATCAACAGATACATCAGCCAGTGCGATTTCTGCATAAGTTCTGACATAGTTTTAAGCACCATGTGGATGATGCCTATGGAAGTATGGAATGTTCGTGAAATTAGTAAATCCAGAGCATATATTCCATCTGTAGCTTCAATCACTATCTGCTTCGAGGAACCCTAAAACCAGATGGAACCGCTTATCTTTCATCGGAACTGAACCTTCGTAAACGAAATCCACCTGGTTATGTTATCTCGCATCCAAATTTTTCTCTCACAGTGCTATAATAGAGTAACTGTTGTTGATGTTTGCCAACGCGTATCGAGCCATCAATGGACAACATGACAATGCCATTTTTTGTGACTGCAGAGATTAGTTAATAATAAAGACTACTTCTCGGCGCGATAGGCGATTATGAAGCTTGCGCGGAATCCGTAGTGCTGTAGATAAAATTGTAGTAGGATTCACATTCCCTTGAACTTCGATATCTCGTGTACAAATCCCTTCTTCTTCTTTGTCGTATCCTCATGGCTGAGGGACGTGACGAATGTGGACACTCTTCACCAGTTGTCTCCACGCCACTCGATCCTGGGCCCAGTGCATGCTGGCCTGCAAAGTGGTCTTTGTCACAAACGTTATTCTGTCTGCCCAACGTGTGCCTATGCTTCCACTTCTTCGCTTCCTTGCCATGCGTCCCGTGATTGTGAGCTTCTCTAGACAACAAGTATTCCTCGTTATATTTTTCTTAAACTGTACGAGCAAAGAATAATCCATGCTTCTTGGCGTATTGCGCTAAAATATAACAACTTAAAGGAGCTTAGCTCTGCGAGGAAATTAAGGAGACAGTGGACGACCTTTTACTGTCTTTAAACTGTGGAAGCTGGATTGTTTTTAAAAGTGTATTTTATTTTAACCATAGCAATGGTTTTCAATTTTTCCGGTTGATTCCTTATTTTAGAAGGTAGGAGCGAAATACAAATTCCATACAAGTATATAAAAGCTTGTACCTTGTATAACAGCCAAAAACTCTAATAAAATTTAAAATCAAGCAGTTAGTATTCAGAAAAAAATAAAAGAAATTAAAATTGCAAAGCGGTCCTTCCTTTACAGTCCTTATTATGCACAAGTCTCTACCGGCAGCCATTGACCTTAGATGCCTCGCAATATGAAGGTCCAGCTTTTTCTTTATGCCTTTTTGTTCCGGAGTTAGATGGCGTCTTCATTGTTCGCGGCATTGATGCCAAATGAACTGTCAAGTGTCAATTTGTTACGTTTTGTTGGCCACGGGGACATTATGCACTATTGATTATAGCTGCATAATTACAGTTGTTTTAATTTTTAACAAGCAAAAACGTTACGTACGTACTATTAAGCTTAGAAACATTAGAATTAAAAAATCTCAAAAATACTGTCTCGAGTGAGACTTGAACTATCCGATGCCGTGTGTTCATATTTCACCCAAGTCAATAATTTTACTACTTTTAAATGTATTATGTACGTGCCTTAAGGAAATGAAAAGGAAATTAGCAATTACATAGAAGACAAGATTTATTATGCATTTCAATTGTCAACTAAACATTATTTTTACTACTAGTAGTTAGCTAACAAATATTATCCATAAAGAAACTTAATGTGGCCGTTAACTACCTGTGGCTCCCACTTCGTATGCAGGAAATCGCACTTTTTTCTCTAAGTCAAGAGAGTTCTCAACAGGGGTGCTTGTAAAAACCCACAGATAACATGTTTATATTGTTTATAAAGACACCTATGATATGGCAATTTTACCGCCTTGTGCTCAGAGCATTATATCTGTGGCCTTATTGCTATCAAGAAGGGAAAAAACCTGTCTCGCTTTATTTTCTGTTCATAAGCAAAAAAATTAGATACTATTGATAGAATACTTAAGAAGGCTTACAAGAGGACGGGTACAAGATCTCGCGAGTTACATTACAATGTGGCATTTGATCGGCTCGCTGAATTGGATTGGATAGAAACTTAAAGTCCGTAATTTTACTAAAAACAAATGAAAGTTCGCGCGCCGTGTAAATGGGCAAGGAAAGGATTAGGGAATCAATTTGGCTCTATAGTATCACCCTGATGTATTATCCATCCAAGAATAAACATTGTCTTCCCTTAAGTGCAGGCAATAACGTATACCAGAGTGCATTACACCGGGGCGTAACTAGGCTATCGGTTTACCGGGGCTCCTTGAAATCGTAAAAATTTATCGCGGAACTTAACGACTTATTGTTCCTACGACGCAACCTACTGTTATGTTATTAAAGCCCTAAGCTGTAAACTGAACGGCATTTTGCTCACGAGTAAATAAGTACAGTTTTACGGTTGCTAAAGAGAGTCAAACTGATGCGTCCGAGCCCAAACTCCCAACCCAAAGTCAATCTTCGAGTATTCGACATATTTTGAAATACCTACAGCATTGAAACTTGTTATTTAACTAGTTTTAAGCCTATTTTAATGTACATTATAAACAATAACCTAACCACAACATTTAAATTTTGAAAAACCCCCGACCGCGTAGTAGACCGATTTTCATGAAACATGGCTAAGAACACTCCCGACTTACTCAGCTTTCAGACAAAAAAAACTAAATCCAAATAGGTTTATCCGTTCGGGAGCTACAATGCCACAGACAGGCAGGCAAACAGACAGACAGACACACACACAGACAGACAGACACGTCGTTTTTGCGTCGGGGGTTAATAAAGCCTAATAAAATCATTATATCAGTAAAGAAAGATACACGATGATCCGACACGATAGGCCCATGGTCTTCAAAGGGTTTGCCAAAATGAAGCTGAAATATTGTTAATATTATGATAAAATTTAAAAAAAATCTCCGTTTTCTAATTCGTTGGAATAAGCTATTCCCACTTTAGGGAAGAGCCAAGTATTTTACGATTACTTTACCTACTGTTAAAATTATTGCCACACTTATATTTTTTGTATAGTTTATAGACTCTATTGTTTTCTTGCGCAATGGGTTTCAATTTCGTTGATTTTATATTTAGTTTGTAACGGACACCGTTAGTTAAGCTAGCGAAACGCAGTATTGTCTTTATCGCAAGCGACCAAAAAGCACTATTATATAGTGGCATCTAAAGCCATCCAGTTAGTGCTGATCCTCAGGTCAACTGACACTGGTTACCTTAAAGTGAATAGTACCTTACCGTCATCCTCCCATTCATCTGATCATTTGTAATCCTAACCATAGAAGGTGAATCCATGGTCAAGATGACAGTGTTATGTGTTGTAGAGTGTCAAGGGGTTTCATTCCATTGACAAGTAACCAAGAGCGACAAAGCTCAGGGTTATAACTGAGAAAATTATATCTGTCACTCTAATAGTTACTCGTTAGCTCAATTTGAATAAAAAATAAAGATTTTAACTTCTGATTAGCAGAAACGTCTGCAATCGATGCCGTTAGGCTTAGAATAAATTTAAAAGTGGAAAATGTCTGCAGATGTCGGCAGACATTTTCCACTTTAAAAAAAAATAAAGATGTCTGTGCACACAATTACGCTCTCCAATGAGAACGATTTGGATTATTTAGATTGATGTTTGATCCGTATCTCTCGTTTACTCTTTGACATTCTCGGTACAATACAACAATACGGTATTGAACAAGTAGGCACAATTTTTGTTACTTAGGTTTTAGGTATGACCTTAATTTTCTGCTCTGATTCAAAGAATTCAAAAGATTCAAAACCACCTGACCTGAAGTAATATTGGTTCCATACCATGAAAATCTTTAAAACAAACAACGGTCTGAATAATATGAATATCAAAATCATTTGAGCTAAAATACACCGTCTACGTTATATTGGTTGACTCAAGAACTCCGCGCGCCGACGCTCGCGCATTCATATTACGGCCAGGTCGGATCTAACACGACTTATCTGACAGATTGATCGTCGTGTACGGTACTAAACAAAGAACGAATCATACCTTCAGTAGGACGACTCTTATTATAAGCTTCATACTATACAACTATACAGTTTCAATGGCACGAATCGTATTGCTGTAACTGTATCAAACTGCTTTGGAAACTTCCAGATATCTAGTAGTTGTTCAAGTGTTTGTATTACGTAACTAAGGTCGAAGGTTTCGTAGTTACAGGGTCAAATAATATTTGCGTAGGTGTAGGAAGTAGTGTCGTCAGTGAGATAATCCTAATGTTAACAAAGCTTAATTGTGATTACAAGGCTCACTTTACAAAAACATTGTCTTTGATACAGCGCTATGGTAGATTAAAATCTGCATGAAACCTGGAATAGCTGTATGACCAACCTGACGACCAACTATGAAACGATTCACCCTTGAAGAGTCCAGTGACGCTAAATGAGCTAAATCTTGATGCCACTTTTACTAATGCCCGGTGTCTAGTATGTCTAGATCTACTGTTGCTTCTACTCGTGTGGGAAGTGTGTCTACAGCACAGTCCTCATCTCCCGTCCTTCATGAAGATACGACGAAGAAGAAGAAGAATTACATGACAATGGTTAGGATCGGAGGCCCATTTGCAACGTATCGATGGACTTTCAAAGATCGAACTTTGATGTCTTTCATATTGATCATAAAATGACTAAGCTCGAATGACGAAATAGCCAAATAACTAGCTATAAAAACGCATAATGGCATAATTGTCGGTCATCATGAAGGTAATTAACTCGTCGCATCACTTGAACTATTCTGACGTGAAAAGGTGACGGCAAAAGGTTGCGACCTCGAAAGGTCTCTAAATTAGTACGTTACGAGTTCAAGAGATAATAGAATGTAAGATAAGTAATAGTGGGGACGTTTATCGACAAAAAGAGGCCAAACCTTTTTTTTCTTGACCAAAGCATGAAACTTGGCACAGTTGTTCCTTATATCAAAATAAGCCGATTAAGATCGGGAGCCTTCGGGAGCCTCCCCCCTGGGGCTCGGGAGGGGGGGTCAAAGTACCGCTTCACCCGGCTTGCTTTGAAAAATTCTAACATACCCCGTTTAGTTCATAGGTATCGTTTTCGAGTAAATCAATAACGTAGAATTCATTTTTGGTACTAAAATTATAATTTAATGGTAAATAAAATAAAAAAAATGAAAAGTTTGAAATTTTCATCTATGACTTACAAATTCAAGTCATCATAAATGTCAAACTGTTAGCTTTTTCTACAAATAAAAAATATGATATGAAAGCCTATTTAATATAGATTATGAATAATATAACTTTTACCCACCTTTACTAAAGTTAAGTTTCATAAAAAAAACCTTTAAGCCGCGCGGCGTCGGGACGCCGCGAGCGTAATTTTAAAATGCCTTTATTTTAAAAAACTCTATTAGAACCCGTTTAGCTATTAGGTCATGTTTAGTATCATTTTCGAGTAAATAAATAACGTAGAATTTAGTTTTGGTACTAAAATTACCATTTAATGTTAAATGAAATAAAAAAAAATAAAAAATTCTGTGAGTTGCAAATTCAAGTCATCATAAATGTCAAACGGTTTGCTTTTTCTATAAATATAAAAATATGATATTAAAGCCTATTCACAAAGGATAGTACGCGTTCACTTTCATATATTTGATCGCCAGTATCAGAGGTGTGTTAATGCATAAATAGAAAAAGATTCATTATTATTGACTCCGGTGTCGACAACGGCAACACTCAGGTCGGACCACACGATCTAAAGACCGACTGTACCTGTTATTTATTCATTGTAGTGAATCCTGTAAGAAATTTAATTAATAGTATTTTATACAATCGTGATATAATACAAAACTTTTCAGTCGAGTACTATGTGTAGTACGGTACGAGAGTGAAAAGCTTAATTATATCACTATTGTATACAATACTTTTTCTACGAGTCATCACCTTCATCATCAATGGACGGAAATATCACCATTCATGCAAGTTAAAATTAATGTCAATAGAGTCGTTCACCGTTGTATCAACATCGAATTACCTATCAACCAATTGTTTGTAATAACCGTCTCTGATTGGCCGATAACGCGACAGATAAAAAAAATGTGTTTCAGATGCAGGAAAATTTGCCAGGTATCGCAAATTAGTATAGAAATTGTATGAAGTTCTATTTTTGAAATTATTATAGTTAACGAATGTCAATTATAATGAGCTTATTATAATTGAGTCGGAACTGCCATAGAGTATCCAACACTGAAAAGTTAGCACTAAGTTTAGTCTGTGGTGTCCTAATTAACAGATTACTCATACTCATACTATACATTCCCTTCACAGAGACATAGCTGGGTACATATGGAACTGCATAAGGAAGGCTCTACCCTCTTTATGCAGTTGCATCGGTTTTTGCAACCTGATTTACATTTACATCTTGTAACTTCTAAGCATATACTGGCCACTTCAGTGTTGCCTGACTGGGATGGAAGGAAGAAGGAGACGAATGGGTACCACACTACCCATTCGTCTCCTTCTTCCTTCCATCCCCAAGAAGACGGACTTGGCAAATTTTGGTGTGGCACCAACGCCTGACTCCAAACAAGAACGCCCTGAGTCCCATTTCTCAAAACTGAAAGTTACAAGTTACAAGCGGAAGTCTCTTTGCAACTTGTCATATTAGACATGGACAACCAGTTGAAAATTGTAACTTGTAGCTTCGAGAAATGGGCCCCTGGTACACTGTGCGCAGTATATGCTGATGCAAGGCAGCCTCTGAAGGAGGTATGTTCTCCAATTGTCGATCTTTTCTGGTACCTAAAGAGGTAGGTACTTCGACCACTCATTCACCGTTACGCAACGACTTGGTCTGAAACAATATGTGCATTATCATTTTAGAGTCTACAACTATCAAATTACAACTTTTTGGTGGATCACGTAACCTTCAGTATTACCCACTTACGTTACGTATCATACAAAATTATTACAAACTTTAGTAGAATCTGATTTGCCTCTGATATTGCTCCATCTTGTAATAGTTTGACACCTTGGGTGGCCTGGCTAAGTTTCAAAATCAAAAGAAAACGTTTCTAGATTAGACATAGTATGGGATAGGTACGATAAACGCAGCTTGAAACGATCAACAAGGGAGAAACATGGCCACTCAAGGCTTCAAACTATTACGAGATGGAGCAATATCATAGATAGGCTAATCATATTCTACTAAAGTTTGTAATTATTTTGTATGATAGGTAAGTGTGTAATAGTGAAGGTGATCCACCAAAATGTTGTAATTTGATTAGTTGCAGAATCTGTTTAAATAAAATGACAATGCACATATTGTTTCAGATCAAGGTCCTTACGGAGCAGTGAATGAGTGCCGGACACAGACCAACCCCTATAGACATCTATTACAAGACGACTCGCGGTGGCCAGCCTTCCTAGTATTTGCACTGATATAAGCGCGGGCGCTCGCCGTGCCCGATCAGTATCGACCAAGTAACAGACCCGAAAGCAGCGCGTGTTTTTCGCACAAAAAAATTGGAAAAGGGTATTTTGATGCCTTAAAGATGTCCACCTGTAGTGTGAAATGGTGTGGAAAGGTAACAAGAAGCTCAAATTTAAAAACAGACGGCATTACATTCCACAAATAAGTCATATTTATAATTTATTCAGAGCCGGCATAGGTCAACTTACATTGGCCACTTACGCGTCAGTAGAGGGACAGTCATACTTCTGTCCCTTTTCATCTGGCGCGACTGCCCGCCGTCCTTGAAACGGCCAATCACAGCGCGCTTAACACATTCCCCGCCCGCTCCTCGCACCCCAAACACTGGTGACTCGTATCGCGAACCAAATATACAAGACTGCCACTCTATAGGAGGTTCTCTGTGGTGCCGGAAGAACCTCTTTACTAGAAAAGATCGACACTTGGAGAACATACCTCCTTCCGAGGCTGCCTTACTTCATCATATACTGCCATTTGATTTGTCTAAGACTGGGGCTAAAGACATGCCAACCACACCCTTGCTGCCGACGCATTAGGACACCACGGACTCCACTGCCAGTCTAGTGCTGGCCGAATTTTGTGACACGCTGCACTTAACGATTTAATCCGCAAGGCTCTCGGCACAGCGAACATACCGACAACCCTCGAACCTGTCGGCTTGTCAGCAGCAGACGGAAAGCGGCCTGATGGTTGCTCGCTTTTGCCTTGGTTTCTGGGACGACCCTTGGCGTGGGGCGTGACCTGTGTGGATACCTTGGCTCCGTCCAACGTCTAACGTTCGGCCCAGAAACCAGGGACTGCTGCTGCAAAACGCCCAGTTTAAACGCGCAAATATGCATTTTTAAAAAACAACTACATATTTGCGGCAATTGCATTTGAAACATTTGGACCATGGTCATCAGACACCAACCAGTTCGTGAAGGAAGTTTCCACCAAACTTGTCTGGGTGTTTGGTGACATAGGCATAGGCTTTTACATCATATTTTTTATTAAAAGAAAAAGCAAACAGTTGACATTTTTGTTGACTTGAATTTGCAAATCATAGATGAATATTTTTTTTTATTTATTTACCATTAAATTATAATTGTAGTACCAAAAATAAATTCTTTGTTATTAATTTACTCGAAAACTATATCAAACATGACCTAATAGCTAAACCGGGTCTAATAGAGTTTTTAAAATAGAGGTATTTTAAAATTACGCTCACGGCGTCCCGACGCCGCGCGTTGTAAAGTAATTTTTTTGTGGAACTTAACGTTTGTGAAGGTGGATAAAGTTATATTTTTTATAATCTATATTAAATAGGCTTTCATATCATATTTTTTATTTTTAGAAAACGCAAACAGTTTGTCATTTATGATGACTTGAATTTGTAAATCATGGATGAAAATTTAAAATTTTTTAATTTTTTTAAATTTTACTTACCATTAAATTATAATTTTAGTACCAAAAATGAATTCTACGTTATTGATTAACTCGAAAACGATATCAAACATGACCTAATAGCTAAACGGGGTCTAATAGAGTTTCTAAAATAAAGGCATTTTAAAATTACGCTCGCGGCGTCCCGACGCCGCGCGTCTTAAAGTAATTTTTTTGTGGAACTTAACGTTAGTAAAGGTGGATAAAAGTTATATGTTTTATAATCTATATTAAATAGGCTATCATGTCATATTTTTTATTTATAGAAAAAGCAAACAGTTTGTCATTTATGATGACCTGAATTTGTAAATCATGGATGAAAATTTCAATTTTTTTACTTTTTTTTATTTTATTTACCATTAAATTATAATTTTAGTACTAAAAACTAATTCTACGTTATTGATTTACTCGAAAACGATACCAAACATGACCTATTAACTAAACGGGGTAAGTTAGAATTTTTCAAACCAAGCCGGGTGAAGCGGTACTTTGACCCCCCCTCCCGGGCCCCAGGGGGGAGGCTCCCGAAGGCTCCCGATCTTAATCGGCTTATTTTGATATAAGGAACAACTGTGCCAAGTTTCATGCTTTGGTCAAAAAATTTAAGGTTTTGCAATAAACTCCCCAGCTATAAGTATAGATGAGAGATTGTAAGATGTTTGACTTCGCTATGTTTTTTCTAGTCCAAGTTTTGGTAAAAGTTGTTCAGTATAACAATTGTAGGATATTATATTGACCGGGATATAGACCGCGATAACCTTTTTCATTTTTGTCGAGCTCCCAATATTTCGACGCAGTTGCGTGCATCATGATCACGGAAAACTGACGAAGGCGGGTGGATGTCCATGTTGATGCGTAGACCTACAGCTTCGCGCGCGTCGGCTGCGTTCACTTTCAGCGTTACCACTGGTCGCATTCAAACTCTTAATTGTAGGATACTAATAAAACATCATTTTTCTGTATTCATTTATGTCGTAAGTGATTAATTCAACATATACCTTTGTTTCTGTTATCCAACGCGATGTGCTCCAGTTAATTTAAAGCTTTACGATAAGAACTTTACAGCCTGTTTGAACGAATTCATTATTAAAATAACGAGATTTTCTTATCAGAACTTGATAACCTACTGAATTAACGAGAACTAATCTTGATTACTCTTGTGACTTCATCGCGTATGATTCCGTATAGTGTCCGTGACATCTTGCATTATGATATGATACAGAAGAGCGTGCAGATTAAAATATTCGTCATACGATTCTCGGGTTTATTTTTGACTTTTACGTCCGAACCACTATCTACTGTTTTGGACCCAGGGGGCCAGGGGCAACATTACAGTAGGTACATACAATCAAATGTTTTACATCCAGAATTTTGGAATAATTTCACTAACCTTAAGTGCGATGTGCATAAAAAAACTTGTTTCTCTCGAATTGCAGACTCCTTTTTGTAAAAAAAAATTCTATCGACGTAAAAAAAAAAACAAGAATTATCGACTGTACATATCTTGTTTTGAACTCTAATTCTGATATTTTATACATAATCCCATAGGCAGTTACTAAATAGTTACCTATCACATTCTGTGTAGATTATCCGACCATATTGACACCTATACAAGGTACTTAGTTACCATTAGCGTTCCGCAGAGAAGTAGTGCAAATTGAATTTGTGCGCACAGAAGAAGTCGTGACGATACCCCACTGTTTTCACTTAACAGACGACACGAGGGCACGAATTCGTAGAATATGTGTGTTCTTAATGATAAATCCAACTAACTAGCCTCCCGAGTAGGGCTGCCATCCGTCCGGGTTTCCCCGGATTTGTCCTAGTTTGGAAGCCGTCCGGGGTCCGTCCGGGCGGGGAAACAAGAAGTGTCCGGGGAAAACCCGGACACTTTTCACGTAAGGGGGCAACTCATTGAATTTAAGTATTTATCAGCGAATTTAAGTTGGCTGATTAACTAATATCCGTTTACATAATAAAAAACCGGCCAAATGCGACTCGGACTCGCCCACCGAGGGTTCCGTATTCGTACAAACGTTCAATGGTTAAAAAAAACTTAGTTCATATATGTAACTCTAATGATCTGTCTAGAAGTATAGGTACTAATGAGCATTATTGTGTACATACTATATATACCTCTCGGTGAATTCTCTAATTTGCGCGACCTGTATTGTGTGATGGTTTTTCAGGGATAATTCTTCTGATCTTAACCGATTTCGACAGTTTTTATTTTATTTGAAAGATAATATTTTAGGTAAAATCTCGTATAATTTTGAAATATGATATGGATGTATAATATGTATATGCAAGGGTGGTAAAATTGAAAGTTGAAATTGAAAAGTTTTTTGTCAATTAAAAAAACAGTTTCCAAGATACACACTCGATTTAATTTTTCCTGTAGGTAATATATAGCATAAAGCCAATGTTTCGTAAAATGTTTACAATTTTTCGTTGGTAAACTTCGGAGATAAGGGGGCCGGGGGAAAAACGGTACTTTTTAAACATTTTCCTTCAAAACTCTTTTTTTTTTCTTCAACAAAAAAATTATAAGAAATAGTTTTGATAATTATGTGCAATTTGAGCTCTTTCTAATTTGACCTAGTAACTTAGTAACTTAAAAAAAAGACAATTTTTTTTTTTTTGTAAGATTTTTTTTTTGTTATTGTTATTGCAAATGTGCATTTTCGCGAAAAAGATTCTAAAACTGTTTTTTGTAAAATAGGTAAATTTCACGTTTTCCCTACTCAGAATCAACGAGCCCTTTCGATCCTACTAGGTAAAAAAAAGCGTCCCAAATTTAATTCTTCCACTTCGTTACCATTTTTCAAATACTTTGTACAGCGATTACAAAGTGGAAAGTACGCAAAAGAATAGAAAATTTTGTGACTACTTTTTTTGTCTCCTGTTTTTTGCCCTAGATAGAAAGGGCTCGTTATTCTGAGTAGGAAAAACATAAAATTTACCTACCTTAAAAAAATTTTTTTGGTGTTTCTTCTCGCGAAAATGCCCAAATTACACATTGTGTGAAATTAAAAAAATAAATGGATGAAAATGAAAGGTCATGTTTTTTAAAAAAAAATTCTGACTCGTCCGGGGAAAAAATGCGATTTACGCCAAATGTCCGGGTTTTTTGTATCTTTGTCCGGGTTTGGCGAAATTCGAGATGGCAGCCCTACTCCCGAGTCTTGACGATTTCAAAATTTTCCGTCTCATTTTTATTTTTTGCTGATTTTGAAGCTGTTAAATTGACAAAGGGTCAAAAAAAGTGAAGATAATTGAGGCCTTTATATCTACAGTACCACCAGATCCAGTCCTCTGCAAAGCGGACTGGTTCTGGTGGTGCTGTAGATGTAAAGCGCGAGCGTACCTGTAGCCTGTAGCCCACCGTTAGAGAACAATAGCGGCAGATGGGGGGGTTGTTTTAGTGGGTAGACTTGGGGTCTCATTAGAAAAAAGGCCTTTATATATATAGAACAGCTATAATATAATAAGTAAGTAGGAGAGAGTTTTTAAGACCATACCTTGAAGTTGGGTGGTTTTGTGGTACCTACTTAACCTTAAAATATCTAGGCTAGACTAGCATGTCTAACAAAGGCAAATCTTAGTCGTGCTTTAAGATAATGTTAGGCATTAGGAAGAGAAATATAATGTCAATGTTGCACGTTGTTGTCCTTTCTAAATAGGCGAACCCACAACTTGGTTTATCATTCACTAAACGTAAATATATCTCCTGTTGTCTTTGCCAGTCGCTTTTCGGTTAATTCCAACAACTAGGCCTAGTAACCCCTCGGGTTGGAATGTCAGATGGCAGTCGCTTTCGTAAAAACTAGTGCCTACGCCAAATCTTGGGATTAGTTGTCAAAGCGGGCCCCAAGTTCCATCCATGAGCCGTGGCAAATGCCGGGATAACGCAAGGAGGATGATAATGATGATGATCTCATGTTGCCTTCGTACAACTTGCATGGGCTTCATTTATTAATGAAATAGATAGATATGCTAATTTGAATGCCTAAATTGTAGGTAGCGTACTAATCTAAAGTAAAATTCAGATTTTCTTACCAGCAGCAGTAGTATAAAAGATTTTTTTGAGTAAGAAAATGACAAATGAAAATGATTTTCTCGTCCTTATCTCCAATAAGAAGTAGAAAGCAGCGCTTGCTGCTAAGAGCGCCGATTCCAAGCAAAACGTCCCACTTTCTGACTAGCCATAAGGACAATTCGATGACAGATTATGAGGTTTTTATGGTAGTTAAGCTTCAAAGTGCGACCTTTGACTAGACTTCGACACATTTTGTTCTACCAGAAACGGCGAAGATATTGCCTTAGGTTTATACAGACTTGTTCTTTTATAACCCTCGCTAACCCTCGCCTAGAAAATACTCGCTTCATCATCGTTTTAAGCGCTCTCGAGATAATATTACACTGGTCTGGCCCTAACCCACTAGCCCCAAGTAGTCGGTGAGCCTTATGACTTGCCTACCTACAGCTATCGGTGAATGTCAGGTACCTTTGAACTATGCGGCGCTAAAAATAGATTGGTAGCCATTGATTGAGACAAATGAGCGGAAGAATGCGAATTAAAATCCCATCTTGATTTGATTTCATTGGGTCATACGGTCAACTCAAATTAATGGATACTTTGTCCCAGATACTCCTTACTATATAACACTTGCGAGCAGTTAGACTACTGTTCGCAACAATTCCTTTATTGCTTCTGCTGGTTAGATACTTCATACTTCTGTCTTTAAGTTACAAGACAAATCTTATAAGATAAATTACACCAAACCGTGTGTTACCATTGCCGACGTTGATCAGTCTGTTAATAAACTGTGGTTGGCATCACGCTTGGCCTTTAATTATAGGTAACTTGCTGAGTCAATAAGTAGCCTATCGTCACTACTTTTAAAAAAACTTGTATCTTCGTCTGTCAATGAAAAGAAAATTGTAGTAAGTATGTATGGAATGCATATAGACTTACTGCGTTTTAACTTTGAGGAACAGTGTGAGATACGAGATTTTTTAAAAGTAGTGACGCTATGTCACTCACTCTCCATCCCTTCAACTATCTCCACTTAAAAAATCACGTCAATACGTCGCTCCGTTTTGCCGTGACAGACGGACAAATAAACAGACACACACACTTTCCCATTTATAATATTAGTATGGATTTATACAGGCATTTTATATTTTCGCTTGTTCTTGAAAAACAGCTGTACGAGTATAGCGTTATGAGAAATATTTTCACATTACATCATTTACATCAATCATCAATTCATCAGATGCCTCTAGTCAAGACTGATGTTGTTTGTCCGACAAAAATATTTTAGGCTCCTGGCTTACCTCAAGGTTATTTCAGATGTAAACATATTTTGCATGATCTCTTAGACATGAAGGTGTTAAGATATACTTTATTCATAACATAACATGCGTAAGGAGTTTATGTAAGACCAGATCAGGTTACGAAGTACCTATACATGTTCTGAGCAAATAATAACGTCCTACATATTCCTTAAATTAGTAAACGTTAGGCAGATAATTGATAACGGGTTGAAAGAAGACGAAATTGAGATATTACATTGACATATAGCAAACAATATAAGTACTGCCACCAGCAAAACACAACAAAGTTCGGGAAAAATTCGGACACGATTTTATTTGTAGCCATAAGAGTGTATCACATATGTATTTGCGGCCTTCAGAGTAACAATCATATTGTTGTATTATTGAACTGTACCTATATACGAAAATCTCTTTGACCCGAATACATTACTAGATTTCGTAACGCTCATTTCAATGGGCTTTTAACGTGGAAAACACACTCGCTTTCTACTCACACATATCTATGAATGATGTAACGGTACTTTACCTTGACCGAAAAGGGCCTATTCTCAAATCGGTGACATCATACTGCCGAATACTACTGTTTGTTTACAGAGTTGACCGATCATAAAGCTCTATTCAAGATTTTTTAATTCGACGTCGTGATATTGATAATTGGTGACGCACTATTCTGCCCTGCTAAGCCGAGTGGCGCTATCTCAACCAAATGATTTTGAAAATGGAACTGTCAGCTATAGATGCTTAAGTATAAGTTAGCTATGGATTTTCGCTTGAGATAGCGCTTTTTAGCTTAGGAGTTCAGTATTATGATTGTCAGTCTGGCTAGGGAATGTTGACTGTTGAGTGTTGGCCCTAGTATCTCATTATAATAACCACAGATTTTTTTTAATCACTAAATCAAATGTCAATGTGACTATCACACCAATGATTTTTGATAGACAAACAGTACTTATGTGCTACAGGTTTTTAGAATATGCTGCGTTTTTGTAGGTTTACTTGTAGCTCCAGTTTTGAATCGTGGCTTTGGATTGTCATAGTGTAACGTAAAGTTCGCTTGATACCATGTATAGAAAATCTATTACAAAGGCAACAATATTTCTGGCTACCATTTTAACTACTTGAATAGACCCGTTATATCTTAGATGGCGTAATATGGTAATAATTGACAAGGTCGCCGATGATCCTTTATGGGTAAATTCAACTTTACATAACGAGGGATCTATAGTTATTTGTTATACAAGGGGGCAAAGTTGTATTTTAACGCCGAGTGTGGAATTGAAAAACGAGTAAGTGAAAGGATTCTATAGTTGAACCACGAGCGAAGCGAGTGGTTCGAGAATAGAATCCTGAATTTGCGAGTTTTTTAACACACGAGAAGTAAAATACATTTGCACCCGAGTGTAACACAAAACTTTTCCCCTCACTATAGCGAAGAAACTACAACGCAAAAAATGCGTTTATCACTGCTTCCAGTAGTTCCACAGGTGGTAAATCATCTATATTACTAGATTCACCTACTTTTATCAATTTTAAAGCAGTTAATTTGACTTTATTCAAGGTCAAATTACTTTACCCACTAGTGGATAAAATGCGTTTTTACCCGCTGGTATTAAAGGACAAAACACGTGTTTCCGAGCTAGTGAGGGGAAAATGTATTTACTTTATCTGTTATGATTTTAACCACGCACGTGAGACTTTGATTCTCAACTCAAGATACTAAACAAATAACAATGCTTTATTTAATGAAATAAGGTATACATTCAGTTAATAAAACCATTTTTGTGTGGGATAACGTAATCTATTGTGCTCTCGTATATGTCTTTTTGTTCGTCTTTGCTACAAAGGTACGAGTAAATCGTTTTTTTTAATGTGATCTCGACAATTTGTTTACTTAGATGAGGCACCATTGTAAAGGCTTCCATTTTAAACACATAAATTGAATAATAAATGGTTGTGTATCAAAGTAGGTACATCTGATGACTATGTATGGTTTGCTAATAAGACAATTAGCATTCCATGAGCAATAATTGTTTAGCTATCACAGTGTACTTTAATGAAGGTATAACGGTGTACATTATGAAAACTAGCCGTAATTTGTAAATAGTAGTGACTATTAATTAGATTTTCCGGTTTAATGGATTCGAGTTGGCAATATTTGCATGATTATCTCTAGCCCATTAAACATTTTTGCATGCTATTTATGGCATTTACATATGCCTTTGATGTGCCATCGGAATGCTTCCAAAAAAATTTGTAAGTTTGATATTGAAACTTAAGATAGGTAATTCTTATCGATTGAAATTTCAGAGAACTGTCCGCATCTTACAAATCTGCATCTGTAGTTTATGCTTTTTCAAAAATTAATACGCGAATGCTAGCATGAATGACATCCGGATGTGCACACTAGGCTTAAGATTTTTTTTTGCGTTTATCTAAGTCTCTATGAATATGTTACATGATAGCGAAAAATGTATGTAATTTTTTTAATAATCGTTTTACTACGCTGTTCAGTTTCTCCATACCAATAATATCATATTCCGCAAATTCTTCAAAAAAATTCTTACGTTAAACCTCTTTGTCCATAGTCGAGAACCCGAACTACGACAAAGGCTACTTCGGGCCATGGCGCATGTGCAAGAGTCTTCTCTACAACAGGGAGAAATGTGGCGACGATGTCTCCAAATTCCGGCCATCGAGTAAGTACTCTTTTCAGAATATCATATTAAGGTGTCACCAAAAGCGAGTTTGCGCTATGAACTATCGTATCGGCGATAGAAATAACAAAAGATAGTCACTCCCGTGTAAATGAAAGAGACGTGATGATAGCGCGAGCGAGTTATATTCGTCGCCCTGGTGGGACGTGGGACCAGTGCGTTTGGCAGGGATTGAAAACCGCTGTTTTCTTAAGGCTCGAATAGTTTCCCAAAAAGTTTTCCGATTCCTTGGTTAGAGCATATTCCCATTTATAATTCTCACTCTAGAAGCTGTGAAGGCTACTGTTGATGTTGCTTTTCACCGATTCGATGTCAAGCTAACGAAGAAACAAAATACAATTCAATTTAACGTTTTTTCCATGTCCAATATGTCCATTAGACCCATGGGAAATTGGGAATGGAGGAGCTAGGGATTAGCGGCTTAAACAGCCGTCTAAAAAACGAAAGTACTTCATTCCATCATAATGAAAAAATAACAACAGACCGGTTTTACCTCGAAAGGTATAATCATTTTGAAAATAGGGTGTCTTGAAACACGCTTTTTACGCGATCGTCTAGACTAGATGAAGTGGATTGCTTAATATCTACTGATCTCTTTATAATGGATTTTATAAACAAATCGTCATCCATAATCTATAGTTTCCGTCTTATTATTTTAAAACGGATTCTAGTATAAGTTCGTATAATCATATTTTTTAAACCAAAACAATAAAGTTCAAAAGGAACCGGGATACATTTTCTATAAGTTCTATTATTACATTCATGTATATTAGGCTGGGCCGTTTATGTATGAGAATTATTTTTTTTTCGAATTTCATGACGCAATACCTGTCAAAAGTTGCGGCTTGGAATGCACATTTTAATGATATAATTGGTTTTCAATAATTTTAATGTCTTGAGCCCTCTACCTGCCCTCGAAAAATGAAATTTTACCGATTTTTTCAGTAATTTTGAGTAAGTTGCTACTTTGACTAATGATGCGAAATAGAATACTTTTTGAAGCTACGAAATAAATAAAAGTCTGATTTATAATAAAAACATAACGTTTTTATTATAATTTTTAAGAAAAGATACAAAAATCGATGCCATACAACACAACAAATAAACAGAATTTCGTTAGTTTTTGACACTTATTTGAATCAAATTCGGTATGAGATACCAGTGTATTTTTAATTAATCCATCCCTGGCCAGTTCTCCTATAACACTTTCAGAGGCTTCAGTCACTAATTTAACCATTCTTTCAACCGCTTGCGTGTGGCAAGGGTACTCGTTTCTGATACTAAAGTTTTATCCGTTCTTCCGTCAAAGTAAATACTTTTTAGTGTAATACTGCTCGATTCTTCTTGTCTCCAATCTTGATTTATTAATTTCTCTATGGATTTTATTTTTATCAATTATTAAATTCCTGTACTCCATCTACTAAAACTGTTGTGGTGAGAGCTGCAGCTGTGCGTGATGACAATCGATATCGATCGCATAAGGTCGCAACAGTTGGAAGTGAGACCAGGTTGTAATTCTTCTGTTTTAGATCAGTGGGTACAGTTGCAGTGTCATTTTGAAGATCGGTATTCGATTCAGGAGTGTTTTTTGTGTCCTTTCGCTGAGCTCGGCTAGTCACTGGCTTTGGCAAAAGTACATTAGCGTCGATAGAACTTTGGCCTTGTTTTTCGTTCCTTAACATCCTATTTTGAATTTTCTGTGTCTCTATCTTATCTGTATTGCCAATAATCATTTTTCTTTCACCTCTTTGATCCACTAAAAATTGAATTTCTTTCACGGGTACTTTTCGTTCTTTCGGGCAACTGCATTTTTCCTTACACTTGCAAGAACTTATGTCAAACAACGTAGTCAGGCAATAATACTTATAGTTATCCCATTTTTGTTCGAATGAGTTAGTCTTTTTAGAAGTAGGATACCTTACTTGTCAAAGGTATTTTTGTCAAAATGGAGTTTCAGCAATTGCCTGATACGGTCTTGAGAAACTGTAGGGAGAGACGCGTTTTTCCAAATAAGGTGAATTTCTTCACTTACCAATTGGAAAATGTCGGAGTGAGCAGGTTGTTTCCCGTTATGTTTCATCTTCAATTCATGTCTCTTCAGTAATATACACTTAATTACCTAGTGAGGTAAATAAGCCTAGTGAGGTCTGAGCTAAATAATAAACAGATCCCTACAATAAGTGTATTGTAGGGATCTGTTTATTATTTAGCTCAGAGAACGTTCCAAACATAGGGCAAACAGTTTCACTCCGTCGTGCTCCGGCGAATCCAAATAAAGGATCGTCACTCATTTTTATATTAAATATAGAACTATTATAACTATAAAAAGTAAATATCAGGTTTAAAAATACTGTCTTCGTACATGAAATCCTATCGCAATACACCGTACAGTACTTATAGGTTTAGAGAAGTAGAGCAAATGACGCGTCGTTACTAGTGGTTTTAAGCCAAAAATCACGTTAGAACAAGTACTGTTGAAATGTTGTGAACAGGTGTAATCTTGCTAGAATGTTGTTAATTAGTGACAGTATCATATACCGCAATAAGAAAAAGTCTAAATATATTTAAAAAAAATAATTCTATTAAGTATATGAAATTAAATTTAAATCCAAAATTGCACTTTTTTTTTAAATACAAACGTCGGTAGAGGGCTAAATATACGACATGGGATTTTTTAAATTATTTTTACTGCAATGTGCTATTTTTTCTGCAACTTTTGAGGGGTCTTGCGTTGCGAAATTCGGAAAAAAATTCAAACGGCCCACCCTAATGTATATTGCCCTTGAGCTACTCTTGATTTAACATCAAAGTCGTTCAGTGTCTGCGGAATTATAGATATAAATATCTACATATGTGGTTAACCTTAAGGGATTTAATAGCGTGAGAATTAATTGAGTCAAGTCGTGGAATGATGTTTTAAGTTTTGAACTTGCTGAAAAGGCTGAGTGAGACAAAGCCTGTGATACACATGCCTGGAGCTTGCACAACTGCCAGTCGCATTTCTACAGCAGTTCCAAGTCCAATTGGATTGATTAAAAATTACCTTTATTTAGTTTTTGCACGTAGAAATATCAATCACAGTTATTGTACAAATTAATTTAGCATGACTGCCAAATAAATACGGCAACTGTATTCAGTATTCACACTTTCATTTTGGATTTACCGTTATAAAGTATATTATCTTTTTGTGAGAATAATTATTTTGCAGCGAAATCTGATTCGTTCTGCATTCATTCTTGCGTATGGCTTTTAGAACGTTTTTAGGTTCTTGTGAATAAGAATGCCTATAGAATATTTTCCAGAAAAAAATTTTTTTAGTTAAATTTGAATGAATTAAAAACAATTTTGTTGAAATAAAACATGGTTCTAACCTTCTAACATAATCAAATGTAACGCAAATCAAAATAAAGCAACCATAACGGATTGTTCTGTATGTCTAGACTAGCCGTGTAAACAATGATTTCATATCAAAGTAATCCTTACGGGTTTATATGTATACATATTTGTTGTTCTTTTTTAACATTTGACTGTTTTTAGAAAGCATAACATCGTGCAATGTAACCCGATCCAATCCCAGAACTCTATAATTAGGCTATTTTAGAAGACGTACTATCACCGTTCAGTTCCCAAGTTGCTGTTTCTGTTGTCATCCGTAAGCCCTTATCCCATTCATTTAGCGTCGGCATATCACGTTTCTTCCACACCTCTCTCGCCCATCGTCATGCATTCACATATTTTCATTTCTTGTCATCATCGTTCACACAACTATTCAAACTTCTCATTACTTTCCTCTTACATCCGGCCACATTTATTCCCACTTTTCCCTTCACATGATTGGATTTACTTGAAATAGATCCATACTAATATTATAAATAGGAAAGTGTGTGTGTCTGTGTGTTTGTCCGTCTTTCACGGCCAAACAGAGCAACGAATTGGCGTGATTCTTTAAGTGGAGTTAGTTGAAGGGATGGAGAGTGACATAGGCTACTTTTTGTCTCTTTCTGACGCGAGCGAAGCCGCTGGCAAAAGCTAGTACTTTATAAAACTGCAATGTCTTTGCGTAATCAATAGTGAACCGTATCGTACAGCTATACATTTTAAACTATAATACCTTATTCTAGTGTCTTTTCATTATAGACCGTACTGTCAACAAAATATAGTTGATATCTTGAAAGTAGTTGTCAAAGTGGATATGCTAATACTATTCCTGTTTCTTTAATCGATTCCTTCACAACCCCTCTGGGAGCACGCCATCGCCAGCTCCCTTAGGTTATGGGGGTGTAACACGTGGAAAACTGCGTTTTGTATTTAGGTCAAGCACTAAATACCACGATACAACCCTCCGTTTCCAAAATAGAAACAAATGTAAAATTTTCGTGTTGTTGTTTTATGAGTTTAAAGGCTATGCAGTGCAGCTCATCACTGACAGTGACAGGAATAGTGTCTTATCTTCTGAACTCGGAAAGGGTGACATATTTTCCTTATACGTAAGATGACGTCGGAGCAAAGCGTAAAAAAAACTCACCCTTGCCGATCTCTGCTTACTTGTCGCTAAGACAGCCGTATGGTTACTTGTCGCTGCTCTAACGTGGTATAGAAAAATCTTAAGGGCATCCACAGTTCACCAGTTCATCGAATAATGTCGGCCTGTCCGTTGTTCAGAATATTACTTTTTGACAACTACCTAACTGACAATTCGATATCCTGAGGGCCCATTGTTGTTTCAGAGATAGTCAACTCACCGACAATTTTTTTGGAAACATCTACGATACATAATCGTCAGTAGGTATACAACTAACTATACATACAGCGATGTCCTTGCCACATTTCATAGCAAAGTCTATTGAAGTGTTATCCAATTACAAAACGATTTACACACTTATGAATATTTGATTAGCAAGCTTGTAGTTCACAAAGCAAATGCCTAACGCTGGAGGCTAACGAATAACGTGTGTACCTAATCAGTTATGAAGCCATACTTCCTAGTTATCTTTTTAATATTTCGTATATTTGTGTCACTTAACTCCAAAATTGGGTAAATCCATTCTGCTATAAGGTTGATTATCTTTCAGATCATATTATATTTTTTATATATTCAACCTTAAAGCAGAATGGATTTACCCAGGTTTGAAGTTAAGCGACACATTTATTTTCTTAATAATCCCTTTAAATCAGCCGGAGAATTATTAGACATTTCAATATTACTGACAGAACAGACGGCCGACGATTGAGACGCAGTCTGGCTCTGTTGCGATACTATAGAAAAGCGATAGGGAGAGCTAGCCACGATACGCTTACGAAGCGTAAGCCATTGTGACGTTGGCTAGGTACCCTGATAAGACACAGACAGGTGTGTCAAGAATTTCGTATTGTTCATTCTTACATTTTCTAAGTTGTCTCCAGCTCATAGCTATTAACCAAATACGTAACAAATTCCACCATAGATGATGTTGTTTTTAAAAACAAAACACCATCAATTCGACTGACGGACGTGAAAGATAATCGTGAAATGGGTGCCTTAACAACAACAAAGGAAAGTATAGGGCGTTGTCTCCTAAAATAGGTCAGCGGTTACCGTTTAGTCAAATGTAGTATCACCGACCCATGACAGATGGGCCTCCGTTACTAAAAGATGAACAATACGTGTACACAATCCACAATCTAGTTGATTTTTATTTAATACACCTTCTGTGTTGCAGAGCACGCAAAGTAGCGTATTAGACTACGCATCACAGGATGATGGTACATTTTAAGCTTTACTAAGATATGCTATGTTATGTCACTATATGTACGAGTATAACAGATCAGACCCATGCCATTATTGCCTCTGTTACTAAAAAATGAACGTGTACTAAGCTAACCTTTATTGAAAGTCAGCGGGCCAACCAATGCATATATGTAAATACAATTTCAGTAATAAAACTAATAAAAACGGAACATCATCGTGGCGTTGCGTGGCTAGAAATGAATATAGCTCGTATTTGACATTAAGTAAGGATAAACAGACTATTGAGCGTTCAACAGTACACAGTTGCCAGAAAAAAATGCCCAAAACCATATCGACATCATCATCGACTCTTGTAAAAAACAGGTCTGCGAAAATTTTAAACCTGTCAAAGAAGTGTTTGAAGATGTTGTCATTCAACTAAAAGATAATTTAATGATGTTATATATTTAATACCGACTTACAAGTGGAAAAAAGACACACTATACAGAGCTAAATGAAAATTCTTACGATCAACCAAGACCAATTTTCACAGCCTGGATGATGTAGAGATACCCCAGATAATAGCCCAGAATTTCCTGGTTTACGGCGGCGCAGACAAAAATGATAAAATATTGGTATTTTCCACAGTAATGAGTAGTAGAACAATGGAAAATTCAATTGATCGACCTGTTCAATATTTCGGAGATGGCACTTTTAAGCGCACTTTTTTCATTACACATGGATATCGATAGCAGCGAAGAAACAACAAATGTAATTACTGTCTTATCCAGCCTACTACCGAATAAAGAGACGAATACAAGGAGCGGCGAAGAAATAGTTCGCCAAGCAGTAAATGCCGCTTTTATCCACGGCATATTATTAATGTAATGATGCATCATTAATATTTTAATAAATGCAGTAGACACACCTGAGCTAAGGCGGTTACAGAGATACATGAACCAGACCTGGTTTTGATGCCCTATACCCATATGCTGCACAGATGAAAGACTTCGAACCACGAATAGCGTGGAAGCGTGGCACCGTAGGTTGAATACCCAAACCCAACGCTTATTTTATTTCTGCAAAGAATGTGCAGAGAATCCATTGAATCCAAGCTGATCGATCTAAGATTAAAAAGAATTTGTTCAATTCGAACAAGAGGAAAGACAAAATATTTATTATGAAATATGGAGAACAATTAAAGAATTTGGAAGAGGGAAGAATATCACCGCACGAGTTCTTGTCAGCAATGTCTAGGCTTTTTTAAAATTGTATTTGTAACGTAACAGTTATTTTAGTTTTAGTTGTTTTCCCAGCAGTTGTGCTGCAGACTCCGTTATGAAAGAGGCTTCCGAGCATTGGTCGATTAAACATCTGAGAGTTATACCTGAACCAGTTTTCGACTGAGCTTGAACCAAAGCCGTTGGCAAGAAAACTTGACCACGACTGGTCGAAAAACAAGTTGTTACATTATTGGGCTCATCACACAATGATGATGGAGCTGTTGTTGCATGGGCAACAATATCGCCTTCAACCGATTGATTGGGTTTGACTTGAGAATCGGTTGCTTGAGTGTTCGTTTTTGGGTGCAATAAAGAATGATGTTTGCGCTTGCAAATTCGGCATCTAGTAGATTGGCGACAGGAATATACGTTGTGACCTGAACCTAAGCAATTAAAACAGAAATTACCAGACTGGATGAAATCACGTCGAGCATCAACATCGATTTTAGAAAATCCTTTACAATTACACAATTTGTGATTCTCAGAACAATAGCCACAAGAAACTTCGGTTACATGATGCACTTTTAAGTTAGTAGTACATGGTGCATTGGGTTTCTTTGGAACAAAGCTGGTCTTCGATGATTTCCCATCCAAACATTCTAATGCCCTAAATCGGGTTTCTAAAAAATCTCGAAGTTGGTTGAGTGCGGGCAAATCATCAGAAGACTCGCTAACCTTAAGTTCCCACTGTTTCCTAGACTCGTTGTCTAATTTCAGACAAATGATATGAATCACAATTATGTCCCATGTAGTTGTGTCGATGCCCAAGTTGCTTAATCCATTTAGACACTCATTCGTAGTATCCAGCAATTCTTTGAGTGCATTCGCGGACTCTGTCATAATATTCTTCTGACTCATGAAGCGTTTGAGAATGCAGTTGGAAAGATACTTCTTATTATTGTAGCGCTTTTCTAATTTCTCCCAACATGCGCTGTAATTATCTTGCGTGATCTGTACGTGACGCAGAAGCTGTTCAGCTTCACCAACCAAATAACCTTTCAGGTAGTGCAATTTTTGAACGTCGTCTAAATCTCTGTTCTTATGTATGAGCGACGTGAATAAATCTCTGAAGCTAGTCCACTCAGAATAATTGCCAGAAAACGTAGGAATTGAAATCTTCGGTAACTTGACCATCACTGACTTGCCTTGCCCAACATCCGACTTATTCTCAACAGTGGTAGGCTCAGTGCTCTTAACAGGAACGTAAATATTTAGTTTGCTTAAGGCAGCCTTTAGGTCCGACTTATAATCCGTGAATAACTCTTCCGCATTAGAATATATGTCTTCGGTTATATACTCGGTGAACTCAAGTGTACTAGAGTCTTTAATGATTTGAGTATGAGTTGTCATAAACTGATTCCATAAAGATTCTAAATTTTCTAATCTTGTTTTGAGGTAATCTGCAGAGTTAAGTCGTTCCTTGGGTGATTTTTTAAAGTTACTTTTTGCCTTATCAATTCTCAAGTACAAGTCCTGTTGCACTTTTATAAGAGCCTCCATAGTGAAATTTTCTAAGTGTTTGGAACTTAGTACAATCTAGGCAAAATTGGGCGTGGATTTCCCGTCGTTCCACTTTTTTCGAAACTATTCTAAGTCCAAACTTGCTAAGAATTTTCTAAGTCCAAACTTGATGAAATTTTTCTAAGTCCAAATTGCTTGAAATTTCACTAAGTTTTTGACAGTTGCACTACGTAATAATTTAAAGTACTCACGGTTGTCACTTCACTACGTCACACATATAATCCGCTTACGTCATACTGTTGCATCTCACCGCTGACGTCACACGTTGCTTATGTCACACGTTGCTCCGGGACATAGGCTCTTCTTCGCCTTAACACCACTGGTAGCAATCCACTACCCTGACCGGCGTCCGGTGGCCCGAAGATTACCGAATCCACTAGCCGAACTATCCGGCTCGAAGGACCATGTAAAAAGGCCCAAAAAGAAAACACTCACACTTGACTAAACAATAATGTATTAAATCAATAGAGGTATAACTGGTAGAAAAGCTTGACTATGGTTTGTTTCCTTCTAGACGTCATGTTTCTCGAAAAAATCTTAACACCGCGATCTAGCTTTTGTGACACTCGGTACAGCGACATCTAGATGGAAATTTGACAACTAAAAGTAACAGAATCCAAATGTACTACGAAATACATACAGAGGTTAGACACTATAAAGAAGATGTTTTTGTTTTAAGCTGTTAAGTCATTAAAAATAAAGTATTGCAATAAATGTCTGTACTATATATTCCTTTTTCTTTACCTACTTTTTGAGATCTTATATGTGCGCTACCTCGTCCCCCTAAAAGCTCAGATCACCTGGGTGAATTAGGTAAAACTATAAATATACTTAGTTCACTTCTTTAAATTAAACCAGAATTTAACAAACGAATACATGAATATGGTATGTCGTATAACTGTAACTAATGTAACTTATCGGAATCCAATGTTAAATGCTAAATAAACAACTTTTATGAAATTAGGAAGTTTACCTGCCAAGGCTGTCCATCAAATTCGCAGTCTAGTTTGATCTGCGTATAGTCAACTTCCTTAACATCAATGTTGCGTATGAAGTGTGGGACACTTTTCACTTAGGGCCACTTGCACCAACGAAAATGGAGGATTAACCCGAGGGTTAACCCACCATTTTATATGGAATTTGACAGATGACAGCCCACTAACCCCGAGTTAAGTGATTGGTGCAAGTGGGCCTTATCAGACTAAAGACAGTGCCTAGGCTGTCAGCGCAGTTCTGTCAGGTTGTTGAGTGTCATTCAACTGTCCCTTTGATTCAAATCGATATTGCAGAAGGGTGTTTCTAGCTATAACTTGGATTGTCGCAAAATTAAGTAGCCTTAAAGTGCTTGTTTATCAAAAACTTTATTTAGAATAGAGCTAATATAATAAGTATTCTACTAATGAATGAAACGTTGCATCTTTCCTATACCAGTGAGAAAACTGATGTATGGAGCGAGCTTACCTATACTTGCTTGTTTCCTTATGGTTGCATTTCATTTTATATCATGACTAATACTTTATATGAGTCAGATCATGTTTGTCGTTTTAATTGGCTAGAAAATTGCAAGAGTAGGGAAAAAGTAAGGGTTCTTCAATGAATTCAAATTAGCAAATGCGTGACCAGTTCATAATTTACCCTTGCTGTTTATAAAAACTATAAGTGCTGACTTTTCAGTGTTGGATAGTCTTTGACACTTAGTCAACTATAATATTTCATTACACTTCACTTTAGTTAACTGAAAAAATTTCAAAAATAGAACTTCATACAAGTTCTATACTAATTTGCGATACCTGGCAAATTTTTCTGCATCTGAAACACATTTTTTTTATCTATCGCGTTATCGACCAATCACAGACGGTTATTACAAACAATTGGTTGCCAAGTAATTCGATGTTGATACAACGGTGAACGACGCCATTAACATTAATTTTAACTTGAATGATGATATTTTTCGAAGATGATGACTCATAGAAAATGTATTGTATACAATAGTCATATAATTAAGCTTTTCACTCTCGTGCCGTACTATTAGGCCACTCAGCAAGCTTCGTGGCCTAAACATGGCACTCGACTGAAAAGCTTTGTATTATAATTATAAAATACTATTAAAGTCTATATATAATATCACGGTGCTCCTTATCATGTTTTATTCAATGAAATGTTCTTTGACACGGTTACCATTAAGAACCTTTAAACTATGCCAAGTATTTCGTTCTCTAATATTTGGAAAGCTGTTTAAACTGTGTAGTAAACATTGAACAGAACACCAGTTCAATACTCGCTGTATTATTCTTTTCAGAATGTAGTAAATAATGTAGCAACTATGTTATTAATATTAATTGCTATTATATTTCATATTAAAGGAATAGAATAAATAAAAGGATATTTACTTGTTTATCTGAACTTCCGATGCAATCTAAGTGCTATTAAAATTTATTTATTCATTCATTCATAAATTATTTCCGTTTAACTGTTCATTCGTTTAATGTTGCTTTTACACCTCGACATCTGAATTTATTGGAGAACTAATTTGCAATATCATGAAAGAGATTTTCACATCATAACCTTACCTTTAACACCAATAGATAGAAATTTATGATCGCTGTCTAATAAACATCTCCTACTTAATCGATGGAATCAGGCGTTACTTTGCGGAAATCCATGTTAATCGTAAACTAGAACTTTCCTTTGCTAATCCGCGAATAGATAACGTGCAAGTCAATCAGTGCTAACCTGTTATAATTACTTGCGTATTTTTTACATGCAATTAATTTTCCCACCCTCCCACCGCAAAAATAAAAATAAATACGCAAATAAATATAACAACCCACCACCAAAAATATAAAACAAAACACGTGTCGAGTTTTGTATTTTTGGTGGTGGGTTGTTATATTTATTTGCGTATTTATATTTATTTTTGCGGTCGGAGGGTGGGAAAATTAATTGCATGTAAAAAATACGCAAGTAATTATAACAGGTTAGCACTGATTGACTTGCACGTTATCTATTCGCGGATTAGCAAAGGAAAGTTCTAGTTTACGATCTCCTACTTAATTTTACTAATAAGTAATATTATAAATGCCAAGGTAGGTAGATCTTAATATCTTTATCTTGGTTGACTAAGTAATAAGTCTGACTATTTAAACTACCAGTTCATCTTAGCAAACGTACTTTGTCTGCAAATAGATTTCATGATAAATGTGACTCAAAATGTTATGCCGAATATTCGAAAGAAAAAGGGGGCCAGAATCTTCGGTAGTAGTATAAGGGATTTCACTAGCCTACGTTCCCATCCCTACCCTTCCAAGATGTCGTCAGAGATCAGCGTCGCGTCGCATGTATCGATTGTCATTGATCATGAGATTTTCTCTTGTATTTTAGGTTTCCTTTATTTCAATAAACTGTATTTTTTATTTATTGTTATTATTATTAGTTACAGTATAGGACTTATAATTAAAACATATCCCTGCAAAACTGCATCTACAGTTTGTCTGCAGGTATGAGTCTCTATTTAGCAGATATGTAGATTAAACTACTTATGTATGTACTTATAATTTAAACAATATTAATTACGTATTTAAACACTTAAATGACATTTACACGTTTGTAACTGTCATTTAAGTGTTTGCAAGAGGTACAGTTTTAATGCGTTTTTAAATTTTTTCTTATTTGGCTCATGCCTAATATTCTCGGGCAGACTATTTAAAAAGTACGGAATTCTTTTCTTTAAAGTTCTATCACCAAAATAGTTATTAACCCGAGGGACTTCAAATTTCCTCGCTGTTACTGTCCTTGTATTATGCTTATGATCTTGATCTGCTGTTTTTACTCTAACAGCAGTACTAGGTCAAATCCATCACTATTCGAGCATTTCTAATAAATATACCAAAATAACTAACACTAATAGTCTAAATAGTCCTTACACCCTGGCGGGTGTTGCCTCTGCGTGTGTCCCATGATACGGGCAAGGGCAACATCCGCTCGGTGTACCCCTTACATTTCATTAAAGTGTCGAAAGGGCCTCTACGTGTTGGCTTCGGCCCCGCGCACGCCTCCCAAAGGTCCGGAATACCATTGTTCCGTGATGGGAAAGACATACTAATATTAGCTTTTTCTTGTGATTTACTACATTTTATTGAACAAACTCCGCTAGATTAGGTCAATTGCCCAAATAAACTTAGCTAATTAGATTCGTGATGTATTAACCGCACCTTAGTCTGGGCTTTCCGGGGACATAATAAATCGTTATGGGTTTGTTTATGAGTTACAGTTTCCCGTTTTACTACCTTGGAAGGTTTACATTTAAAATTATAATACTTACATCTTGCAATTTTTCCGTTGGGAATTTTTTTTAACGCATCCTGTCTTGAGGGAAACTTGACGGGATGAACGTACTAACGTGTGATCATTGGTTTTAAAATGTACCTATTTTAAATGTCGTCAAGGATTTTAAATTCTGATGTGATTAAAATATAAATACCAATGACATGGTCTATAGAACAGTTACCGGTTATAATAGGATATCTCTCTCCGAAGGCCGCAAAAATATCTGAGACGGTCTTAATAAGACGAACAGTATATTAATGCTGATAGCTGAACCATGTTCAAAAATCAAAAAGTAGTAGAATTCTTACGATTTGATCTAGCACGCCAGTAGATACACAGGCTCAAACTTTGAGTAGGTACCAAGCGCGCCATCTCAAAATTTTTGCCTACACCTAGCATGTCCTAAAGTAATTGTGTTCATTCATGGCGAACACAACACCCTATTGAAATAAAAAATAACACAAGTACTATCTTTCTCACACATCAGAGCACGTCGTCGTCCGCATAAGCTGACCTAGCCGAAATGACAATAGTTGACGCTGGACGCCGATCGAAACGCAGTCTGGCTCTATCGCGCCAATACGAAAGAGTGATAGAGATAGATAGCTACTAAAACGATATTATCGTGAGCGTTTATGCATTTAGCTACGTACCCGTCTGATAACCGCTATACTTTGCAAATCTCTATCACTCAAGTAACGAGCTATAGTCATGTTATAGTAGATCACGTAGATCGGTTGTCGGAATTGGCACGTGACTTATTTGCATTCCGGTGACGGCATAACCGAGAAAACCGATAGTTGCATTGAAACCTGTTTGTACTAATAATCTAAATATATAAAAGAAGAAGCTGACTGACTGACTGACTGACTGACTGACTGACTGACTGACTGACATATCAACGCACAGCCGAAACCGCTGGTCCTAGAGATTTCAAATTTGGCACGTAGGTTTCATATGTAGTGTAGAGGAGCACTAAGAAAGGATTTTCCAAAATTCACCTCCTAAGGGGGTCAAATGGGGGTTCAAAGTTTGTATGGAGAAACAAGATTAGTTTGACTATTTTATTCGAAACTTCACAGGAAGATTCCTTAACACATATGACTAAATACGTGTTTCAGGTTTTTTGAAAATTTAACCCCTAAAAGGGTGAAAAGGGGGTGATAAAGTCAAAAAATCAATATGGGTATCGTTTTTATGGTTTATCGGGTCGCTGATCACGATAAATACAACGTTTTTAAAATCTAACGAGGCGGAAGTGAAATACCTTCTCCCCTGTTGTGGTGCAATGGGGTTTAAATATCAAAAATATATATAAAAGAAGATATTGACTGACTGACTGACATATCAACGCACAGCCGAAACCGCTGGTCCTAGAGATGTCAAATTTGGCACATAGGTTCCTTATATAGTGTAGAGGAGCACTAAGAAAGGATTTTTCAAAATTCGCCTCCTAAGGGACTCAAATGGGGGTTCAAAGTTTGTATGGGGAAACAAGATTAGTTTGACTATTTTATTCGAAACTTCACAGGAAGATTCCTTAAGACATATGACTGAATACGTGTCTCAGATTTTTTGAAAATTTGACCCCTAAAGGGGTGCAAAGGGGGTAAAGTCAAAAACACAATATGGGTATCGTTTTTATGGTTTATCGGGTCGCTGATTACGATAAATACAACGTTTTTAAAATCTAACGAGGCGAAAGTGAAATACCTTCTCCCCTGTTGTGGTGCAATGGCGTTTAAATATCAAAAATATATATAAAAGAAGATATTGACTGACTGACTGACTGACATATCAACGCACAGCCGAAACCGCTGGTCCTAGAGATGTCAAATTTGGCACGTAGGTTCCTTATATAGTGTAGAGGAGCACTAAGAAAAGATTTTTCAAAATTCGCCTCCTAAGGGACTCAAATGGGGGTTCAAAGTTTGTATGGGGAAACAAGATTAGTTTGACTATTTTATACGAAACTTCACAGGAGGATTCCTAAAGACATATGACTAAATACATGTTTCAGGTTTTTTGAAAATTTGACCCCTAAAGGGGTGCAAAGGGGGTAAAGTCAAAAACACAATATGGGTATCGTTTTTATGGTTTATCGGGTCGCTGATTACGATAAATACAACGATTTAAAAATCTAATGAGGTGGAAAAGAAATTTTGTCCCCTGTCGTAGTGCAATAGGGTTAAAATATCCAAAATAGCCATAAGAGGAGCACTAAGAAAGGATTTTCACCTCCTAGCATGATAATTTGACAGGGGCAAGAACAGGGACAGGGACAGGGACAGGGACAGGGACGGGATAGGGTTAGGGTTAGGGACAGGGACAGGGACAGGGACAGGGACAGTAACAGCGACAGGGACAGCGACAGCGACAGCGACAGCGACAGCGCCAGCGCCAGCGACAGCGACAGCGACAGCGACAGCGACAGGGACAGGGATAGGGATAGGAATAGGGGACGGGGACGGGGATAGGGATAGGGGAGGGACGGGGACAGGGACGGGACGGGGACGGGGACGAGGACAAGGATAGAGATAGGGACGGGGATAAGAATAGGGATTGGGGTCGGAATAATCGGTCGGCAATCGATATCTAGGCAGTGTAAAATGCAGGTGGCTCAGTGGGAAGGGATTAGTAAGTAGGCATCGGCAAGTATCCTGCATCCGTGATAACTATTATATTCAATGTGCTGTAAGAAGATCGTTGTTTGCTTGCCTTTTATAAGTTTACGTTTGCAATAAGTATAAGCTAAATGGAAAAAATTGTAAGCGATAATGCAAGGAAGTACTTTTTACCCTACCGACCATAGCGTCGAGATACTGGCTATGTGGGTTGTATGAAGTTTCCCGAGTATAAATATTTATATAGGAAAATACATACATATTCGTACCTACTACCTACGCTGTGGTCGCTGTGTAACAATTCTACAATCATTGCAAGAATTTCTTTTAAAACAATAGTAATATGTGTAAGGTACAGTCAGCCAATAAGCAGTGTAAGGTTCTTGGCTGACCGTACAGCAAATAGATCAGTTACAATGACCCCCCAATGGAAATAATCGCGGACAGATGTACCTACAAAGAAACCTACGGATCCAAATGAAAATCTTATTTTTTGTAAACGTTTCAATAAGAATACTTTTATTACGCGGGCGAAGCCGCGGGTAAAAGCTAGTACTCAATATAACTGGACTTTGTGTTTGAAATAAGGTAAAAGAATAGGACGATGGTAAGAGACTTTTAAAAAAAATTATAAATGGGCTTACTCTTGGCCACAGACTATTAGCCAAAGATAAAGACGTGGCCACGATGGCTCACGGTGGAGTGAGCTCGCCCAGAAGACGCCTGTTCACCCTAGATTTGAAGGTTGTCGGGTTATATGAGCTCGGAAATGTAGCCGCCGGCAAGGAATTCCACTCCTTTTGTCTCATGACAAACTTCCTGTAGATGTTTAAACAACGTTATTTACAAACTTTACACTTCCCACAGTCTAATAAAAAGGCAGAAATATTTGTATACTCACTTTCACTGATTCGTACCGATTTATATAATCATTCAGTTAGGCCGATCAATGATGTTCATCCCAAGTGGGTTAGTTTTACTCTAAGGGAGTTATGTAAGACAGTTTCCTTTCTGATATTGATGACACGTTTTTACATAATTGATAAAAGTAACATAGTTAATTAATACACGTTAATAAACACGGCTCATTACATTATTATGTTTTCCTGTTCATACTGATCTCATGAAATATTAAAAAAAAAAATTTACTTTATCCTTATACAGATGTTCAACTTTAACAATTCATCACTTAATTTTAGGTAATTTCTAAAAAAAATTTAATTCGTCTTAGCCCTGTTTACTCTTTTTAAAAACCTTATAATAAAAATGTAGTCTGAGAAGTTTGTAGTACATGATACACGTATTATAAATTTACCAGTTTCAGTATTCCAAATTCTCCAAATTTTACAAATAAGATCGACTAATCCAGCGCTATACGCGGGTTTTCCTAAACGTGCATCAGAGAAAAAATCGTAATTAATTTAGTAAGTTTTCTAAAATCCAGTCTTATAAGTATCAAGATAATAAGATGCTCTAATTGAAACTTGAATTAAATATATTTATTAGATAACAGAAAGTGTAGTATTTACCGACTAAAACTATCAATTTTACATTATTTTGACGTTTTTCTCGAAAGCAGCCTTAATTATACGCAAGCGAAAACACAGAATTTTTACCATTCCTTAGGAACACGCAATAAATAAATAAATAAATAAATATTATAGGACATTCTTACACAGATTGACTGAGGCCCACGGTAAGCTCAAGAAGGCTTGTGTTGTGACGCAATGAATGCAATGATGTGTGACTAACTAAAGCCGATATTAGACTATCATAGAAATATTATCATAGACAACATGCCGTCCTTTTTCTTCACGTTGAAGAAAACGGGAGGCATACAAACAAACCTATGATCTAAGATATATTTATTATTATTATTATTTGTTTGTCTTTTCCAGTTCTCGGGACCATGGGGTCCCGGACTTTTGGGAGGCGTGCGTGGGGCCGAAGCCAACAGCGCAGAGGCCCTTTAAGGCAGTTTAATTTAAAGTAATGTGACACTAGCCGGCGATTGTCCCTGTCCGCACTATAGAATGCACCCAAGGACAAGCCCCGGTTAGTGTAAAACTATTGCAATGAAAAGAAACAAATTATACTGGGCTATTGGGTTGAAATGTTAGTGTGCTAGTGACCGGTCTATGGAAAGGTCTATGGCACCTGCCTTGATCATATGTTTTAAAAACACGAAAAAATAGGCAGGCGGTACGTGACTCGCCAACTCACTATATGGGTCCCCGAAAACGGCCGCTCGCACGGAGCGACAAGGGGACAACATAGCGTGAGCGGCTCAGGGTGTGGAGAGGTGTGCGCCGCTTTCTACCCAGTCTGTACGAAACAGCCACTGTGCCAACTCGCGTCTTATGCATATTTCACTTCCACCCTGCGAGCATATAGCTCTGGCACCCCACTCTGGACGGCCGGTTAAGGCAAGCCAGAGGTGAGAATCCTGCGGCCCCTGCTCAGTGTTCACTCCAGCCGGCCAGTGAAGGCAAGCCGGAGGGAGGAGCCTGACCGACTCTCGGGGGCATGGGACCCAAGGGACGCCACTTCCCATTCAACTCGCCACAAGCTGCCCTGGGGGCTTATTATTATTATTATTATGAGCCTATTGTGTCCCACTGCTGGGCAAAGGCCTCCCCCCTCTTTTTCCATTCCTCTCGGTTTTGTGCGACAACTGACCAGTCTCTCAAAAAGGAGTCTAAGTTATCCCGCCATCGCCGACGAGGTCTGCCGGATCCTCGATTTGACTCGAGAGGCTCCCACTGCGTGGTATTCTTGGCCCATAAGTCATCCGGCATGCGACAGACGTGGCCAGCCCAGTCCCACTTTAATTTGGCCGCTTTCCGAGCCACATCAATTATATTTATGAAAATATAAGATATATTTATGAAAATGTAATATGGGCCTTATCACAAATAGCAAATAAACACTAGTTACGTATTTATTTGCCATCCATTCAACAAGGTATTTTCGGGAACGTGACCGCACAGTATGTTTCATTAGCACATGACATATCTGACACTTCGTGTTCTCATTTGGCATGTCACGAAAGCCTAATTTATTTTGTCATATTAACGCATTAAGGGAAAGTTTAAACAATTTTAACTTGTTGAATTTTTAGCTTATAAATACTTAAACTGAAATAAATGTCATATACAAAGAAAAAATGACCAAGGCCTCCAAGTCTAGTTAGTCTTCGCTTCGCTAACTCGTAATCACATGAGTTGATTCAGTTAGGAGATCGAACTAGTTTCGGTTCTATCTCAGAGATGGCGGGGGGCGCCTTAGCCTTCGATAATTGTGTTATATTAATACTTGAAAATTTCGACCCTTGCCACCGTGACCGAATGGCCGAGTGGTTTGAGGCATCCGTCGCGATAACGGAGGACGCTGGTTCGAATCCAGCTTTGGACACTTGGAGGCCTTGGTCATTTTTTCTTTGTATATGACATTTATTTCAGTTTATAGTTAAAATAGTAGTGTGTCTACTAAAATACAAATTAAATTATTTTCTATGAGGATAATTTAATTTGTTCTAAGAATTATAAATACTTTCCATGGTATTGCGACTTTTGAATAAACGTCATGCAGGTTCTGTAACTATAGGCCCTATTCGAACTTTAATATACCTCAAAAATTAGTCCTAGATACGATAATACGGAACAGATACTCCAGTGTCACATTTTGTCTCGTATGAGCTAAATTTTTGACTTAATTAAACTTCCAATCAGGCAGTATAGTTACAGAGGAGCTCAAGATTACGAGCTTGTCCAGAATGTCTATAAGGAAAGTTAATCGCTTGACGACGCTTTACTTCAATAAGTTTATAATTCAGCCTATGATGTGACAGAGCTAATAAATTTGCCGGACGTATTTTAAGCCTCTTTTCTACAATAAAAGGTGTGTTATCGCGAGAAATCTATGAGATTGAGATCCCTCGTTAAAGAAACGTCACCTACGCTCACGTTCTGTATAAACAATTACCTACACATTGTTTAATTATCTTCGTTTAAATTCACTAGGAACGTTTAAGATTGGTCAGTTTCTACATACCCTGTACGGAGTACGACAGGCGTCAAAAGGTGTCCAAAGCGTGGTTTCGAAGCGTGAAAACCACTGCCATCTAAGATTTCAGTGGTGACTCTGGTGACTGACTCACCACCGTATCACAAAGTTACATCATTTCACATTGAAAATAAAAGATTCTATCTTTATTCAGCGACACGCCATCTCTGACACGGATGATCATTATCATATCTGTGTAAATAGGTTTGCTCAGGTAATTACTGATGGCATCATCTATTGTTTGCGCTTGATTCAAACTTCATTATTGCCGGCCCCAATTAATCATTTTACATTGCTTCTATATAGAAAATAACACAGCGGTCTCAAGTTCTCGATAAACGTGACGTTTCATCAGAATCGACAGCATTATCGGTTGTTAATAAGATATATTTCTGGTGATATATTTGCAACCAACAATAAGTTAACCCTCTGCTTGAAACCTTACATCTCACTATCTACGACAAAAAAACTATACGCTTGCAACAGTTGCAACAAATGTAACATCTATTTCTTTATTTATTTGACACAAATATTGAGCCTAATTTTTCACAAAAGTTTACATGACAACCAAATGCTCGAAAGCTTCGTTGTTTTATAGTTGCTGTATATTCCTGTATTGATCGTCAATTTTAGGTCAACCAACGACGGTTCCCGTAGGATACACGGTTGATTTTCGTTTCTGGGTCATGCATTGTCATTGTCCGTTTAAATATCAAATGTGATAGAAACACATTCGTCTGTTACAATTTCACACATGAACAATTGTGTATCAACAAAATAAGAATATAAATTTCCACGAATTTTACTTTTACTGATGACATGATATGATTTAAATTTTCAAGCTTTCCTACTCCGTAAAATCCTATACAACAGGAACGAATACACGAAGCTACTTAAAGTAGACACTGTAGGTGTAGACTAATGTCTCTATGTATATATGTTTGACGACCGGTCTGGCGCAGTCGGTAGTGACCCTGCCTGCTGCGCCGCGGTCCCGGGTTCGAATCCCGGTAAGGGCATTTATTAGTGTGATGAGCACAGATATTTGTTCCTGAGTCATGGATGTTTTCTATGTATATAAGTATTTATATATTATATATATCGTTGTCTGAGTACCCACAGCACAAGCCTTCTTGAGCTTACCGTGGGCCTCAGTCAATCTGTGTAAGAATGTCCTATAATATTTATTTATTTATTTATATCAGAGGTTCGTAGCTACAAACTTTTTCAACAAACTTCTTATCAAAAAGCATCGGAACGAAAAATGCGTCAGAAATTCTCATCGTTGTGTGTAGATTTCTATAAAAGAAACAACCCCTACATTCCCTTATGTGCATTACATGTACCTATGCCAACTAACACAAAAACGCGAGGTAGCGATTACAGTCAGACAAAAACTATCCCTTAACAAAATAGGCTCGTCTCATTTGGGTAAGCCCAGTCAGTATTCCCACCACACCGCCGACAGCCTAACGTGTCAAGCAATTACTTTATCTAAATGTTTCTAGAAGAATGCGATTGTTTCTGAACTCGATACGTGGAAGTTTTGACGCGACTGTGTTTTGTTTATCGCTCGGACGCGTTTCCACGGTGTAAGGTTGGTGTGATGTTTTCGAAACTTGCACTGTTGCGACAAGATATTTGCCTCATTTAAGTTCTATGTTCACACTTTAAGATCATTTTAGCAGGTAGGTCAATGACCTGCTGTCAGGGAATGGAACATAGGGCCGTGGGGGTACGGGTATTGCGATATTTCTTCAAACCTTTGTGCGAAGCTCAGCGTGTGATGTGTATCGCTCTAATTAAATAAACCCACAATCTTTTAAGTAACCAACGAGAACGAAACAAAAGACGAGAAAATGAACCTGCAATTACGAAGTTGTTACATTAACTTAATTTGTGGTATTACCAGTCTTAATTTAATTAACAGTTGGCCATCAGATCAGATCCATTTTCATTATTACTTACACTGAATAGTCATCTATTACCATTTTTTCACGAACATTCTGTTTTAGCGCCTACATACCACTTTAGTTTTATTGCTATTTGTGGGAATAAACAGTGAAACTCTTCTTTGTCAAATTCCATTCATTTAATTACAGCCTACTGGCATAAAGGTTGTTTCAGACGCAAAGAATCACAGAAATGTTATCTTAATCAAGAACGCTCCTTTTACCACGTCCGATACGTGTTTGAAAGTAGCGACAATGTGGAGAGTCGTATGGGATCCTTCGCACGTGCCACTTTACACTGTCTCGCGGTGATAAAACTATTTTTTTTCCATGTCAGTGACAAGCGAGAGTACAGCCCACCAAGTATATGTACACTTGCCTTTTTCTGCACTTATTAAATATTTATAATATTTGGATATTATATAATTACATCGGAGGGGTGCTGACATACAGTGAGTGTGGTCATACATTCTTTGCGAAAATAGGCTACGTCAGCCACCTGAGAGCGGGTCCATATTGGATCATATAAAATTATTGTTTATACCGATTTGTGCTCCGAATGATCATTTCTCATAATTTTACTTATCATAATTTTGTTCCATTATTATCAATTGTACTACTATCACTGTTCATAATAATCATTTAGCCGAAAATTTTTAATCATAAATTCTATACAAATATTTAATAACATTCATAATTTTGTGTTTCAGAAAATCATTCATCATACAATTATTTAAAAAGTTTTGGAGAAGTTCTATGAAAAGTTTGCGCCATTCATAGAAGCGCGCTTGGAGCTTTTACAATGACATATACAATTTGCATTAAAAAGTCGTTTCTGGTTTGATCACGGTCAACCTAACACGCTCCTCCTCGCTACGCTCGTCGTCGCACCTAACTGGACTGTCACATGTGATTTTTTTCTGTTAACAATAATATAACGATAAATTATATTACTCGCAATCGTTATGACCAATAAGTATATAAGCATTAACATTAGTATAAAATGTATTTATGATAAATGACATTATGAACATAAGTCATTCGAAGTTACGATAGTTATTAACATAAAATTGTTATAAGTAATGATCATTATAATGTAAATTGTATGAGAAACATTTTCGGACTACCAATAATCTATATACCAATTTTATATGAACTTTGGCGCACCCCCTGAGAGCTCATGACCGTAGCTCTCAATAGCCATTCCAAACCCGATCGCTGAGGCCGAAACCGGCCGAGACAAGATGATGATGATGATGATTATTGTTGTCTATCCACACCACAAGGTTCTTTAAGTACTTTCTTAGTCATCTACAAATAGTTTTTTGGCCTTCATGATAAGTTTATTTACTAAGGTTTCGATTTCTAGCCATCTCTGTCCAAGGCTCGTTTACACGAGCAAAGGTAGTTCACATGGCAGCGTTGCCATGTGTTCACGTAATGCGACAACAATGTCATTGTCCCCCTCCCCGCTGCCTTGTTACATTGGTCCCGTTGTTGGCAAGCATCCTCACTTGCTGTTCAACGAGAAATTTTAAAACATTTTTTTTTATTTTGTGTATGTGGTTTCCATCCATAATTGTAAATCGGTAAACTGACCTGACCTTAACGGTAACGTTGAGAGTGCGAATCAAGTATAATAAATAATATTTAGATGACTAGCGGTTTTTTTATACATACAAGCAATGTTTTAGTTATTGGATACTGTTATTAGTTATTACAGATGTATTGCGAAAAGGTTTTCCTTCGTATTTTTCCGGAAACGTTCGTGTTTGACATGCTAGTTCAGACAGTGTCAGTACTAGGGCTCCCGGTCGTGACCGTGTATCGTGAACACGTAGCCGTACGCACGTTGCCGTGATACACGGCAACGGATTTCTGGTTCGTTCGTCACGTGAAAATAAATCACGTGAAATTAGGGTACGTACGTTCGTAGATCCGTCCGTACGTACGTAAGAATTCACGTGACACGCCCGTTCGGTCCGCCAGCGGCGTTTCATGAGAGAAGATAAGATCGGATGCAGTCTCTATAAGTTATGAATAAAAATGTAGGTATCGTGAGGTTATATCTTAATTACTTTTGAATTAAAATTTATATTCAATACTGCGGTTTTTCAAATATTAATATGTAAGTAATAAATAAATATAACTAAATAAACGATCCGGGGTTTCCGATAGGCTTAATTTAGAAGTGGTTATAAAAATACCAACGATATGGGTAGGTAACCTTTTGTAAGGGTAACTGCTAGATTTGGTAACCGTTTCAGATAAAGTTTCCTTCCAGTCATTTGAGTTTTTTACTCTATCTAAAGGTTTTCAACAGTTATAATTCTAAATTCGACTTATTATTAAATAACCACTGTTAGCATTGTCTCTACGCTACAACCGACGCTTCGAGTACAAATTCAAAAAATGCTTATACTTTCACTAAAATATTACTTTTATGTTTATTAAAATGGCACTATACCATGACTATACCTTATCCTTTGTTAAGCTTATCTGTTGAGTGGTTGTGGTTGAAAAATACCATGCGTTAACGTGGTAATATGGGCTTAACCGTGCACCGTGATACCCTTGAATCTGCTTATTATGTGTCTGCAATGTTCGTTGACAAAAACTCTCTAGTTACCCTCTGATTAATAAGATTTAATAGGAAGATAAGTATCCACGGTACCATTCAATTATTGATGCAAGGAGTAAGAAATTTGTCAATTTAGTATAAAAATTAAGAATGTGACGATAGGATGACATCCACGGAAACGTAATTTTAACACATACCTAGTTAATAATTATGTTATACATTTTACGCGAACTTACTTAACTGTTATAGCCACTATTTAATTAGGTAATTAGTGTAATTACGTTATATAGTAATAAGATTGATGGTAGTAAAAAAAGTCTACTTTAAGAGGGTTCAAGGCGCAGGATTATCATTTTATTAAGATGTAAACACTGTTTTATGACTGATATATTGTTTCAAAAATAATAAATAGGCACTGCTTAATAAAGTGAGCTTCGTTATACTATTTACATGCAATAACTTTAAAATTATTTTTTCATGGTATTTAAACTTAGACCTTTGCTGCTTTCATTTACTTATTATGGATTACACCTATTTAAAAAATTGACTTACTCGTTTGATGTCGTAACAGTAACAGCAGATTTCAAATGAACTGACGTCAAATGCCTCGCGATAGATCCTGTAGTACCATGACGACACGGAAACTCATTGTTTGTCCCACAGAACTAAATCAAGATAGAAGGAAAAAGTGTATCTACTTCGCGTGCGGAAAAGTTAAATAGCGAGCGACATTGTTCGCCGCGCAAGTCAGTCTGCTCCCGACCGCTGCCCGCGAGTGACATACAGTGAAAAATACAAAATGGGTCGGTATTCGATAATTAACTGTTCAAACACCACCAATAAAAGCAAGGGTGTTAAACAAAGTGTTTCCTATCATCGGTAAGTACCATTTGTCCTAAAATATTTTTTATTAAATAAAAAAAACGATTTTCCTATTTTTATCATCAAAACATTAGCTGACGTACGGCCGTCAAACTAGTTTTCCATTGCGGCTTTAATTTGACGAGTCCGACTTAGCGTGCGTTTAAAACAAGCGATATAAAAAAAGGCTATTCAAACTGTCGAGACAAAGTGAAGGTAGATTTGTTATTTTGTTCGTCGAACTCACGTCGAACTTAAGAATAGTGGTGCACCACGGAACTACATATATCGTCATGTATGCTGCGATTTCCTTATTCGATTTAAATCGATTTTGCGAAGCAGTGGAAATTATAATTATGTTTTTATATTGTTATGACATATAAAGTACGAGTGAAAAGTAAATTAAACTTTAAAATAGGTTACAGTTACGGTATTAACGTTGAATTTGTGGTCGGCAGAAAAACAAATACAAACATAATACGCTCTATATTTATTATGAATAAAAATAACTCTAAAAATGTGTTAATGGTTAATTATATTTATAAATTACTAAAAGTTGTAACAAATAACATGAGGATAATGCTGTGAGTACATGGTCGATTTTCTTAAAAATATTACGAAATATAACTAGTATTAATACCTACCTACTAAAATCTTTGTTCTTGGCCTTAGGCAAATTATATACCTACTAGTGAATTGTTTGTCATCACACGAATACAGGTATATACTTACTTCATTTCACAACGAAGATGAACATCCGATATTTTTAACTTCGGCGGGCATCCCGCACGCAAACTCCACAATCGATCGAATGGGTTACGCGGCGACAACGTTCCCATCACTAAAGTACACTCGTGACGTCATAGGCTCGACACAAAACGTTACACGCTCGGTTTCGCTGTTAATCGCCGAGCATTTTCCTTCTATCTTGATTTAGTTCTGTGGTTTGTCCGATCCTTGCAGAGACTACATAAAGTTGAATCTCCGACTCTGGTGGCATATCTCCACACCAAACTTTTCTTCGTTGTTAAGAGTTTCAAACATTAACAGTAACAATACAAAAAATTAACAAAACAACAAGACAATAACTTTTAAATTCACCGCTAAAGTAAAATGTCAAGGCCTTCAAGTGTTGATCAACTGGGATCTTACAAGTGACTAATTGAAATAAACTAAAATTCTAAACTGCCCCATCCAGATTAAATAAAAAATCCTAAAATGTAAAAATAACACATCGCTCACTTCACTCAGCTTCACGTACAAAAGGCTGCTCGTAAATTTTACTGTCTTTATTACCACGTGGTGGAACTGCGCTTATTATTTGCAAAATACCACCACAGTAAGATAGCTGAGCTCGTTCGTCAAACAATACAGTGCTATAAAGGAATATACTATCTAAAAGTATTATTTAATGTACCGAAACTGATAAGAACTGCAGCTGTCATTTTTTTTGTCTTAGCCGTGGCCCCGCGCACATGTGTGCATATTTTTTGCCTGGAGTATAATAGTCATCATAAACTTGCTCTTTTGTTCACCTACACTCCTGTTTGTCTTGTTTACATTTAAGATTACGTTATATGCTTACATAAGAGCAAGCTTAAATATTAATTAATTAAAGCCACTTGGTAGGTTTTCATTTTCATACATAATAAATGAAAGAACAAATGTGAAAACCTTAAGAATAACATAATAATGCTTGACCAGAAATATATGGCTAAGCGTCGTGTTGCTGAATTTCATCAGAACTATTGTCCCGGATCCGTAAGTTCACATTTTTGACACATTTGTTTTGAAGTACATATGTTGCGATGTGGCTAAGGCGTATCGTTTGCCAAATCTAACGATTAATTTCGAATTGGTTGAATCGATTAGGCCCTATGGACAAGGAGGCGCTTAAACAAATATACGATTTCTATCAACTAACTGAAATGTCATTTGAATCGAAATTACACTCTGCCACAGCACTAGTTTAAAAATAAAAATTAATGATAAATGGTTTAATAAGTAAATCTTGCGTTATAAATTAATATCGTAAAATACTTACTAACGAAGATCCGCAAAAATGTAACATGTTTTAGATTATGTTTAAAGTAAGGGAAATATTATTTTTCTACTCGTCGATTGTAATCTGTCAATTAGGACACCACAGACTAAACTATAAGTGCTAACTTTTCAGTGTTGGATACTCTATGGCAGTTCCGACTCAACTATAATAATATATGTACTTAATCTCATTATAGTTGACTTTAAGTTAACTGTAATAATTTCAAAAATAGAACATCATACAATTTATATACTAATTTGCGATACCTGGCAAATTTTTCTGCATCTGAAATACATTTTTTTTATTTGTACGCCACAAATAAAAAAAATGTATTTCAGATGCAGAAAAATATATCGGCCAATCAGAGACGGTTGTTACAAACAATTGGTTACTAGGTAATTCGATGTTGATACAACGGTGAACGACGCTATTAACATTAATTTAAACTTGCATGAATGATGATATTTCCGTCCATTGATGATGAAGATGATGACTCGTAGAAAAAGTATTGTATACAATAGTGATATAATTAAGTTTTTCACTCTCGTACCGTACTGTTAGGCCACTCAGCAAAGCTTCGTGGCCTAAACATGGTACTCGACTTAAAAGCTTTGTATTATATCGCGATTGTATAAAATACTATTTTAAGTACTTGATTTTTTTAACCATTATTACAGGATTTTACGTTTTGTGGACGCTGTCATGTGTGAAAAAGAGGTTCTTACACTTCTTACAGCTCTGGGACAATAGTTACTCCATACTATACTAAACTGTCACCACATACAGTTTTAAGTTAGTGTCAAGTATTTGAGGATTCTGACGGCACATGTCAAAAAATAAACAATATTAAGACGTAACGTAACACAGGTTGACATTTACCATACAGGTATATAGATAGTGTAAGGCATCGGACAGTTTGCTAGTTTTAATTTCAATAAAATCGGAAACAGAATAACGCCGTAAATCACTTAATCTTCTCTTATAAAATAAACTCCCGGGGAGCCGCGTCTGTCTGTGTGTTCGTGATAAACTCAAAAACTGAACGGGTTTTCATATGGTTTTCACTTATGAATAGAGTAATTCTTGAGGAAAGTTCAGGTATATAATTTGTTAAAGTTTTGTTTGAATTGGTTGAAATATGACGATATTTTCTAATCGAGTTGGACAAAATCCCGCTGGCTGAGAGCTTTAATCGAAAACGCTGCCGAAACCGTTTGAGCTATATCAAAATAATGTATTGGAAAATTGTGTCTCTCTAATAGGTCTACAAAAAAGTCCGCGATGGCATATGTCTACCTTTTACGGATAACTTATTATAACAATTTTTATCATAATCCCCGTGCGTAGCCGGGGAGGGCCGCTAGTTATATGTATTGTATAAAAATCGAAGCAAAACATAAATATAAGTTTAATTCATATGTAAAAAAAAATTCGTCCAGTATTAAGTATAGGTATTAAGTGATAATATTTTACTTACCAGTATCAAATAACTATTTATTAGTATTACTAGTATTATCAATTTAGCTTAATAGTGTCTTATATAAAAGTAAAATTATTGAATTTGTGCTTAGATAATCACTGGCATTACTGCTTTGCCAACAGGTTTCATTTCCTATCTCAGTGCTAATCATTACAAACTACACTTTTAGATTTCTCTCTAAACTGAGTTATATCACGTTTTATTTATAGTAAATCTAAGTCACGAATAACGTCAAAATATGAAGACAGATTGTTGTGGCGATAAAGACAGAATAGCCCAGTATTGTATTTTACGTTCATAGGAAGGTAGTTCTCGAGAAAGCGGTTTCGGGTTAACACCATTCGATATTAGATCACAAATCACAATCTTAATGCTTATGATTTATATTTATGACAAAACAGAATGAATCGATCTTTGCGAAATTATGCCATAAAAAGCTAAATCGCATTGATACGCCCGAGAATACAGCAAAATACTTACTGCCGGCCTAGCCGAAATTATAATCGTTCTAGCGACACTATTCGAACGCAGTCTGGCTCTGTCTTGCCAATACGAAAGAGCAATAGAGATAGCTGGACGTAGCCAAATAAATGCACAAACCTAGAGTTCGTAGTCAAGAGTACAATCGTTCACAATATCTACCGTATCGTAAGTATTTATCTCTCTCTAATCTCTTGACATTGGTGTGACAGAGACAGTTTCGTATCGTTTTTGCCACGGAGCTTCAACGATTGCGCTCTTGGCCACGGGCTCTGAATCACTAACTAGCGCTACTACAGGAAAAAACAGAACGATATTATCTTAGTAACTTGAAGATAATAACTATCATCCTACGTTTAAATGTACCTACAGTACACACAAATGTACCTACAGTATTACGCTACAGTACACCTGTGGCGTAAATAACTAATTGACACGTGGAAACTAGTACAATAATTCACACCACTTTTAGAGCTTGAAAAATTAATGAATGAATCGATAAAGAAAACTTGTTTGTACCTTTTTATTTACAAACAAGTAAACATATGCTTGCAATGTATAACATAACGGTTCCATGCGTCCTGAACTATTATTTATCTTAGATTTTCTTGCATTTTTCTAGGCAATGACGTCTTTGGCATCTACAGGAAACTTTTCTGCGAACATGATATTAAAAGCCCAAAATCGACAAACAATAATGACAGGAGATATACGGAAAATCATGAGTTTAAACAACTTGCCCGGTGCTCAGTAATGACACTATTGACAGTTAAGATTCAAAATAAAAGTCAGAGGAACAATTTAAATATTACTTCCATAAAAATACCTATTTCATTCAGCTAAATATTGAACTTGCAACTCTTGCAACAAAATCCATTCCAACCCATCAACTGGGTCGCAAAATGCAACTATAATTAACAAACTCACTTACTGTATCTAATCATCATTTGTTAACAATAGCCCGTCCGACAATGACGCGACATATACAGAACTGCAGTATAACATACTTGGCATACTAAATAACCTAAACACAGGTGTCTCGCAGATTACGATTCACTTCAACACAGTCGGCCATATTGGGGCATCATTGTTGCGGTATGTTCTTATCAGATATATCTAAGTGGCCGGGACGCGCAAAAATATCTGAACACGCTTTATCGTCTTCGACAAATAGGATTGCCAGATATGGTCGAGATTTGACGGGATTCTCCCGATTTTTGTCATGTCGTCCCGACTCCCTACAAAATAAGAAATTTCCCGAGATCACTTACCAAAACATCAAACAAAATCGAAACGTTGCTGCATCGGCGCCGGGAAATAACAAGAAATATTCAATGAAAAGTTACACTTAAGGTGAATACCTACACTCATTAAAATTTGTGATCATCATTATCATTTTTAGGGTTCCGTACCTCAAAAAGGAAAAACGGAACTCTTATAGGATCACTCGTGCGTCTGTTAGAGGTGTGCGCCGACCGGCGTGGCGTACGCCGCCGATCATTTTTGCCACGCCGACGCCGCCGATCATTTCACCGGCGTGAAATCGGCGTGAGAATTGAGCGGAATTTAATTCCCAATTTCTGTTTTGTTTTTCTGTGCTATTTAAAATGAGGACGTGTGCGCCGATTACAAAATGATCGGCAGCGGCGTTTTCCAAAAATCGGCGGCGGCGGCGTGTTTTCGGCGTAAATTTGTCGTGACCTTGAATTTCATTTCCATTGAAGGATTTATTTCTAAATGTCCTTGAATCTGCAAGGTACTCTTTCATTATGAAGGCCTTAGGAAGCTGATAAAGAGGCCTTGGCATCGAAAGAGCACACATCTTCAGCACAACCATAGGGATTCTATCGTGCCCGGTCAATTTATGAGTGTCGAGAAAAAAAGCTTTACACACAGAACTGTGGCACTGGAAACGGAGGTCCGGAGCTCTCGTCATATAAATTTGAGTTTGATGCAGATAAGTTATCCAGAAAATTGGTTTTGTTTTTTGTGTCGTGCAGCACTGATTAATTTCCCATGTATTTATATTATACCCGGATCGGCAGGCCAAAGTAGCAACTGAATGGTTACCGTACTATCGCAGCCAGGCCGGCAAAGACCAAAAAAAGGGATAAAAGGACACCTCGAAGCCTTACCTAATAGTTCTTAATAGTTCTACACACAGCGGGTATTTTTCGAGGAGTCCTGAAATCTTGAATGGATTACATGGTAGTCATCCAGATAGATAGAAGATCCAACAGGAAAAGACCTTGGCTCTGGTATTCTCGTAAGCGCTGAAACCAAATGTGTCAAGCCGTATGCCAGAGCAAAGACGTACACCGATCTCCCCTCATGCTGTTTTTTGCTTGTCATTAAAAACTTCATACCAAAGTCCCTCATCTTTCTTACTCCTGAATAAATATTTTATTCATAGTTAACTTTATTAGGGAGTTGTAAAAAATATTGCATAAAAAGTCCAAAAATGTATCCAAATACTAAGTTTGAGCAGTTTAGTAACCACCAAGGACACGCCGTTTAATGACGGGAGGCGGCGGCTTGGCAAAAATGCCTCGGCGGCGGCGCGCCGGCGCGTCGCACATGTTTTTCAAACAAGCCATATACCAAACAGCGCTCTGAAGCCCGAAAGGGTAAATAAAATTGACACAAACGTCATTAACCCAACAAACTAACTTCTGTAAAGCATCACCATGCGAGTTCATATGAAATTAGTGACAAATTTCGAGTCAAAAACATCATAGAAACATAAAATTGCCTCACAGGACCCATGATAAAAAGTTGATTTATGTACTTTGTAACGCAGATTATAAAGGAACCGTTTTTTATTTTATTTTACTTGGTTTTAATTATGACGCCGATCACGCCGATTACGCCGACGCCGCCGGCCATTTTTGACCCAGACGCCGCCGCCGACGATTTAGCCATCGGCGCACACCTCTATAGCGTCTGTCACAGCCAATTTTCTCCAAAACTACTGAACCTATTTATTATTAGATTACAGGAAAACCTATTAGAAATCTACAGTCAAGCGTAAGTCGGACTTAAAAGAAAAAAAACACTAATTGGGAATTTCATGGTTCAGTTACTAAATCTCTTGAAATTGTGTGAGCGCGTTTGAATATTACATATAAATTTATTTCTGTGCCGTTTTTTTTAAATTGTTTAAAATATCGATTATTCACAAAAATTACTTAAGTGCCTACAAAAAAGGAGACGCTTAAGCCCATCTTGTGGTGTACTTGAGTTGGAACCCTTGCAACGCGAGTAACGTATGCGGAATGAAATCTGGACAAAGTTTTGATACCGTACAGAGTAAGTACCTAAATAAATAAACTAAAATAATGTATAAATGCCAGATTAAAGTTTACATATCTGTAGTTTAAACTGGTAAGTTTCATGAGTATTGGATTCCTTTTCTCGAAATTATGGTCAATCGAGAAGAACGACCTAGCGAAACTGTTTGTAATTTCTACATACCAATTTTCTGTGGCCGAATGCAAAGCCCGAGGAAAGTTTTGTAGGGAAGGTTAGAAGCTAACAGTCAATTTATAATATTTTTGCGAGTTTTCTGGGAGAGATTTGATTAAAAGAAATGTCGGCCCCCTAAGGCACAAAATCTTACAGAGAGCTCGAGACAGCATTCGAATGGGGCAGCGAAAGCGATAAAAAATATCTTGAAGACATGAGTATCGATACACTTCAAAAAAAGTTAGGCCTATAGTCTTCAAAAATAAAATAAAAAACTTTGAAAATGTCGCTACGCCGTTTAGTCAAAAAATGTAAAAAACAGCTGTTTTTGCATTTCTAGGTTTATGAATGTTTAATGTTAGGTTTAATATGTCGAGTAAATGGAATTTCACGACAAGAAAACTATTATTTTGAGAACACTAATGATTCTACGGACAAGAATGTAAAAAATATCGAGCATACGAAGCTTCTTTAAAAAGTTATCATATGGAAGATAAATTTGGACCTTAAAAATGCTAACATTGGTTTTGTCGACACCGATGGAGATAAAGTATCACAAGTTCTGTTAGAAGCCTCACATTGGCGAAAACTAACTCTTTTATTTATTGATATTCAATACATAATTAAAATCACGAAAGATATCAAAAATAAACTATGTTATATTAATTTTATAAGACATTAAATTTTGTGCAGATTTCATTCCGCATACGTTACAACTCGCACTTGGTCGGTTTTTATTACGAAAACGCGTGGAAGTATCGAGTTGGGTCAATTAGTAAATTACTAATTTGATTTTATTTTGCCTTTCCCGACAAAAGTTTCAAAATCCCGATAAAATGTCCTTTTGTCCCGGTTTAGGGGCTATTCGATCTGGCAACCCTATCGACAATACAGGCGTGTTCAGATATTTGTGAGCACCTTGACCGTTCCGATATATCTGATGGCGACTCTACCGCTTCGTGTGAATGTTTCCTTATGGCTGAACGGTGGACGATAAGTGCGGATAACGTGTTTAAAGTATACATCCGTTGCTTGCGGTGATATCCTTGTGCGTATGTGTGTCCACGACGTCCACGTGTAGTTTTAACATACCGAAATGGAGCAAATCGTTTATATAATCTAGCGTTACAAAACTGTTTAAAAAGTTATGCCCAAATCCAAAAATTACGATACAAGTGGGGAAATTTCAAACGAGTGGCAATAAATTAAAACACAACCAAAAGGAGTGTTTCAAATCGACAGGGGTTTCGAATTCCTTCTTAGCACGTGTATCGTACGACGTTTTTCAGTACATATAACCCTTTGAACTCTTTGAAGTTTCGTCCTGACAAGAAATGTAACATTTGTTAGTCGTATACCTCGAAATAAAAAAAATCCTTGTAGCTTTTCACCTATTCGCGTTTTGCCGCGATAGCGTATTTTGTTGTAGCGTGGCGTGTAATATCGATGATATATTTTGTTACTCGCATATATTTTTAATAGATTTTTACAACAGTAGCAAATTTTGATGTAGCATTATTATCAGTAGCCTATTTAAGGACTGTCCACAATAAAAAGTGGTCATACATAACATGATAAATCTTTCTTCCTGAATGCACATTTTGAAGCAATTTTATATTTTGATAAATCTATATACATAAACCTATATAATCATTAAGTGCCTTATAATGCTTTAGTATGTACGAGGTTTCGCCGAATGTATACCATCAAGCATTTAATTTCTTGTACAGCGTTTTTTAACAACCTTCACACGCTTCCTAGCACAATTTCATAATTTTACTTATATTTTTATAAGCTATTTTACACACATTAGAATGTCATCTTAGCAAAAAAATACTTTTTGAAACTCATTTCGACTTTTGGGAGTCAGGAAGACTTTCTAATCTAAGCAGTGACAGTTTTTGTATGGAGAGCCAAAAGTGTCAAAAAGTCGAATTCAGCAAATCTCAGTACTTTCTTAATCTGATTACAATCAGAAAAATGATTACTATTGTAAAATCAGTATGTAATAGGGTATATTTTGGCTAATATAATTAAACATTAAAAAATATTTCTAACAGGAAATCTTAGTAAAGACTGCACAAAAAATATTGGTATCATGAGATACCTACTGCTAAAATTCATAGGCCACCTAAAGTTATAATTTGTTTGTATTTTTATTATATAGTTTGATATCTACAAATTATTTGAAAAACATGCTGCTTGTAAATTCTCATTGTATCAAAAAAATTACCATGTTATGTATGGCCACTTTTTATCGTGGACAGTCTTTAGTTAACCGCATATAGAAAAACATTAAATTTTGAAAAACCCCCGACCGCGACATAGTAGACCGAAAACACGACGAAGGTAGTTTTATATATCGACACGAGTTCCGAATACATCTTAATTTGTTTTTGATTATTATCGATACGTGTGTATAAGCGAGTTATCAACAGCTAGTATAATAAATATTAGATTAACATGAGATTTTTAAAGTTCATAAGTCAAATGAAAGTAACTTCTCATATTACCAGCTTGTTTTTTGTTCATTGGCATAATGGGATCTAATCTGCCATGACTCGCATTTTCCTCTCGATTCTTAAGTCAGAAAAAATACCTATTCAATAGTAAAGTCTTATAAACTTATGAATTAACCAGTACTATTTATCGCTAAGATGCTTAGTCATTTGTGGTGTATAGATGACCGGCTTATAATGGATGGTGTCCCTGCTTGTTAATCCGATGGCCCTGGCTTCTAATCCCGGAAAGGCATTTTTGTGATGAGCACAGAATCTACTCGTATGTATTTGTCCCTAAGTCATGGAACATGGATTGCATGTATTTTCGTATTCGTATATACATAATAGGTTACTAGCTTTTGCCCGCGGCTTCGCTCGCATTAGAAAGAGACAAAAGTAGCCTATGACACTCTCCGTCCCTTCAAGTATCTCCACTTACCTATAAAAAATCACGTAAATTTGTCGCTCCGTTTTGCCGTGAAAGACGGACAAACAAACAGACACACACACTTTCCCATTTATAATATTAGTATGGATGTGTGAGATGTGTCGTTGTTTGAGTACGGCCCCAACACAAGGTTTCGTGTGATGCCGGCATCGAAAAGAATACTACCACCCCATCTCATCCCGTGGGTGTCTTACTGTCTTATCAGGCGACTAAGGGAAATCGACTGATAGCGGCAGATAAGGCACATGAGCAAGGTTCGCCTGTATCCTTCGCGGGGTCCTTGCTTACGGGAGCAGTGCACGCCGCCACCAAAAAAAACAGCTTTCTTGAGCTTACCGTGGATTTTATTCAATCTTTGTAGATTGTCGTAAAACTCCTGTCCTATAATTATAGAATCCTGTGCAATACTCCATAAGCGTTGAAGTACCATCGAACACAGCTTCTGTTGTAAGACGCCCTTGCACTAAATCTAGGGCTATACGTTCTGAAGGCCGACCTAAAAATAAGCTTCCAGCCGATTTTACGTGCTCTGTATTAATAGGACTAATATCAGATACACGCGTGTAACATGGCATTGATGAATGAGAACTAGTAAATAGCTACTGGGCAATTGGGTAACTTTTTATTGTATGTAAAATTATCGACATGGTACAAGAAAGAAATGTTGACTAGTTTTTTTTCTATTACATGATAATAGTAACTAAATATTGCGATAACGCAAGAAAGAAGACACAATAACAAGCTTGTATTTTACAAAAAATAGTAGTTTTTTTTTTGTCCACGAGCAGTCAAATTACCTACATTGCTAAATCTGTTATATTCGCTATAATTTTGCCCAACCGTTACTTTTTCCATCAACCAAAATCACGCCATCAGACCTTATCTCGGCATACTGAATCCTAGCTACAATGGTATGATTTAGCTCTGCATGCCTCATGTTATAGATCAGGGTCATATGATTCACTCAGCTCTCAGTAATCTAATCAGATGCAATTAGGGCTGCCATATGAATAAATGGAATAACCTCACAAATTCCAGACATCTACCAGAAAACTGCAATGACTCTATGAATGCCGAACAGCGACTTTCCCGACATCGTTCACTATTTAAAGTTACTGGCACAGCAATGTTAAAATGCCCATTCATGTCACAAATAACCTTCCTTAAGTCCAAACTTTTGGTTAGCTTTGCAAGTCTCCCAGCAATCTCGACAAGAATTAAAAATCTGGATTAATTTGATTGACAACCGATTTATTTATTGATTTCCGTTAATTTCAAGGAAAGGTTCTTTAAAAGATCTAAGATATGGCAACCCTGTATATGCAACGCGCGTGTCACCTGCCTTGCATTGCAGCACATGATGTTACTGAGCGCTAATTAGAAACCACAGCATAAATTCGCCATTGGAGGACCTTACTTCTTTGCAACGAGGTATAGATTAACTCGGTACGGTGGTACATTCACCTCGAAGAGCGCTAAAGTGTTACAAATGTAGGTACTTATACCGGAAAACAAGACACAAGTAATTAATAATAACGTGTAACGAAAGTTTTACAAGTAACCAAAGCGTCGAGTCAGGGATCTAACCATCTGCTTCCGAGGTTTGCAGAAGACTCTGTTGGAATATTGTATGTACCTGTGTTTACCTACTTACGTGAAATAACACGAGTATTTAATGTCCTTAATAAAAGTTTTGAATGATTCAACACAACGACGCACAACGACCAGTAGTGTATCTTTCTATATAGACATATTAAATTCCATTATTGACACTTTTTGAACGAAATCAAACATGGCATATATTAAATGACCAAAAAAGCATATAAATCATTAAATTTTTACTTATTTTTACCATTAATTTTGATCTGGTGTACTTTTGCTCGAGCTCCCGATATTTCGACGCAGTTGCATGCATCATGATCACGGAAACAAAAAGGTAAAATCACGGTCATTATTCTTAGTACACGTAGTCAATGAGACCTTTAAACAGCATATGTGATGAAAATTTTTAAACATGCCTGCCTAAGAAGAATCAGAATATACTTATAAATTCTCTTTGCTGTTTATAAAGATACGATCATAGCTGAGCAACATACCTTAGAGATACTGAATGAGTGATTGATAGCAATATATGCGTAGTCTAGTCATCTTGTGAATTACAATACGTCTGGCGCCTGCAGCAATGCATGGTTTGAATGATTTTACCATGTATAGACTTACTAGACAGGATGCAGCTAGTTGTGTTGTAGTTGTACTCACAAGTCTCACAAAACATAAATAGTAGTCCTTGGTGACATATTATTGAAGTGAAACTGCTAATGCAACTTCAACTGACAGCGTTAAACGTTTAACGCTCAGTGTTACCAACACGAATTTTGACAAACAACACTCTAAGAAGTTTCGCTACTTCCGCGCGGAGGGACTCCACGCATTATTTTATTTATTAAAGTTGATTAAAATGTGCCCTTGATAAGAATATGTTTCTCACCGTCATTTGGCTCAAATTTTGAACAGCTGTAACTGTATATTATATAAAAGGTTAAATCAACATGTAGCCAACAGCAGAAGTACAAAAGATTTCACGGTAGCTTCCAAGAAACAAAGAGTCAACGAAAAATAGAAGTCGAATCGGGTCAAGAATATCTCGTCGACTTTAGCAACATGTAAATAAATTTGTAATCTCCTATATCTTAATTTCTGTTTAAATAGAAACCGTTGCAGATGAATCTTAAATATTCTAGCTGATCTAGAAACTTAGCATTCTAGTCATTCTAGTACAAAAAACCCATTAGAAAAGAAAACCAGAATCCAGCCCCAGTTAACGACATCTAGTCTTAACGGTACCTCACCTAATGTGTTTGCAACTTTTGTTAGCCAGGCTAGTAAACGCCAACTGGTCTAGACAAGCGTTTCCCAAACTTTGGAGTCTCGAGCGATTATTGAGTAGGCCCAAAAAATAAGTGCGTCCTAATCCTAAGACTCCTAAGATGAATGCAAATGGATATTGCAGACAATAAAATAGAGATGAAAAAAGTCAACTGAAACAATATGAGTTTTTATACTGAATAAAAGAAAAATGGAAAAATTCACACCTCAGCTAGCGGCGACCGCGAACCGCGACCTTCTGGACCACTGGACCAGTCAATGTTTTAATTTTTCCTTATGTTACTGCTTGGTAAAAAGTACATCATAAAACAAATAGAAAATTTTAATCTTATGTACTTAACTACGTTACCAAAGTTACAATATCCTCATGTTAAGATGGCTAAGTGCGTTTTCACATTATCCGATCCGATATCGGATGTCGGACCGATATCCAATACATTACAGGCGCCATCTTGAATTTTTCTATTGAAATCCTTCCGACATCCGATATCGGATCGGATAATGTGAAAACGGTCTAAGGGTAGGGTCTACCCCGAATTTTAGTTTCGTTGCAGGCGTATTGGGTTGCAGTTCGTCTTTATAGGCTCTTCAGAGGTGGGTCGGATCCGAGTCCACTTTGACAAACACTGGTCTAGATAATTCCATGGTCGTGATAAACCTCACGACCATTAGAGAGTTTAGTAAATAAATGTAAGCAGGAACCATAGTTCAGCAGACACGTTAGCCGGGCGGCATTTTTGCACGTCTTTCTGAGTCACGTCTTGCAGTATCAATGGTAACTGCATTTGATTTAATACTTGTATAATTTATTGTTGAATCATCGGTTATGCCCCTTGGCTTATGTGTTTTGACGACGATTTTATACTCTTGTATTGTATTTTACTTAAAATATTGAACATAGGACTCACTGAAAAAAAATTGCAGCATCCCTACTAATTTACAACTGTACTGTCATTTACAATTCGAAAAAGAGACCAAAATAATTATCCCAGTAGCATTTACATTTAGAGACTTTTGTTGAGGTAGAGAGAAACAGACAGGATCTTTAAATGTATGACACTAGGAAATTCTCCAATCATCAGTTAAAAAGTATGGTTTCGTACATTTTATATATCTATTCTATTTGAGAAAGTAACTGACTATTACTAACTCAAAAATCGTATTAACTTTATGACAAGAAGTGCAGTAACGTGACACTAAACACTGTATCTCCATTTCCTACTTAGTCCATCCTCGTTCTATTTACTAATGACATCATCAAAACAATAAAATTGACATTGACATTACTACGTAAATGGAACCAACAGCTTGTTTACCACACTCGCACATACACTACACAATATATGTATAAGATAAAGATATAACCGGTTCTCACGCGGAATCCTTATTGAAATGCACCTATTCGAGTAACGGTTTCTATAATAAAGTTGATGATATTATCAGTCTGAGTCTGGTTTTGCGTTACCAACTTCATTATAGACGGGAAAGTATCGGGTTCCCGGAGGAAATATGAGACTGCCTGTGCTGTAAGATGCGGAAGTTCATTGTTATCAATTTGCTAGGTTCATAAGGCATACCTATAGTATAGAATAGATAGAGCAGCCTAATATTAAAACGCGGGCATACCATTAGCTGTGGATTATGGAAATCGGGTCTGATATTTTTGAGTCGAAGATTATGGCCAGAAGGTGAGGTCCACTCATCTCTCACTCGTTACGGACGGTAGGTTGGAACTTGGAACTGATCTAGTTTATTAGGTATTTTATTAGATCCAGATTACTTTTAACTGTGATTAAAGACATTAACGTCGCATCCCTGCATTATACCTATCTCAATTTAGTAATAGGAGCTTAGTAGGTCTCCGCTTAAAATTCTGGAGCATCTTAAGAATCGTGATAGATATTTATCGCCAAAAATAGTAGGAATCTAAACAAATTCTATTCTCCATTCGATTATTGCCAAATATACCGTTAATAATAATAAGTTATTGTCCGAACTAGACCCCAAACCAGTCCAGCATGACGTCATTTACTCGGATTTGGCAGCACGCAAACTATAGGTTTCATTAAAATTCCACAAGACTGCAATTTATAGATACCTTTGCTTCGCTAAGCCTGCAGTAATAAAATTAATGGTGTATTAGTGCTTATTTTAATGACTAAAATATTATAGGTAAAGTTTTTTCAGAATAGGCAAATAATATATTTTTCTGATAGAATACTTTGTAACGATCACGGAAAGGTGGCTCTTTTATTATTATTTCGTATTTAATTATCTTTTTTTAAGTGACCGAAATGACGTTTGTGAAATTTAATAGCGGATGGGGTGACAAATTGACAATGCCTTTGCACGTTCTAAATGTATGAATTAAGAAAAAAAACACCAATGACAGTTGATATACTTGATATCGCTTCTTTTTTAATTGGGGTGTCCATCGGATTGGCCTAGACTGGACACTAGAAATTGGGAATGGATTGTAATTCTACCTTACGACTAAACTGAGTATGTAGTAAAGGCTACCGTTACTTTCCGACTCATCATCATAACGTAATCCAAGTACATGCTGTTTCTCTAAGGAAAACCGTCTAAAATAAGGAAACTGCGAGCATTAACGTGCATATACAAGAAGCGCATTTCCTTCAACCGTTTACCTTCAGTCTTCCTCGTATCTACACGGTGTATCAGAGATAATGGACAATTACTTTATGACTGATGTCGTCAATGTCATGCTATTGTCTCGGTGACCGCTACTCGCTTTTTAATAGTATGACATGGACATGACATTAGATGATGTTTAGGTAAAGCATGAAATACAGGAATGCGGTAATATACGTACATATATAATGTACATTATATATGTATATGTTTGGCGACCGGTCTGGCGTAGTCGGTAGTGACCCTGCCTGCTAAGTCGCGGTCCCGGGTTCGAATCCCGGTAACGGCATTTATTTGTGTGATGAACACAAATATTTGTTCCTGAGCCATGGATATTTTCTATGTATATAAGTATGTATTTATCTATTTAAGTATGTATATCGTCGCCTAGCACCCATAGTACAAGCTTTGCTTAGTTTGGGGCTAAGTTGATCTGTGTAAGGTATCCCCCAATATTTATTTATTTATTTATTATATAAATGGACCATGCACTTTACATATAGCTCGTCCTAGCGAGTTCAGTTTAGTCTACGAACAAAAATATCTTAACACGACTCTAATATTATGAGCATAAAGCGCGTTCTGATTTTTTTCGTCCGTGTAAAAAAATATAACTGAACGCGACAGTACATCTCAACTGTTATAATAATGCCAAAGAGCCAAGAATTGCCTGGATTAATAAGAGGTCTTGCTGTTGCACAAGTTTAAAAACATACCTTACCTTAACGCCAGACTGATTGCCTGCCAGAAGTATGTTGACACGTTGAACTACATATTTGTTTAGTTAGTATAATAAGCCAGTAAATGTAGCTCTGAATGGACTGCCATTAGGTTATAAATAGATTCTAAGTATCGTCTTAATGTTAGGGCTTGTCTGCAATGAAATCGTGGTCTCAAATCTCTAATGTAACCGGGTTATGGTCATATCGTCATATGACAATAACATGTTGTGGCTTGACACTTGATGCTATACCACAGCATATTTTAAGGCTGTAAAACTTGACCATTATTTATCATTGAATGTTTCATTCGGTTGTTTTCCAATCTCGGTTTAGCTATCTATAACACTAACTAGGGCGGTATTTGAGCATACTCCATAACACTAAAAAGTGTCATAAAACTATGACACTTCTTAGAGACACTGCAGGACAACCTCAGGAGGTTTGCTGCTTCATAATCAATGCAGAATTAGCGTCTAGGAATACCTATGGGACATCATTATAACTTAAATATGGAACATTATATGTATACATAGTATATAGTCCTTACCAAACGGTAAGGACTATATACTATGTATACATATAATGTTCCATATTTAAGTAATCATACGCCTATGAATCGGTAAACACCGATTCATAGGCGTATGATTACTATTTCATCCTTTAAGGATAACAGACAGACTGCAAGCGAACAGTCGCTGCAGTTTTCACGCAATCATAGAGGTGTATAACTGTATTAACTGTATAAGTGTACTATCCCTTACACATTAATATTATGCCTTAGGATTGAAAACATAAGCTAAAAATAGCCATCATAAATAGACTAGCCTAGTCTAAGTAATTTACTATTATGTAATTTGTATGCAAATCAGCCTGAGCTAATGCTTCGCTCTACATTACTCAACATTACTTACTGTCGACTGTCGCAAATGATCTGGGACATGTAAACACTATGGCCAGCCTTGAAATATGACCCAAATATATACTCACATTATCCTCTTCAGTGCACGCGAACACTGTGGACTTAGCTATTTTTTTTCAGTCAAAAAGTTGAGACAATTCTTTCGTGAAAAAGTAGGTAAGGACTCAGACGCAGGTCATTTAATACTCTTTTGAGATGTAAAATCCATACGCATCGGAATTCTGGTAGAAAGCCTCTTCCAATTTTCACTTTCAGTCTTTACTAACGAGCGATTCCATATTATGTGCCTCGATAGTGATGGATGTGATTTGACCCTAAAAGAAAAAGGCAAATAGCTTTTACTGCTCATTCCGGTCACTGATATCTTTGAATGGAATTTCGAGGCGATCATAAAACTGCTTATTCATTACCGTAATAATAGATAATTGGCGCAATTTCGTACAATTAGTTTGATATTCTTCTTAATGACTAATAAGCAGGTGATGTCTAAATGTAATGACGCATGGGATTGCCCTGACTACTTACCTACCGCAACCTTACGGGTAACGCGTGTCATGCATATTGATATCACTTACTCAGAATGCCTTAATTCGATTCATAGTCCTAAGAGTGCTGAGAGCCATTTCAGTCGACAGTTTGGCGTAGCCCTTAACGGTGAATTCTGTAAGAAAACATAAACATCTTATTTCATTAACAATCTCATTAAAATGTTTTAAAGTAGGTACTTCAATCAAGGATCGAAAGTGAGTCGTGACTTAAAACTTTGTAGTTCAAGTCTGAAGTATACGTGGTGAGTCATTTAGTGAAATGAAGTAAGATGAAAGTATTTTCGTGCCCCGCTCAGTCCAACTTTGTGTTATTCAGTGTCTTGTTGTGACTGATTTGCTGCAAATAAAAGTGAAAACTGTTAAAGGACTGGGATCAAAGTGTTTAAGTGATTTGTGCCAATTTGGATATTGAGAAAATGTGAAAAGGTCTGTTGTGAAATTTAACCTTTGATTGCCTTATCAGTAGAGAGCGGATCTCAGGTAGCGGTCAAAAGGTTACCTGATATGATTAGATTCAGGGTCAATTTAGTTGTAGGTTAACTCTTTAATGCAGTTTTAAGTAGATTACGTATTTGTTCCAATTAATTCTTCCTGTTGCTTGTGTTACCGGACATATTATTTTTTGTGCATAGTTTAGATGTCAAGGCTAATTATCTTCTTCATAAACCTATATTTAATAAGGTTTACAAGAGGTTGCTCTAAGAAAGCTTTGTTAAATTCAGTTCTTTATAATAAAGAGACAGATAGTATCAACAGTTTTATGGAGGGTATGTAGTTAGATGGTAGGGAGGGACTTGGTTTGTTTGTTAGCTTTGACAATTGTTTATTATGACAATATTTTTTGAGTTATTAGACAACTTTCCCCAAGAACCCCAAACCTGAGATTCTCATACCACCGCTTATTTATAATTTTAGAAGGAATACTTTTTTAACAATTGCTATTTGTCTATTTCCAGCTGCGGTCCACATAGCGGGCGTAGTCGGGGCGATCGGTACTTCTGTGCTCGGCGTCTTCTGCGTGCTGTCGGTTCTGCAGCTCGCCATGATCTCGTCCAAGGAACGTGTCGGGCTCAAGTACTCCACCCTCGTGATGCTGAAGCTAGCGCTGGCGCTATTAGATCAATGTAGGCCCTAGGACAGAACCCTGGGGGACTCCGTATGTTACATCTACTGCTGTCAGTCTTGCAGCTCGCAATGATCTCGTCCAAGGAGCGGGTCGGGCTCAAGTACTCCACCCTCGTGATGCTGAAGCTAGCGTTGGCGCTATTAGCCGGTAAGTTCCGTAGGAACAACGTAGGCCCTAGGACAGAACCTTGGGAGACTCCGTATGTTACATCTACTGCTGATCGATTCTCGAAGTCTTGCAGCTCGCCATGATCTCGTCCAAGGCGCGGGTCAGGCTCGTACTCTACCCTCGTCGTGACGTTAACACGGGCGCTATTAGCCGGTGATTTGCTTAGAAACAATGTAGACTAGGACAGATCCCTGGAGGACTCCAAATGATATATATATGCCTTTTAACTTATCACGTATATAGTAAAATCTACCTTGACTCTCAGGGTTCACTCTTGCAAATAGGTAGTCGCTTGGCAAATGTTATGGGTTTTCTCTTTTTCCAGCCCTTTTTATCTTAGATTGGGCAGACAGACGGTGTCAAATGCCTTCTTCAGGTCTAGAAAAATAGCAAGATATTTTCTTGTTATCGGTCTTTTCAGATTAAGATGTGCGAAAATGACCTGAAAAAACAGACTGCACGAGTATATATGTAGAAAATATAGGAACCCTTCAAATAATTTAGCTCAACACAACAGTGTTAATAACATATGGATGAATGTGCATTTCAGCGTTGCTGTCCATAGCCGCGGCAGGTCTGTTCGCCGTGCAGGGCGATGACAGAGGGTTCAGGGTGACGAGAGGAGAGGCGTTCTATGTTCAGGTAACGTTAATTACTCATATGCAATGTTCACACCCAGTTAGTTTCTTCTAGCAACCCTACTTGTGCTGTGTTGAAATGTTTCAGCTGAGATACCTACAATATCACTGAATGTATGCGAACAGTAACGTACCTTCCTTGAGATTATATTCTCGGCATAAACTTATGTTAAGGAAAACAGGCATACAAATAAAAGGCATCGTTTCTTTTATAGAGCAAAGGATTTGGTAGACACAGAATCCGTAGAACAAGTCCGTTGTCTTGTAATTCGATCGTATTTTCTGGTAGATGTCGCTAGGGCCAGTAGGGCCATGTTTGGTGCAAATACTCTCTGGTTATGGATGAATTCTTGGTGGCTCTATTGGCAGAGCGTTAGAAAAGTGTCACCAGGAGTGTATTTTATACTTTTAGATTTATTCTAAGCTTAGTATTTTCGTTTCCATGTATTGAGTTTCTGCTTGTTAAAATAATAATAATCCTATTCGTAATGTTACAGATCGTCTGCATAGTGATAAACTCCCTACTGTTCATAATGTCGGTGTACGACGCGCTGTTCACCCGACGTAGCGGCGGCGACCCCACGCACGAAACAGATTCCACTACCATTAACAACCCCGGCTTCAAGGAGGGCCGAGGTAAGAAATCCATACTATTCTATTGGACGGTATATTCATATTTGATCGGACTTCGAACTTTTCAACGAAATGAGTTGAATTTACATCTGCGAGTTATTGCAGCAAGTTTTGAAACAAAGGTATATGCAAGAATGATGATTATTTATTCTCAAAATCACAACAATAGCAAAAACTTACAAATAAACACTTATACTAAAAACTTACAAATAAAAGATTTGACCCAAGTCGTCACTGGGCAAGGTGCCCAGAAGGCTGGCCGCATTGCCCCGCTGGATAGCTATACTGATCCGCTGAGCAAAATACTGGCCAGCGCTCTGGTCACCAGATGCGTCTATGAGCTCCTTATAGAGGCGATGCACACTAAGCCCCCACGGCCCTCTAGGGTGATGCAGATATTTTCCACTCACCTACCTAACTATTGTATATTGCGTCTCAAAACATGCAGGTGTAAATTCAGCTTTAGCAAAGGCACAGCGCGACAGAATCATGATGGGTCGTCATTCGAAATCCTCGTGGGCAGACCTCATTAGGTAGGTAGTTTGGCACAACTCGCGCGCGTAGTGTAGTGTGTCCAATTGTCCATAAATTTAGTGCGACTTCAAGTATGATCTCGCAAGTTTTGCTAGATCACCTGAATGGGTGTATCTCGCGGTACTTCTATGATAAGCTTACTGGTGGATGATATTTTTTCTCCTAGTCGATTTAGGTCATAGTGACTGCATTAAATCCTTAGGTGAGAGAACTAATTTAATTTCTCCGTCTGACTGCAGTTGCCAATCTTAGTCTGCAGTAAATACTAAATACTGGTCCGGATCGAGAGCCTAACGAAAATCTTCAACCTTTGACTGTTTTCTTACTTGTCTTGTCCGGCCAAGATAAGTTTGCAAATATTTTAACCCTTCGTCTGTGTTTGATAAGGATCCTAACATAAGACTTTAAAAATGTACATCAAGTTAATTTTTTTTGACAATTTTTTGACACACACAGGCGAAGGGTTAATAGCCCCGCCTCTGCAAGGGTTAAGTAAAGTAAAATCTCACCTTTTCATTTCCAGGCATCTCAATGACGGACGCGTCCGGCAAGCCGTACAGCAGCAACGGGCACGGTTCAGTCGCGTCCATGAACACGACCGCCACCACGCTCACCGGCGCCTCTGAAGCCTCCACCATCACGCGCTCGCCTCTGCGCTCCTCGCTGAAGAAACCTAGCACACTGAACCTGGTCTTGGGATACCTAACCCTGGCTATTCTGGACATTCGCCGCCTCTGAATAGGAATGGGAGTCAGAAGAAGGTGCGTATACAAACGCATAGTACGGAGGTTTAGACATACAAGGATTTGACCATATTGTATGCAATGTGAGCATTGAATAAACACTTAAAAAATGTTGCACCAAGTTCGAACTTCTAAGGGAGGCATCGTGAGGATTATATGGTAGTTGCATTAAGGATTTGGATCGCATATACAGAAGCAAAGTACTGAGGTTTAAGAGACGCGAGAATTTGACTGTATGGAATATGTGAAATGCCTAAAGCCTCGGATGATTTTAGGTATCTACATAATATATTATAATGTTTAACCCTTAAATGCATAGTGATGTACATATGCATCATGCATTTTTGACTCTATTGACAGCTTGTCAAAGTTTAAATTTGAATAAATTTTTGTCAAGGTCATGCATTTAAGGGTTAAACTAGCTCTGCATTTGCACCGACTTGAGGCGACAAATAAGATCAAATGTTAATAAAATAAAGGTGGAGTTCGGATTTAAACTGCTTCGTTGTTAAATCATGGCTGTTGCATTTTTCGTCATAATCGCGGCAGTAATGCAACAGCGAGGAATTATTTTATCGAAGACATTGATAAAAACAGCAACTGTTTACAGTCTGTAGTCATCCAAACGTCACCTTAACGAAATTATGCGTATGTGTGGCGCAAAAATATACAATTCGACTTGAAAAAAAAAAGTGGCAAGCGGAGTTCTGTCCCTTACGGACAACATTACTGTGTTGCCACCTTTTTCTTTCTACTATTTCTTGTCTGACTGTTAAAGGACTAAGAAAAACTACAAGGACATTGAATTGTTTAGACATATATTTAGACCAATTTTTACGCTAATCAATAATCATAAATTTTAACATCAAATATTATTTATTTCATGACTTTGATATAAATCCACACTCACAGAAAAAATACAACAACAATCATACTAAAACCTGAAAAAATAAAAAAATGTATAAATGGATAAAATTCAAACCTTAGTTCTAAGGCAAATGAAACTTGTAAATGTCACTGGTCTTACCTGACTTAAGTAATTTAGAATATTAGCTTGTAAAATATGCAAAACAAGATATTTACTTATATTTCTATAATGCACGCAAAATATAGGAGTGTTTTTGGACAACAAAGCCATATTATGCGAAGTGTGTTATACTGAACAACTTTTACTATGAGATCAACGTCGGTAGAACAATGTTCCATAGCAAAACTTGTTCAGGCCACGTAGACAAGATGTCAATCGTTGACGCTCAGTGACGTATGTTAATTGTCTCTCTCTTCCGTATTAGTGCGACAAAGAGAGATAACTACAATACGCTACTTGTATAAGCAGCATGTATTGCCTAGCTTGTACAGTCACCGGCAGAAACATCGTACAAAAAGAAAGCTACATAAATATGTGATAAGCTCTTATGGTTCTAGAAATATGATTGTATCAGAGATCTAAGCGATCTTCTTTTTGTGCGAAGTTATTGCCGGTGACTATACCATACGGCTAAGGTATGAATACCTTTATACAAATATTTAAGGATGTCTCACACTAGAACCACACCTCGGACACTGGCGATCAAATACATGAAACAGGCGCGTTCCTAGCACACAGTCTAAGCTCGTGTAGGTGAACGGTTACTATGCTTGTATGAGTGAGATATGACAGGCCGACTGTTCGCGTTTTTGACAGGCGGTAACTGTGAGGTAACCGAGACGGGTGGGCGGTTTTACAGCGGGGAGCGACAGTGGCTATACTGTACGATAGTACTCTTTATTATACTGTGCTAGAACAGAACGGGACGGACCGACGTGTCATTTCTATAGAAAATATCGGTAGCCGGGCTATCGCGCGACTCCTATAGAATTAGACAGTACGTTTCAGCGTTGGTCACCGTTCAAATCTGTGTTTAGATTAGACGTGCAAGTTATTACTGCAAGTTTGAAACAGAAGTATATGCAAGAAAGAGATGCAGACATTTGCCACTCACTCTTACCTATAGTTGCGTCTCAAAACTTGCTGCAATAACTTGCTGGTCTAAACTCAGCTTAACACCTTCGCAGAAACAGGAACCCGCCGGGGCCCATTTCTCAAAACTGAAAGTTACAAGTTACAAGCGGAAGTCTCTTTCCAACTTATCATATTAGACATTGACAACCGCTTGTAAATTGTAACTTGTAGCTTCGAGAAATTGGCCCCAGGGGCCCGTTTCTCGAAAGGTACAAGCCTTGTATTACAAGCGTGTTTCCATGACAACCCATACGATTTGACAGTTCGCGCACTTATAATACAAGGCTTGTACCTTTCGAGAAACAGGCCCCTAGGCACTCGTGAACTTTGTTCAGATGACGGACAACCCGCTGAGAGGATTGTCGCCATATAAGCGGGCGGTTATAGATAAAGTCTGGTCATTTTTTATCTGGTAGTGAATATATTTAAAGAATATTTTATGCGGGGTTACTCACGTGTTAAGTCGATATAACGTTCGACATGTTTCGATCCATTTCCGAGGATCTTTCTCTAGAGTAGCGACCCCACCTTTACATGTGGAGAGCGCGACGCATACTGCGGGCGCTTGCTCTGCGTGCGCGGCTGCTGAGGGCGGGTCGAACGTTATATCGAGTTAACACGTCAGTAACCCGCTTAAAATATTTTTTGAATATGAGTTTTATAGTTAAAATTGGTAGTGAATATATTAAACGACATTATAAATATAAGTAAATATCAAGCATCGCACACACTGTGATGTAGATATCAGTTAGCAAGTGTTAAAGCACGCTTCAGGAATTAAGAATCTCTACATATCTCACTATTTACATTGTTTTATACTGACTTTATTATAGCAATAAACTATTTTTTTAAATGGAGACCAGATTGCTTTAAGAACATAGGTGACGACATATATTTCTAGTCCTCATTTTAATGCCTGGATATTAACATTTTGGAATTATTCTTATACGATTTGATGTATTTTAAATGGCAATACCGAAAAAAGAAACCAACGTTCAAGCTTAACAACTACGTCAAATTGTATTACCTAAAATATTTCTCATGATGTCAATATTCAGGAGAGAAAGGACTACGTATGTATGGAGATTATATCGTCCCCTTTCTTCGTGATGGTGCTCACACACTGGTCTTAAATGTTATTATAACATCGTGTGGCAGGCACAGCGTGATCGCATTGCCATTACGCTGTCCCTGTCACACAGTGTAAATATGTATACATTTATAACAGCCGGTGTGGGGCACCATAAGGTCAGTCAGAACGAATCTCTTTCTATGGTACTATATAACGAAGTGACCCGTTTTTATGAGTATTTTCTTGAGTGTACTTTATATGAATACGACCAATGTTAGACAAATATCATGTAAAATAAATGCAGCCACATGGTGTGGTTATCATCAGAGGCATAGTAAGTAATAAAGATCTTAATAATAAGGCGACATTTTATAATTGTCCGCCATTTTGTGTAGCGTTTGACGTTATAGTAACGCCATCTTTTGAACCGATACATGATAACTGAGCTAAGAGCATTTTATGGAATTGTCCATATCAAGTGTGTCGTTTTATAAATATTCTTTACATAAATATGTGAAGAAAAGGAAAAATTAATCTTTATTATTTACTATTCTCTGTTGAAGTCGGAAAGTTTCGCTACTATTCGAGAGAAAATGTATTGATATAATTATAAAATGAATGTCTTTTACAGTCGAATAGTTGTGAAACTAAAATAGCCTTTTAATTTTATACACAATTTTATATACTTAATTACGTTTATGTATATTTTCGTGAACAAAGTTCTTTTCTATATATTGTCTACGCGTGTACATAGTATAACTATAACAGCACAAAGTGTTGAGAGAATGTTTTATACATATAGCTTGTTGTATATTTCTATGCAATTCATTTTATCACTTAACTATAAGTTTAGTTGCAATATAAAGAAGACTTACCACGATGAATTTAAGGATATTGACCCGCCTGTGTCTATCTCTTTCGCACGTATTTAATTACGTAGATATATCTCGCTTAGCTGTGCGAGCGAAACAGAAATATAATCATGCGTGTGCGATAGAGATAGAAATAGACAGGTCAATGCACGTTCCTCTCGGTAAGTGTTGGTTCTTTAGACAAGTCTACTTTTATATAAGCGTTAGTATTACACAGTATTGTAAATATACATTCCTAAAATAAATAAAACCCACCAGGCTTGTTGCAAGATCGTCACGTAATTTAGGGTAAAACATGTTTTCGTCTTAACAAATACTTTTTGACTCTTTTTACCTTGAATGTAGCTAAAAACTTAACAAAATCCTTCTTGTACTAGTATAATATTCCACTGCTATTAATTATTTTTAATAGCTTCTTCTAATTAATCTTATCAAAACTCAGCATATGTAAAACCCAGAATATAAAATAAGGTATATTCGTGTTCAATTAGATCTAAACACTTACGTGAGCAAAAATATCTAAACAAGACTAATATTACGAACCTGCTCGTGCTCAGTTGTTTTTGGTCCCGTAGATGTGAAGATGTAACTGAAACTGACTATCTGTGCCTTATTTTCATTTGGGATTTTAAATATTATGCTTTCCAGCACAAGGCCTTTAAGAATAGTACGCTACAACTATTCTGACGACTAAAGATGTTTTTTACGTAACAATGAGGATGTGTTCAGATATTTTTGGTCATTTATTAGACGCCGAATATACGAGTGTAAATAAATTGCAAATACAAGAGGGACTTTGCTCAAGTTATTTACCCATAATTTACCTAAATAAAATTAGACTACTTAAATTGTGCCTTAGGTACTCAAAAATGCAAACGTGCCTTCAACCCCTAGCCTTTACCCTATGGTTGTTGCCTTGTAATATTAAACCTAAAATATTTGTTTTCGATAATTTAGGATATTAATTTTCTTTATCCGTCCAAACTCTGGTCTTAAGATTAGTTGATATTATAATAGTATATTTAGCTATAAGCATGAAATGAGTGGAATCAAATTTTTTATTATTGTTAAATTTGTTGTTGGGAGTTCACTACATCGTGTCATTTACGATGACGCTCAAATTAGTCAAATATAACCTTAAATAGTATGACATTTAATACCTGATCAAGCGTCATCGTGAATGACACGATTTTCTAATGTTTTATATATGTACCAACGCATGAATTTCAACTTAGTACAGTTTATGTTGTGAAGCAAAATATTATATTTACGATATATGTTTTCCTTCTTTCAAGTTTTGGTGTAAAACATTATATTATTTGAAAATTAAAACTTGATCCTCCTGAACGTGTGGTTTTATTTTATCAAAACATACATTTATTTCTAGAAAAGATAAAAAAAAAAATATATATATATATATATATATTTTTTTTTTTTTAATGTTTAATACAATCCTTTTAAATACAAAGCCTTCTGAACACCTTCACATACCACTCTCATATACACCGTGTTTCACTTAACACTAAAAACCTGAAAACAGTTTGTTCAGAATCGAGAGTAGAATCGATTCAGCTATATCTTGAGGGGGGTAATATTTTCATTTAAATTTGTATTATTAGTTATTTTTTAGTCCTGTATGGAAGTGAGTGCTGGGCCACCAAGACGAATGATGAGAGAAGACTGCATGTGAATGAAATGAGAATGTTGCGATGGATGTGTGGTGTGACAAGACTGGATAGGATTCGGAATGACTATATAAGAGGAAGCCTGAAAGTAGCGCCAGTGACAGAGAAATTGAGAGGAAGTAGATTAGCATGGTATGGGCATGTAATGCGGAGGGATGAAAGCAATGTTATAAAACGAGTGGTAAATGTGAAAGTGGATGGATACAATGGTAGTGGAAGGCCTAAGAAAAGATGGATGGAATGTGTGAACAACGATATGAGAGTGAAAGGTATTAGTATGGAAATGACGGCTGATAGAGAGAAATGGAGGAAGATGATCTGCTGCGCCGACCCCAAATAATGGGAAAAGGGCAAGGGAATGATGATGATGATATTAGTTATTTTTTACGTGCCTGTATATTGTATGTTGTACTCGTAAGACAACATTGTGTATATCGCATATCGCATTGCTAGAGGTTGTTTACCTTTTTCAGTATTTGGGGTATTAATACTGGCTGGTTACTTGGACGATTAATTTTTCGCTACGAGTTTGACGTTGTTTGTCAGTTTAATCTTAATGTTTATCATAAGTCATAATAAATTGAACTCGTACCTAATTACAACCTTGTCATTTTAAACATTGGGTTTAAATTTGCTTACTGCGATTACCTGTCCAATTTGAAGTTTACTGTGACAAAGCTTTAAAGTGTTTTACAGTGACATCTTAGCTGTCTATTGGTAAACCTTATGTCGTTGCAGTAACGTACACAAATAAATAGTTTTGTGGTTTGTGATGGTAGTTAGCAATTATTTTATTGAGTGTAGAGCTAAAAGTCAAGTAGAGCTGTACAGAAAATTAAAAATTCAATTTAAAAAAAAGTAACCATCAGATTAAAAGATGAATACTCAAGATGAGTTTAAAAAAATAAAAATCAGTTGGGGTGTCTGAGGTTTTGAGTGTTACCGGAAACACGGTGTACATTCACGCTAATTAGTTTTTGTCCTTGTGGTCAACTCCACCAATGTATTTGTTGTACAGCAAGGAGTATTATATTATTTTCAGTACAGATGGTGTTTTTTTACGCACTAGTGCGAGAAGTGGTTCATTATATGGCAGGTCGAAACTTCGGAGGTCCATCTGTACTGAAAAACGTCGTTCGATACACGTGCGAAAAGGGAATTCGTAACTCGTGTCGATTTAAAACAGTTCCTTCGGTCGTGTTTTAATTTATCGCCACTCGTTTCGAACTTCCTCTTTTTCGCACTTGTATCGAAATGTACTATTTCAGTACAGATGGTGTTTTTTTTACTCACTAGTGCGAGAAGTGGTACATTATATGCTAGGTCGAAACTTAGAGGCTCATCTGTACTGAAAAAGAGTACGATACACGTGCGAAAAGGAAATTCGAAACTCGTGTCGATTTAAAACACTCCCTTCGGTCGTGTTTTAATTTATCGCCACTCCTTTCGAACTTCCTTTTTTACGCACTTGTATCGTAATGTACTATTGTACAGTCTTAACCCTTAATTTGGCAGACATAGAAACATTAAAAATACCGTTTTTTTTTGTTGAATACTATTTTTATGGGTCATAAGGAGCCCCGAAAAAATAATGAAAAAAATCATAATCTTTCAGTTTTTCAGGAAAATTATGTTCGGTGTGGCGAACACTGCCAGCTAATCAAGAATTAAAAGTGTGAAATAATTTGCTGTATAAATGTTAAGAAACATACAAATTTTTCGTAGAAAATGAACATAAAAGTATTGTCTACACTTTGTGTGCCCTTTTTGTACTTTGTGACCCCGAAACTAGACCTCCTTCGTAATGTTGACACCGAATATCCAATACTCTTGGACACGGTAAGGGGAATGTCCTGGAATTTAGGCGTTATGTTATGTCAAATGGGGTTTTATATGCGGAAAATGCGCAAAACTTCTTACTGGGGTTCAACTAGACGAGATTATGTTTACTCAACTCGGATACCTGCTCAAGAGAGGCATCGATTTGAGACACAAGTTGCATTCTGCTTTCCAAAACCTGCTCACGATAGGCATTTGCACGACCTGTGTACTGGCTATCATCTGTGCTGTCATCCGCATAGCAGCAATAGATATTGCTAGTTTCTAGCTTATCATTGATATGAAGGATGAACAGGGTCGGTGATAGGATAGATCCTTGGGGTACACCTCCGTTAATGGGCCGGTTTTCTGAGTATTGATCGTCGATGAAAATTGAAATGCTTCACCCAGGTAGAAAGCTGGCGACCCACGTGCAAAGCCTTTCTGGGAGCCCGTACGAGGGTAGCTTGGGGAGATGCGTCTTATGATAAACTCTATCAAAAACCTTAGGTAGCGATATCTAGGCTAACTGCCAGTACCTCTCCCTTGTTCTCAATGGCGGTGGCCCAACTATAAGTATACCAAAAGATCACCATCGCCACGACCATGGCGGAAGCCGTATTGCCGGTCACTATAATCTGGTGTTCTTCAGGTACGCCAAGAGCTGGTTATTAACCACTTACTTCATTGCCTTGGAGAGAAGAGAGGTTCTCTCATCTGGGCCTCAATGGGCCGTCGGTGTGTAGGGTTTGTGCGATCACCCTTCTTTGCGGTTGGATGGACTGAAGCAGTCTTTCAGGATGACGAGCATTTACCTGAGCAGTATGAATGCCAAAAAACGCGAATTAAAACTGGGGATAAGCTCCGCAGCGCACGTTTTCAGCACAATAGCTGGAATACCCTCAGGCCCATTGGACTTATTGACACCGAGGGCAAAAAGTGCATGCCTAACTACACTTTGAGTGAAGCGAACCTCGGATGAGAGTATTGAGAATTTTTTACTTGGATGAATGATAATGGATGAATCTACTCTTAGAAAGTATTTTTGGGGAAGAGGGAAAAAGAAAAGGGGTCTGAATCCTCGCTGTAGGACCTTCCTGATGCACATCCATCGCGGTTCAACTAGGGAATGCAAATTTGGCTTCGGTAAATTACCGGTAATTATATTCCAAAACCGGTTTTTTACCGAAAATTAAATTTTCTTAAAAATTACTACAAAAAGCACTTCTTCCGCAATTTCTTCTTAAATAAACACTTATAGATCCTTCTGGTAAACACTTCATTTAGCAAGAATTCGTTTTCTCCGCGAAAACGAATATTTTTTGTGTCATTGCTATACTATAGTGTGGTATTGAAAGGATGTCTGTTATATCTTACCCACTGTAATACGTCGACAGTTATAGGTGCGAGAGGGATGAATGGTTGTCGTTTCATAAACGTACCTATGTCTGCCGACATGTTTCGTGTCATATGGAAACCCATCATCAGGCATGAGTTCTCGCAGCGGCTAGAGTCTGTGCATTCCAGCCTGCACTGTGTGTGCCTGCATTGTCGGTTCCAAGATAAAAAATCTGATTTCTATAAAACCAACAACTGTGGAATGTGGACAATCACTATCCACAGTTGGTTTTATAAACTCCAAATTTAGACCCCGAATGAAGGATAAGACCATTAATTCACTCATTATGACATAAATATTTGATAAGCGTTAACGATAAGACCCCCTCCTCCTCGCATTGGTATCTTCGTTGCTGAGGGTCGGTCGTGAAGTCCCAATAGAATCAATTTTATTCTGACTTTCTGTTCCGGATCTGAAGTTGGGTGTAGAGGGTGGAAGGGATCTCATCTGTCCATGTTGTTGGATTGCGGCGTCTGCGACCTCTGGATCCTTAGCCATCACCCTTGCCAGTAATGATTAGTTGCTCAAGGTTGTGGCCTTTTTCCCTCCAAAAACTCCAAAATTCTACGTAAACGTTGATACGGAAAGCAATCCAGGGTATTTGCAAAATCTTCATCTAGCACCACATCTCGAAAGCGTCAATGCGGTTGCAGCCTTTTTCAGACTCCAAGTCTCAGCTCCGTAGCTGAAAATGGAGAAAAATAGAGCGCGTAAACCAAACCGGTTTTGGTTTTTCTAGAGACATGCGGTTCTTAGGAACCAATAATTATGGATATAATCCTTGTAGCTGCGACTCTTTTGGCCATTCCTATGCGTATTCTGATTTCTTTTTCAGAAGAACCGGTATTGTCGATGTTTGCGCCGAAGCATATGAAGTCATCTACTGTTACTGGCCTAAGAGCATCTGTGTGTTGTATCTACCTACCACAATCCACCACCATGAGCTTGGTTTTTACTGTGGTTAATCTTGAGATCCATTTCCAGACGGATGCGTTCCATTTTACCGGTGATATCAACCATTTCCGCTTCACTGGCGGCCAGAAATTGGTGTTATCTGCCTATCGAAGATTAGTTATTTTAATAGAATAGAATAGAAACACTTTATTGACAAACTGTGTACAAAAGATAGCAGGTATGTATAATGTATATAGTATAGTCCCAACAGTTACCCGACATGGGCGTGCAATGCCCACCAATTTTTTGGTGCCCACCAATGATGATTCCTGCCTCCCAGCTTCCGCAGGTTCTTCTGATGATATATTCACCGTACGCAGGTGACGGGAAACCTTATCAACACCTTTCACAAAAGTAAAAGGGCTCGATGTTTCTCTGTCGATTCAGTTTCCTTTTTCAACGGAGTTTCAATGAAAGCTACCAATTATGCTTGATGTCAAAACGATGCAGTCAAAGGCTTTGCTATAGTCGATGAAGCAGAGGATCATCGAAGTACTGAATTCGTAAGCCAACTCTCTCAATGGACGTACATTTAGGATCTGTTCGCACCTTTGCCCTTGACGAAACTTGCCTGTTTTTGCGGGATCTGCCAGTCCAGGATGTGACATAACCTGCTGTGTAATAGCACTTTTGTGGCGTGGGATATAAGAACCAGGGTCCTGTAGTTGTCCTTTACAAATACGTGATATTTCAATAATCTGTGATGATTTCTAGTGTCTTAGTTGATTTTATCGAAGATGATTGCTAAGTAATTGTAAGATTTAGCATCTAAAATGTATTTATTGTTTGTAACAAAGACATAAAACCTGCTTTTTTCAAGATTTCATTAATAATTTTTGTCTTTTGAAAGTGGTAGTTTAATGAACACTACTAAAAAACTACTTAAATATCGATTTTGACGGAAAATATTGATTTTTCATGAAATAAAATAAAAACCGGGAAATTACCGGTTTACCGGTTTTGGCGACGCTATATCGGTAAATTACCGGTTTTGAAAAACGACCGGTAATTGCATTCCCTAGGTTCAACACGGTAACGCGGCGAGAACAGGGATAGGTACTTTTGCATCGGGATGTGCGTAATTAGGTTAGAACTTTAGCTAATCATTTTTTTTATTTAGACGTCATATTAATGTAATTTAATTTACTTTTGTGCTCTTTTGTGAAATAAAAATTTGGTATAAGGTCCACCGATAAGTTGGCAATGTTCGTCACACCGAACATGCAACCCTGGAATTCAAACACTGCGTAGCTGGCGGTGTTCGCCACACCGAACATGCAACAAACCTACTATTTCACTGTGAAGATGGCAGTGTTCGGTACCACGAACATGACTTTTTAAGTGTCACTGTCACTAAATTAAGACTTACACTAAACTAGAAACTCTTTAGTACGATTAATTACCTCATTGGTAACCGATAAATGTCGTTTTTATTAATGTGGCACCATAAAAATCTAATAAAATGTCATAAATAACTTGATGATAATTTGAGTCGATGATACTACACTGTTAATTTCTCCATCTCATGAAAAGCAAAACTGTACCTACTTGCGACTTCCTTGTGTACCTAGTTCCGGAGGTCGCAGGTTCGAACTCCGGCTCGCACCAATGAGTTTTTCAGAATTTATGTGCGAAATGTCATTTGATACTTGCCACTCTTGCCAGTCGCTTTTCGGTGAAGGAAAACATCGTGAGGCAACCGGGCTAATCCAATAAGGTCTAGTTTACCCTTTGGGTCGGAAGGTCAGATGGCAGTCGCTTTAGTAAAAACTAGTGCCTACGCCAAATCTTGGGATTAGTTGTCAAACCGGACCCCAGGCTCCCATGAGCCGTGGCAAAAATTCCGGGATAACGCAAGGAGAATGATGATGATGATGAAAAGCAAAACTGCACTAAATGATTTATTCGAAAAGTTAGGCAAGCCAAACACATTTTCAGCAGTAGAATTTGAATATTTAGAAGAGTTTTTGAAACCTATCGCATCAGCTCATGACTATCTCAAGGGAGATAATTGCTACTACCTGCTGCAACCACAATCTCCGTAAATGGGTATACAAATCGTCATCACACTGACTGTGGCGCGTCAGATCAGACAAACAAGCACATAGTGGAGGAATGCCCTATGACCGTTAGCATTAGAAAGCTGAAATTTGGCACCAATAATTATGTAGGTATATCAATCGGTTTTACTACTATATTAATGTTGCAGTTCTAACCTAACCTAACTGAAATTCTTGACAAAATGTTTTATTTGTTGAGGTCGCAGTTCTAACCTAACCAAACCGACTCTCTTAACAGCATTTAGTATGGGTGGATATTCTGATTTTAAGAAATATGCCAAATACAATTATGCGAATTAATTTTATTCATAAAAACAATCGGCGTAAACAGAATTATGCGAACTTATTTTCGGACAATGTGTTATTCGTATTATTTTCGATTATGAAAAATAAGTTTTCTGCCAAATTAACATTCGGCGAAAATCGATTATGCGAAGTCTGTTATGCGAAAATCGTTTCGGACAATTAAAGTTATGCCAAATAGAGGGAACCCATATCAATCACGCCGACAAAGTGGTAAAATAATATTTTTTAAGAAAAAAAAACCGCCGCCTTTGGGGTTCTGGTGAAAGCTACTTGCGAATGTTGGATTAGATGTAAAAATGTGTAGGTATTTTTTTAAACTGCTTTTAATGCTTTAATTATTTGATGGCAACAAAAATCAATATACGTATACCGTTAAGGTTTGATGAGTTTCCTCAATTCCTCATGAATCCGATTACAAGAAATCGAAGCTTGACAAAATTTGACTTGAAAAGTCAATATGCTTAACAAATACAACTAAATAAATGTTACTGTTCTCAACTTAAATGCATGCTGTTCTTATAAAAATACCAAAGTCACTATGAGTGTGCCGTTCAGATTTGAGGAGTTCGGTTCTGACCATCGTCTGCAGTTCCACTGCACCAAATGTCACTATTCTGGACGTAAGTGCATGCTGTTCTTATAAAAATACCAAAGTCACTATAAGCGTGCCGTTCAGATTTGAGGAGTTCCGTTCTGGCCATCATCAGCAGTTCCACTGCACCAAATGTCACTGTTCCGTACGTAAATGCGTGCTGTTCCTTTAAAAACACAAAAATCGCCATATTTTTGCCTTTCAGATTTGAGGAGTTCCCTCGATTTCTCCAGGATCCCATCATCAGAACTGGGTTCTGAGAAAAATCGGACCAATCTGTATGCTTATAATAAAAAAAAATTTCAAAATCGGTCCAGTAACGACGGAGATATCGAGGAACAAAGAGAGAACCACCTTCTTTTGAGAGATTTGAGGTGGCGGTTAAAAAATAATGCACATTTCTGGTGGCCTGGCTACTTTACTCATTAAAAATGTTTTTGTGAATTGTTAATGTCAATTATTATATACTAATTATGATGTTAGCAGAGATTATCAACCCTAAAAAGTTTGAAATTAATTGTATTTATCTATTACGACAAGAAAAGTAGGTGTACTATGGTTTTGAATGACCACACACTGTAGATATAGTTACAGTGTCTGCACCATGGGGTCCATGGGTATTGCAAGGTGTTTCAGATATCCAGATGCCGCTCCCCATTTATTATACGAAAATGTAGTACCGTCGATGAGGAAGTGGAGGCGCGTCAACCAGCCTCCGGTGCCGAGAACTCTTACAGATTTTGCAACGGCTTTGCAAAACTACACTCAGTATCATGAACTATACATTGATACGGTACATGCAGCAGTGGGCCATGCTGTAATCTTAGGCATGCCAGGATATAGAGAAATCCTGGCAGCTGCAGACAATATATTGGCAGATGGCACATATAAAACTGTGCCCGCCGGCCCGCTCGCCCACCAATTGCTAACCATTCACTGCACAGTGAATGGTAATTATTACCACCCGGTTATAGCTTTAATGCAAAACCGCCAGCGACTGCTGTACTCGGCAGTGTTCGAGAGTGTGGGAGCTCGCGGGACACCCTCGGCCGATCACGTAATTACGGATTACGAGCAGGCCCTGCAAGCAGCTTTGGGGCAGACGGCTGGCATCGCCCCAGTAGGCTGTTACTTCCACTACACGCAGGTAATTTAAAATATAACTTTTTTTAATGATTATTGTTCCGGTCTCTGATCATTATTATAATTCCGTCAGGCAGCTACTGCTGGTACATCTAAATCATACTTCACCTTGCACAATTTCACCTCTTAGACAGTTTGTCTAGTCTATTCTTAAATGGGTTCACAACTTCAGAGGGTAAATGAAGCATTGTATAAATATGAATTTAAAAAATGTGATGGTGAAGTATCTCTTACTGATAGTTCACATTGTTTATTAATTTCAGGCCTTAATCCGGAATGCCAGGGGGCTAAACATACCTGTGAGGCCCAACACTACAGGGCTAAGATCCCCAAGCGACGACACCATGCTTAGCCCAACCCAATCGGCGCAGCTCTTGATGGATACTTTCTATCCTAAGGATAACCCTGCGCAGGACGATCAGGGGCACAAACAAACCAGAAGCGAAGCAGAAGCAATCAGGAACCGAGTAATGAACTGGGCGCTGTCTGAGGAATTTATACCTTTTACGAGAGATGAACTGTTGACAGTCATTCAGGGAATGAACCCGAAAAAAGCGCCAGGGGAGGATGGAATAACAGCGGATATTGCCCGAGAGACAGACAGGGCCACACCACTACTGCTCGAAGTGTACAATAAGTGCCTCCAGACACTCTACTTTCCAAGAGCCTGGAAGCAAGCCTATATCCGAATCATCCCAAAGCCGGGGAAAGATGACTACGACATACCCAAGGCACACAGACCCATAGGACTGCTTCCAGTTTTAGGGAAAATCCTCGAGAAAATGGTAGTAAGAAGGCTCACATGGGAAATCCAAAATGGAGAAGGAACAAACCAAAGGCAGTATGGGTTTGTACCCCAGAGGAGCACGGAGGATGCACTCTACGACACTCTCACGTTTATCCATAACGGCCTTCAAAATAAACAACTGGTTGCCCTTGTCTCACTGGATATCGAAGGGGCCTTCGATTCTGCATGGTGGCCAGCGATTGTTGTCCAATTGAATAGAAAGAACATCAGACATCACACAATGGGCATGCTGTGTAGCTACCTCAGAGACCGAGGAGTTAAGCTGGTATATTTGGGGGAGGAAGTACAAACCAAAACAGAGAGAGGCTGCATCCAAGGCTCTATAGGAGGACCAACGTTATGGAACCTTCAGCTGGACCCGCTCCTGGAGGAAGTAGACCACAAGTTTAGAGATGTCCAGGCTTTTGCGGACGACATATTGGTGATGGCGAGCGCGGACACGATAGGGGAACTGGAAGTCAAAATAAACGAGACCCTAAGACTGGTGGAGAAATGGGGCCAAACCAATAAAATGAAGTTTGCTCCACACAAAACCCAGGCCATGCTAATCACTAGAAAGCTCAAATATGACAAGCCAAAGTTCCAGCTTCAAGGCACAATACTTGAACTCTCTGATCAGATAAAAATGCTTGGCCTTACCATTGACAGGAATCTAACCTTCAAACCCCACCTAGAGAAGGTGGCTATCAAAGCTATTGGCCTATACAAAAGAGTGTCACAGATGGCCAGAGCTCAGTGGGGACTTAACACGGAGATCCTCAAAACAATCTACGTCTCAGTGGTGGAACCGACAGTTCTTTACGCGGCGGGTGCGTGGGGAGGTATTTGGCGAAGAGCCTACGCAAGAAACAGGCTACACCAACTAACGAGGGCTTTTGCAATTAGAATAGCAAAAGCACACAAGACAGTGTCCATGGTGTCGGCCACCCTCTTGGCAGGGATACTCCCTCTGGACCTAAGGCTTAAGGAGCAAAATGACCTCTATGAGATTAAGAGGGGTAAAAGCCTGCCTTCATTACCGGATCGATATATGCAAAAAAAGAATCCATCCCGCTCAGCTGCCACACCCATCGGAATGACATCGCCTTGGTTTTGGCTATATAAACCAACTCCAGGACCTGGAACAAATCGAACAAGAAGCACTACAATACTATACAGACGGCAGCAAGATTGAAGGAAAAGTGGGAAACGGTGTTGTATGTCTCAGGGAAAACGAGGAGATCACAGCTACAGGATTCAAGCTGTCAGACTACTGCACCGTGTTTCAGGCAGAAATGATGGCAATTCACCAGGCAGTAGAAATGATCTGCAGTAGGAAACAGCGAGCGTACATATTCTGTGACTCAAGGGCGGCCCTGCAAGCCATAACGGACCCGGAGTCGCTGAACCCCATAGCGGCAGAGATCAGGGCGAGACTAGACACACAGAAGAGAGACGAGAACCCCATCAGTTTAATGTGGATCAAGGCCCATGTGGGAATGCCGGGCAACGAAAGGGCGGACGAATTGGCGAAGAAGGCGGCTCTGACAGACAAACGAGAGCCCAGATATGACCGTTTCCCTCTGTCCTACGCAAAGCGAACCATCAGAGACGACACCTTGGCGAGGTGGCAGCAGCTGTACGCAAGTTCAGAAACCGGCTCCGGCACAAGACTCTTCTTCAAAGAAGTAAGGAGGGCGAAGAAGATCCTCAGCGAACTAGACACTGACAATATAAGGTCGCAGATCCTTACGGGACATGGTGGGGTAAGGCAATACCTGCATAGATTTAAGTTGGCCCCCTCCCCATGCTGTGTTTGCGACAACACAGTAGTGGAAACAGTCGTACATATAATAACAGAGTGCCCTAGGTATGACTACCTAAGACTAGAATGTGAACACAGCATGGGTAGAGCCATTAGCTTAAGTAATCTTGAGGAATTGGTCGGGAGTGATGACACCCGACAAGTGTTTTGGAGATACGCGAGGGTGGTCATGCGAAAGGCTGCATTGGCAAACGAAGCGAGGCTAGGTGGGACCCAAGCCGGGAAGCAATAAGAGGACTAGAGAGCAAACGATCTGTTGGGTCAGTAGCAGATGCGGCCGTAGGATACTAGGGCTCGTAGTTAGAAGTAGACCTGGAGATTGTATTGCATGCAAGGTAGGATCAAAGTATCACTAGTTGAGTGTAGTGTAGCGCAGCGGGCAGCCTACACCTAAAAGGGGCAATACAATAAAGAAAAGGAAAATATTAATACCAGTATTGTTGCAGAAATGGTGTGCAGCGCCTGTGAGCCGGAGGTTCGGGAGCTTGGGAGAATCATCACCGTGGTTATGGCGGCGCAACAAGCAGAGATCGAAGCACTGCGAAGCCGTAACCAGGTGCAGCAAAACCTAATTTATCAGCTGCTCAATCCGGCAGCCCGAGCTGTGCCGCTCCTGGCGCTGCGGGCCCCGGAGGCGGCTCCGCTGGAGGAAGAGGAGATGGAACAAGCGGACGAGGAGAGGAGGAGCTCTCCAGAGACACCACTGGAAGAACCAGCCGGGAGACCAGTGGTGTCCCCACCGACGAGTGCACGCAAGGGGACCCCATGTGAACGAAAGTCGTCCACCGGGGAAAGTTCGGACACTTCATCCTCTTCGTCTTCGTCCGGGTTAAGCTCGACGAGACCGGTGGGCGCGGCTGGACCCTCTTCTAGTAGAGAAGAGGAACTCCAGGGCGTAGCCCATCGGACTACCGCCGAAGAAAATGGCAGTGGTGGGGTGGGGGAGGAGTCCGAGGATCCGTATCAGGACTCGGGAAGCTCATGGGCTCCTTCCCCAAGAAGAGACCCCGAGTCCGACTCGGACGCCACAGCGTCGGCGGCTGGCGACTCTCCTGCCACAAGGAGGTGGAGAGAAAGAGAACTGTTGGCCAGGGGCCCAGCTATTACCGGGGTCCAGAGGGGGAGGATGGACCCCTACCAGCAGTGTGTGTTCTGTGGATATTCCACGAAATCTAGGAATATCCACAGACACCTAAACCGTATGCATAAGGGGGACCTGGGGGCCCATGAGAGTAGAAATATTTTTAACTATTACGCAATCCTCAGGACCCCGGCTCCCCACAGATTCTGCCCACCCAGGTCCATCCCCCCCCCCCCAAAGAATATTGGAGAGGGTTGTCAATTTGAACCTGGTATGGCTGGACCGGGATGGCCTGAAAGGCAGACCCGAGTAGTTATAGGAAATTAGTAGTAATTATAGCTATAGGAAATGATTGTTAAAGATTATAATTAAAAAATTAAAGTTAAATGTCAAAAAACAAAAGAGTAAAACTAAATTGTATGATTGTGAAAAACCGTTGTAAAATGAATAAATGTTTAAAAGTTAAATAACAATATAATATAAATACAATGTATTAGTGATTAGATAATTGAGAAATATATGATTGTAAAAGTTAAATAGAGATATAGGATTGTAAAAGTTTAAAGTTAAATTGGATTGTAAAAACAAATGAAAACTAAATGAATGTAAAAGTTAAATAGAGATATAGGATTGTAAAAGTTTAAAGTTAAATTGGATTGTAAAAACAAATGAAAACCGAATGAATGTAAAAGTTAAATAAAACTATAGTTTGATTAAGATGTATTAGTGAATAAGAAAAGAAACGATAATTAAAAATAAAAAAGAATCAAGTTTTGAATAATAAAAAATCAAAAGTAAATAAAAGAAGGTGGAAGGAGGAAAAAAAAAAAAAAACACTACAGGGCTCAGGCTGGTACGCCTCTACTGCGCGCTCAAAGTCACTATAAGCGTGCCGTTCAGATTTAAGGAGTTCCGTTCTGACCATCATCAGGAGTTCCACTGCACCAAATGTCACTGTTCTGGACGTAAGTGCATGCTGTTCTTATAAAAATACCAAAGTCACTATAAGCGTGCCGTTCAGATTTGAGGAGTTCCGTTCTGACCATCATCAGCAGTTCCACTGCACCAAATGTCACTGTTCCGTACGTAAATGCATGCTGTTCCTTTAAAAACACAAAAATCACCATATGTATTCAGATTTGAGGAGTTCCCTCGATTTCTCCAGGATCCCATCATCAGAATTGGGTTCTGAGAAAAATGGGACCAATCTGTATGCTGATACATTCAATAAAAAAAAATCAAAATCGGTCCAGTAACGACGGAGATATCGAGGAACAAACATTAAAAAAAAATACAGAGGAATAGAGAACCACCTTCTTTTGAGAGATTTGAGGCGGCGGTTAAAAAGTGGAAAAAAATATTTTGTTAGGGTACCCCTCTTACATGTAAAGTGGGGACTGATTTTTTTTTCATTCCAACACCAACGAGATATTGTTGGATAGTATTTAAAAAATGGATAAGGGTTTACTAAAATTGTTTTTTGATAATATTAATATTGATTCAAACTTTCACGATTTTTACACATATTTAAAATTGCAAACGGGACTTAATCGCGTATTTACTATGTTTTAAACACTAACCTCCGACGTTTCAAGGACGGCATTGTCCCCGTGGTCTCGGAGCAGACTGGCTGAAGTTGACATCAACATCTTCTAGCTGTACGAGTTTTTCGAACTACCCGCACTTGGTCCTGACTACCCACTTGAACAGTTTGTGCACTAGGGATGTCACCTTGTCGACACACAACACTCACGATATTCGGTTTTTCAACCTGCGATATTTGTTTCTTCTTGCATTTACTAATAAACACAGTTGTAAATTTATCATCTGTGCCCTTGGAGAATGCAACCTGTAAGCGTATTAGAAAAAGGGTTAAATTTTGCAATGACGTCAAGACGGGTTCCGTACGAGACTGTTATCTGTGGGGTTGAGGAGGCAATAACGCGTAACAAGGTGCCGTCGGGTGATGCGGATGCATTAAGACAGGATGTTGCCGTTATTCTAAGGAAAGCCAAATTACCGCAGAGTAATATCACTGCGGAAGAGCGTGCGGCCCTTGAGGACTTGAGGAGAAATGAGGACATCCTGGTTCTTAAGGCTGACAAGGGTAACGCCACTGTAGTGATGGACTCAGCGGACTACGATAACAAGATACGACACCTACTGGATGATGATCTCGTTTATAAGCCTGTGTCGTACAATCCGACTGCCAGGGTGACTCGTCGCATTAGGGCTGTCATCAGAGACTACAGAGAGTTGTTCGACGAAGATGTTTACAATCGTTTGTACCAACCCAAGATTGTACAACCACCTAAATTGTACGGGCTGCCAAAAGTACATAAAACGAACGTGCCGTTGCGGCCTATCGTAAGTCAAATCTCTTCTCCTACTTACGATCTTGCGAAGCATGTCGCGTCAGTGTTGCAGCCGCTGGTAGGTGGTACCTCATCTTTTGTGAAGGATTCTCGACACTTTATTGACATCCTCAAGGATATAACTTTGGAACCTGATGACGTAATGGTGAGTTTCGACGTCGAGTCACTCTTCACCAATGTTCCGGTTAAGGAGTGCCTTGAAGTGGTCAGAGGGAAACTGAGCGATGGTGGTATATCAGAGTCAATCATGGTGTTGCTGAGAAACTGCTTGGAGGGTAGCTACTTTTTGTATAATGGGAAGCATTATCTCCAGATCGATGGTGTTGCCATGGGTAGCCCTGTAGCACCGGTTTTGGCAAATATCTGGATGGAGCATATCGAGGCCAGTATAGACCTGCATCCTTGGGCAGTGAAGTTGTGGAAGAGATATGTGGATGATGTTTTCTGTGTTATGAAGGGTGGAAAGCAGGAAGTGGAGCAACTACTCCAATATCTTAATTCGATTCATCCTAACTTCCTAAGATAAACTTCACATATGAATTGGAATTAAAGCGCAGTTTACCTTTTCTAGATGTCAAAGTGATTGGTCAAGTCGATGGAACCCTGAGACATACTGTGTACAGGAAGCCAACACACACTGATAGATATTTGAATGCATCCTCTCATCACCATCCCCGTCACCTGCAATCACTGGCGTTTATAAGATTGATTGCAGTTGTGGTAGTTCCTACATTGGTGAGACTGATGAACAGAGCACGCGACTTGTGTGACCCTGAATATTTACAGAGCGAGATGTCGCATATTCAGGAGGTACTTAGGTGGAACGGGTATGGGGTGAGAAAGTGGCAACCCAGACGAAAAGCGAGAGTGAAGCGCCCTGATGTCGCCAGGCAGCCAGCATTTTTACCTTATGTCAAAGGAGTAACGGATAAGGTTGGCACGGTACTAGACAGATACTCTATAAAAACGGTCTACACCCCTTTATCCAAAATTGCAGGAAGCCTGAGGTCCCCGAAGGACGTTATTCCCTACCAGTCACCTGGCGTTTATAAGATTGATTGCAGTTGTGGTAGTTCCTACATTGGTGAGACGAAACGTACCATAGCGGAAAGGGTCAAGGAACATATCGCAGCTGTCAAAAATCGCCAGGTGAACAAGTCTGCCGTTGCTGAGCACTTGCTACAGTCAGGGCCTAACCATTGGATTGAGCTTCACAACCCTAAAATTCTCTCTACAGATCGTGGGTATTATAGTAGAAAAATACGTGAAGCCATTGAAATTAAGAAGTATAAAAATTTCAATCGAGACGAAGGTTTTAATATCTCATCCACATGGAACCCGGTCATTAGTAAATGCAAGAAGAAACAAATATCGCAGGTTGAAAAACCGAATATCGTGAGTGTTGTGTGTCGACAAGGTGACATCCCTAGTGCACAAACTGTTCAAGTGGGTAGTCAGGACCAAGTGCGGGTAGTTCGAAAAACTCGTACTTACAGCTAGAAGATGTTGATGTCAACTTCAGCCAGTCTGCTCCGAGACCACGGGGACAATGCCGTCCTTGAAACGTCGGAGGTTAGTGTTTAAAACATAGTAAATACGCGATTAAGTCCCGTTTGCAATTTTAAATAATATTAATATTTTCGGAAATAAACGAAATATGAAAAAAAACACAAAAGTAGAACATTATAAATATAGACTTTCTAAGAAAATTGTTTTGAACTTGATAGGTTCAGTAGTTTTTGAGAAAAATACGGAAAACTACGGAACTCTACACTCTACACTGAGCGTGGACCGACACGCTCTTGGCCGTTTTTTTTTCTTAATAAAGCCATACGATAATAATAATAAATTGCTACTATGGTAAACTTTTACCCACATTGATAACTGTTAAAACTAAACTGGAGCGACTCAAATTCCGCCAATTCATGAAGGGAAAAGTCAATAAATATGGGGTAAAATTATATTTGTTAACGGACCAATACGGTTGCGTACTAAAAATTGTAGTGTATGGTGGTAAATGCGACCTAGAGTTAGGGGGTAAAAATCATGTAAACAAAGTTGTCAAACATCTTTCACAGAGGAAACTTGGCGTAGGGCATGCGGTGTACATGGATAACTATTATAATTCGGTTGAATTGGCGGAATATTTAGTAGAATGTAATACATATGTCACAGGGACCTTACGCAGTAACAGGAAGGGTAACCCAACAGAAGTAATAAAAAAGAAATTAAAAAAGCAGGAAAAGTTGGCAATGTTTAATGATAGTGGCATATGTGTTACAAAGTGGAACGACCGCCGAGATGTTTTAATGATTTCGTCGGAACATAATAGTGAATTTGAAAACTACACGGGTTCAAATAATGTGACCAAGACTTTCCCGGTTCGTACTTCAGTCAGTACAATAAAAATATGGGCGGGGTCGACAAGCACGACCAAATGATGGCCTATTACCCTATTATAACCCCGAGCATAAGATAAGACCTTAAAATGGTATAAAAAATTGGGAATAGTTATATTCAGCACCATAATGTGTAATGCGCACTCTATACAATGTGACAATGTGCAACTTCCAACTACCCACCCCGTTCCGAAATCATAACTCACGGCCGTCATTCGGGAAGGCTCAGCAGAATGCGATCTGCCTCCGAGCACGACACATCGCGCGTGTGCGTCCCGAACTGCTCAAATCCGAAACCTTGGAAGGGTGCCGTTTTACACCCACCAAGTCGCGAGTGGCTTCCGAGATCAAGCCCCGAAACACGAGTGAAGAAGTGAACAGTGCACTGTTATATGGACAATTACAAGGACTTGCTGTGAGTACCACCCCAATTCCTATCTCTCATCCTCAACACATTGTCACAATTGGTGGAGGTGCGAAACCCCGAATTAGGTCTAATATTTTCTGTTTGGCATTATTTAGGGTTAATTAGTAATAAGATGTCCGATACGGAGGAAAAATATAAAAAAACCGTTACTCGGGTGTCGGACATGTTTAAATATTTTAAATCGTTGAATTTGGAAAATTTGAACCCGGCTCTGAATCAATTACAGGAAAAGATTGATTCTCAAAATAGTCAAATTTTAGAGTTAAAGGAACGAATTAATACAATTGAGACAGGAAGATCGCATACTTCATCGTCGAGCCAGGGCGGTACAAAGGTCGAGTCATGCGCGGCCGCGCCCGTGCCCGCGCCCGCGTCCGCTCCTGCCGCGGTAGGCGGACAAAATAGGGTAGATAAAAATAAGTTAAAAGTTTTGCAAAATATGCTCGCGGAGTTACCCGTTTGTGATGGCAAAGTGGCCAAACAGCTGATTAAATTTATTGTCAGTATCGATAAAATTACTCAACTCGAGTTAGTTCCCCAGTCCGAGTATGTGACCTGGATAATGACCAGGACAACTGGTTTTTTGGCAGATTGGTGGTTCCGTCGAGCAGTCGCCTTACCAAGCTGGCAAGATGTTAAAATTTTGATTTTAAACGAGGTTCTTTCCCCGATACATATAGAAACCTTAAAAAATGAAATGTGTTTGCGTTATCAATATGAGTCCGAAACGTTATTAGAGTTTGCGCACTCAGTAGTAGCGGCGGCGAAGGCGCTAAATCTGGACTGGTCGGAGGAAATTTTAATGCAAACCATATTAAGTAGGATTTCTCCTAGAATTTATTATTACATTAAATGTAATCCTATGGATATAAAAAATATGGTACATTTAGCGCAAATAAGTAGCGAAGTCGAGGGCGCACTTTTACGAGATAAGTTACATTCACAAAATTCGCATACCTTTTATCAAAGGAATCAGTTAAATGTTGGTAATAATACGTATCGGCAATATAGTCAACCGGCGCGGGAGTCGAGTGCTCCGTTTTCGCGCGGGAGCCGGTTAGCACACGCGAGCGAGCGAGAGGGCGGTGCAGGCGGGTCAGGACTATCTAACGCGAATATACCGGGGGCAAACGTTCACTCGACGCCGCGCGGCCCACGTTGTTATGAATTCAATTTCTACGGTCATTTAGCGCGGGACTGTGAACAGCGTCGTAGACGTTTACAGTCACAACCAAATAACGCGGGAAACGCGAACAGGGAGTAAGCAATGATACCCACCTTCAGCTTTCTCTCGCGACAGTCAAGGAAGGTGGCAAAATAAGTAGTAAGTTAATTAATAAGCCGTGTTTACAAGTAGTTATATGTAATAATATTCTTACCGCGCTAGTGGATACAGGTGCCTTTCGGTCATTTATTACGCAAGACTTAGCGGATAGGCTTAAGGGTCAGCGTAAGGTGGTTATGTCGCCGTGCAATATTAGATGTACGACCGCGAAGCGTCAAACTTTTACAGCAACCGAAGTTATAACTGTATTGATTTCAATTGATAAGTTGACTTGGAAATTTGACTTTATAGTAGCACCTTCGTTAATTGCACCGGTTATATTGGGATGCGATTTTATTAACAAAACAAAACTTGTTCCGTACACGTTTTATGGTTACGTGATTTTTCAGTTTATGCCGCATTATAAGATCCCTTTGTTAGAAAATGAAGAGCTACAACGTATGGTAGAATTTAATAGTATTCAAATTGAGGACGAAATAAAAGGAAAAATAGAAGAATTAATTAAGAAACACAAGGACGTGGTAACTGAGAAATTAGGGAAAACAAATATTTTGAATTATGAGATTAAGCTTACTGATAAGGCCCCAGTTCGCTCACGATTTTATCCCTTGTCGCCCCCGAAAGCCGCTGAAATGGAAGCTCATATTAATCAACTTCTTGAAAAAGGTATTATCGAGAAATCGAGCTCTCCGTATGCGTCACCAGCCTTTTTAGTCGACAAAGCCAGTGGCGGTAAACGGCTGTGTTGTGATTACAGGGCCGTAAATAAGAAGATTATTTACGACAGTTACCCAATGCCATCGATTGAATCTGTTTTCCAGTACTTAGGCGGGGCTAGGTATTTTTCAATAATCGACCTTAATAGCTCATTTCATCAGATACCATTGAGTGATGAGTCCAAACCGATTACAGCGTTTATATCCCCATTTGGGTTATTTCAGTACAAATATGTTCCATTTGGGCTCTGTGTAAGTCCGCAATCGTTAAATAGAGTTGTTGATATAATATTTGGTGATATAAAATATAAATACATAATACCATTTGTAGATGATATTTGCGTGTTTTCAAAAGACAAGGAATCGCATGTGAGACATTTAGACGAGGTATTGAGTAGACTGGGCAAGGCAGGGTTAACGGTCAACCCAAATAAATTAAAACTATGTAAAGAGTCAGTACAGTTTTTGGGATATAATATTAGTTATTCTGGTTTAGCAGTCGACCCCGATAAAATAAGCGTCGTTGTGAACTATCCGGAACCGAGAAACTTAAAACAATTGAAAACCTTTTTAGGGATGACAAGCTTCTACGCTAAATTTATTCCTCGATATTCGGAACTTGCCGAACCGTTAAATTTGTTAAAAAAAAAGGACGCCAAGTACATTTGGGGACCTAAACAAGCTGAAGCCTTCGCGCGCTTGAAACAACAATTGGTTTCACCGAATGTTCTAAGGTTTCCCGATTTTTCTCAAAAATTTATTCTACAGACCGATGCATCTGGAACAGCTCTTGGAGCGGTTCTTCAACAAGAGGTAGACGGGGCCCTGGCGCCGGTATGTTATGCGAGCCGTACGCTGACGAGTGCCGAACGTCGCCAAACCGTTTACGAACTAGAGTGTGCCGCCGCTGTGTTTGGGGTCACTAAGTTTAAACAATATTTAGAGGTCGCGCCCTTTGAACTGCAGACAGACAATGCTGCGTTGTCCTGGCTTTTTGAACACCCTAAACAGATCGGGAAATTAGGGAGATGGATACTTCTTCTTTCTAGGTTTAAATTTAATATAAAACATATTAAAGGCAGTTGTAATAACGTAGCCGACTGTTTGAGCCGTATGTATGAAGGAACAGAAGTAATCAATTGTTCTGCGCTTCAGGAATATCCTGTTACTAATGATTCACTTATAAGACATCAGGTAAATGACAAATTTTGCAATGAATTAATAATTCAAATCAACAGCGGGACTAAAGTGCCAAAATATAAAATTAAAAATGAGTTATTGTGCCGACAAATAGGGAAAGCGAACAAATGGCGAATAGTATTACCTACTCATTTAAAAAAAATAATTTTGAATTATTACCATGATCAGGATATAGCGGGTCACTTAGGTATAACGAAAACCATAAATAGAATTGCCAGTATTTTTTGGTGGAAGTCATTGTACGCGGATATTAAGGATTACGTAAGGTCGTGCTTGCTTTGTCAGACGGCAAAACCATTAAATAAGAAACCTGTCGGTTTAATGTCATCAACAATACCGACCGAAACGTGGGAAAGAGTTTACATAGATTATAAGGGACCATTTCCGACATCAAAGAACGGGAACAAATATATTTTGGTTATTATGGACGGTTTCTCAAAGTGGGTCCAGTTGATTCCGGTACGTGCAGCGACCGCCGCTAACACGGTGCGCGCGCTATCCAGGCTCGTGTGGGCGAATTATGGACCACCGCGAAATGTTGTATCTGATAACGCAACACATTTCACAGCTGATGTATTTAAGGAAATGTGCCAGGCTTGGGGAATTAATGATATTAAAATATCTCCGTATTATCCACAGGCGAATTCAGTTGAACGTGTGAACAGAAATTTAAGTGTTATGTTGAATATTTACTGTAGGAAAACAAAATCTGTATGGGACGAATCGCTACCAAACTTTCAGCTTGCGCTCAACACCGCAGTTCATGAAAGTTCTAATCGTACACCATCATCTACTTTTCTCGGGCGGGAAATTAGGAGTCCTTTAGTAAATAAGTGGGAATTGGACAAAATCATTTCTGACGGTAGCATATAAACTCATAACGATAATATAGTAGCTCAAAATTTAAACATTGCACATGCCAGACAGGAATATTATTACAATAACCGTCGGAGACCAAATATTTTTAAGGTAGGGCAACAAGTACTCGTAAAATGTTTTCCGCTTACAAACGCCGATCGAGGAGTATGCGCCGCTTTCTGTCCACGGTGGTCAGGACCATATACAATTAAGAATATTACAAATGGTCAAGCCACAGTAACTAAAACGAATTCGAATAATTGTGTAAAAAGAGTCAATATTTCTCAGTTGAAGCCATACTGTTCAAGATTAAGTGGGGGGGGATGTGACAATGTGCAACTTTCAACTACCCACCCCGTTCCGAAATCATAACTCACGGCCGTCATTCGGGAAGGCTCAGCAGAATGCGATCTGCCTCCGAGCACGACACATCGCGCGTGTGCGTCCCGAACTGCTCAAATCCGAAACCTTGGAAGGGTGCCGTTTTACACCCACCAAGTCGCGAGTGGCTTCCGAGATCAAGCCCCGAAACACGAGTGAAGAAGTGAACAGTGCACTGTTATATGGACAATTACAAGGACTTGCTGTGAGTACCACCCCAATTCCTATCTCTCATCCTCAACACATTGTCACAACAATAAGTATGATGGGAAACCATTGCCCTTATACGATTATAGACAAACGATTATTCGGGCATTGGTTTCGAGCCAGCAAAGGTGTAACAGACTCCCGCCTACTCTTGTCGACCGCCACGCACCTTTCAAAATACCCCTGGATCCTGTATCAAAGAACAGAAAAAGGAAAAGATGTGTGTAGTGTTGGAAAACCAAGAAGGTGAGAGTAGACACGAGAGACTATTGCCCAAAGTGCCCAAAACAGCCAGGACTGTGTCGTCTATTGTCAGGGGTTATGCTTTGTAGAGTTTCACAAAAATGTGTTATAAGAGTTTTAGTTACCTAAGTAGATACATAATCATAGCTTTAGTTTTATTTATATACTTTTAATTTTTATGTATTAGTATGTGTGTTGTTATATGTACTTAAGTGCTTAAAAATAAATATTTTGAATGAAACTTTACCTTTTTTATTTTATGTCCCACAAAAAGAATTAACATACAATTACCTTTCCATATTTATTTTAACAAAATAAATATTATACAAAAGTCTATCAAAAAGAATATTGGCTAAACAAAATTTATGCATGACGCCATCCAATATGTACCACTTCATGAGCGCGCGATACTGCGCACCGCAGAGCCACTGAGTAACGCGTAACGCCACAATGGCGTGACACTGCGACAAGTTTGAATGGCTCTGGCCCCGTAGCCGAATGGCATTTCTCCGACGCCAAACGAAAGCGATACGCCGCTGGCTCTGTCGCGCCAATACGCAAGCGCGATAGAGATAGATATCTACTAGCGCTTCGTTTCGTGAGCGTTTCGTGAGCGATTGTGCCATTCGGCTAGCCACCCAGGACCGCTTCGGCCTCAGTTTCATTTCGTCAACTTCTTAAGTAGTTCTCATTCGCATTTGGTCTACTGTTCCGATTCGCCAGCATTCCTATATCGTCACTTTCTTTTCTCGCCCGCTTTCTTACGTGGGCCACTGTAGTAACTTGGTTATATTCCTAATTAGACTACAGTGCCGATTCGTCAACACTCCTAATTCGTCCATAGTGCTTACTCGTCAACATTCCTATTTAGACCACAGTGCCAACTCGTCAACTACATAGCATAGTAATAGTACATCATCATTATCATCAAACTTATCTTTATGGTTAAGGACAAGTCGGCTGCCCTACGCAGAAATCAAGTATCTCAAAATTTTCCAAAAAATGGTTTTTTACATCATTCGATCCATTTTTTTCAAAATACATCTTTCAGTATTTTTTTGAAATTTTTATAATGTATATTTTTCAAAATACAGAACTTTAAAAAAATCAACTATCTTTTTTTAACGGGGTATTCTACGCTAAAGTCAAGTATCTACCCCATTTCTATCTTGAAATCGAGTATCTTGCGAAAGATACTTGCAATTCATATTAGATGGCTAAGTTACTTGACTTCAGAGTTGAAATATTGATATTGATTGCGAAGTTACTTGACTTCAGCGTAGAAATATTGATATTTATTGATAAGTTACTTGACTTCATCGTAGAACTATTGATATTGATTGCGAACTTACTTGACTTCGGCGTCTATCATTTTGTTATGATGTCAAAAGCTTGTAATTACTCAGTTACTTTATATATTTCTACCTGACTTATTAAGTAGGAATTGGATTTAAAAATAGCTGCTGTCCATGTTTTTCTCATAATTATCTGATGCTTTATTTCGTGCATGGTATAAAATATTTTATTTTAACTACAGTCAAGTTCCCTATTATTATAATTAAAGAAGACTATAACTTTCATTATTTTTTTCTGTCTTCGAGTATTTAGGAACCTACCTACTGTACTTAATTAATATTGTGCGTTCCACGGGAAATCGCTTTCGAGGTTTTTTTTTGTTATTTAAATAGTCTCTTACAACATAAGTAATTAAGTTTAATGAGTATTTTTGAACTCTTCCTGACAGAAAAACCTCTTAAACCTATAATCTTAAGACAACTTGCATTCAAACACAACCAGAGCTTCTTTTCCGTGGATTACTCCAATATTGCATTTATATTAAAACCTAATTTACACAAGCATGACATACACTACATTAAAGGCATCTATCTAAAATGTATACATTGTATACATATACTAGTGGTCCGCCCCGGCTGCGCACGGGGCTATCATAAAAAAGGTTATAGTAATTTGTCCTTAAAAGATAGACATATGCTATTACGGACTTTCTTGTATGTCTATGAATAATACACAATTTCGCCATACATTGTTTTAATGTAGCTCAAACAGTTTGGGCAGCGATTTCGATTAAAGCTCTCAGCTAGCAGAATTTTGTCCGACTTGATTAGCAAAAATTGACATATTTCAACCAATACAAACAAGATCTCAACAAATTATATACCAAAACCTTTCCCAAGAATCATTCTATTAATTGGTGAAAACTGAATGAAAATCCGGTTTGTAGTTTTTGTTTTAGATACTTACAGTTAAAAATAACAAGCCTACCAAAGCTAAATGAAAACAGTTCAAGATACTTGCTTTCTTGTAGAAAAGCTTTAAAATTTTCTTATCGCATTCTACGCAGAAAGCTGTTTTTGTATTTTAAAATGATTGTGCTAATAATTTTGAAAAAATAATTATAGTACACTATTAATGATATCTAGTATAATAAAGTTCGTCTGTTTTAAAGGCTTTCAATTAATTAATAAGCATATAATCAGGAAAATTAAAAAAAAATCGTTTTTTCGCTCTACTGTAAAATTTGACAAAATCCAGATACTTGATTTCTGCTTAGGGCAGCCGAAGTGTGACAACAGCAAATACTAATTGTAACTGCCGCATACTAGCTGGAAAATAGCACTTAAGAAGATATGAAGTGCACATTGACATTAATTTTATCTATGATTCAATGACACACATAAGTCAATTCAGTCAGTCACTGAATCAAAAACTTCCAACAGTAAAATGTCGAATTTACATTTTACTAAATCTCAGAGAGGCCGTAATTTGCTTGTTGTAGGCAATAAATACACGTACACTAAAAGTTCAGAGAATGTAAATTCTTCAAGGTGGAGATGCACAAATAGATGGGAATGTTCAGCGTCATTAACTTTAGATCGAGATCAAAAAAGAATTTTGCGTGAAAGCCTACATATGTGTCGTCCAGATAAAACAAAATTAAAGGTGCGACAAATGATTGCAACTGCCAGAGAAGAAGTTTGCCAGAATTTAAAGTCTGTACAAGCAGTCTACGAAGAGATAGTGGAAAAAACGAAACACGACATTTCTCCGCAGCATGTTCCACCATATATGTCCGTAAAAAGCAGTTTATATAGAATGCGTAAAAAATATCTGGAAACTGATAAACTTATCTTTAGACATTTAAGCGAGGTAAAAGTGCCAAAAGGAATGGATAGCAAGTTTCACGTGATAGAGGATGGTGATGATGATAAAATTACATATCATCTTTTGTTCATTTCTTTCAAAAACCATTATAAAACGAAAGTAAATGGTTCCTATTTCGGGGACGGTACGTTCAAATCTACCCCAAAGCCCTTTTCTCAACTGTACATCATTCATTTAGGCTATTGTTCGGACGAGAAACGCGTGTATATATTTCCAATAATATACGCCATGTTGCCCAACAAAAGGCAAGATACGTACATACGCTTGTTTCATTTAATTAAAAATGAACTTGGCGTTTCCATTGGTAGTTTTAAATGTGACTATGAAATTGCACAGTTTAATGCAGCTCGAGCAGTATTTCCGGACGCCGTGATCACAGGGTGCTACTACCACTTTAATAGAGCTGTGTGGAAGTGGGCTGATAAAAAAAAGGTCACGTCAACACCTGAAGGAAGAAAGGTAACACGATGGTGTGCGAATTTTGTTTTACTTCCACCAAACTTCATGCCAGAAGCTTGGGATGCTATAATACGCGAAGCACCAAATACCACAGAATGTAATAATTTCAAAAAATATTTTCTTGACCAATGGTATAAAAAAAGTCACAATTTCTTGAGTTGCTCTAACGATATCCACCGGACGACCAATTCAGCAGAAGGCTACCATCGGTGACTAAATTCAAAGTTGCATGGCAGTGAAAAACCAATTTTTTTTTTATCTGCAAGCTGATGATGCAAGAGGCCAGTCATTTTGACTGCAAAATTATGAAGAGTGCATTTGGGCCGTTTCCAAAAAATAGGAGAAGTAAAGACATTTACTTCGATAAAAAAATAATGTCGTTGCGGAGGAAACTCACGGTGACAGAGATATCTGCTATAGATTTCCTAAAAAAAAATGGTATACATTAAGATGGTGTTGACCCTTTTGTGCCTTTCGGGGAAGGAGTTCAGATTCTACTTGTGTCTGTTTCACAGCACGTCTGTTTCTTACTTTACCGGATTCTTGGCTGGATTCGATTTAAACTTTAGATCGATGTTGGCTGGATTCTTCTTTGGTCGGTTTCTAATCAGGTCATTTTGTTAGGTTGTCAAATAACAGACCTACTAAGATTCTGATAATCAAATAAGAAATTTGATAATCTAATAAAATGACATGCTTAGAAACCGACCAAAGAAGAATCCAACCAACTAAGAATCCGGTAAAGTAATAAGACGTGGTGCGAAACTGACACAAGTAGAAACTGACCTCCTTCGCCGAAAGGCTTCTGTGTATGAAGTAGGTTTGTACGTATTATTATTTAAATATTGAAGGATTATTTATTTTCATAAGAAATTTAGCTAAGAAAAGTTCTTTTTTTAAGTTTAAAGCGTAATTTTTTTAAATAATGTAATTTACTTTAGTAAATTACACTTTTTCAAAACCTGCGTTAGTGTTGTCGTGTTTTTTTCTATAGAGCGATTTTTAGGGTTCCATAGCCAAATGGCAAAAAACGGAACCCTTAGTAGATTCGTCATCTCTGTCTGTCTGCCTGTCCGTCCGTATGTCACAGCCACTTTTTTCCGAAACTATAAGAAGTGCAGTGTTGAAAAACGGTAAGTAGACATATTCTGTAAACCGCTTTAAGATTTTCACACAAAAAAAAAAAATATATATATACAGGGTGTTTGGTCCATCGTTGGCCAAATTAAAATGGCGGATAGGTGGGGTTGTTCCCTATCTCACCACGCTTTCCAAAAAATTTTTTGACCGACGTGCATTTTTTTTAAATTTTTTTGTTGTTTTGAAAAGAAAATCAGGACCAACTCGTTTAAAATTAAATTTTAATGAAAAATAAGTTCTAGAGACATGCAATTGTTATTGCATCGTGATGTGCAACGTTGCACTGCTTTATTAAAGTGAAAATTTCGGACATCTAACGCTTAGTTTAGTTTTTATTGGCCCTCGAAGGTTTTACAGGATGTAAAAATTTTGCCATAGGTCAATTTTGATTTGCAATGAAAAAAAAAATAAAAAAGATTACGTTCTTAAAATTCTTTTACTAAATTGTGTGTTTTATCCTCTTTCTAATGATGTAAAATAATCCCGGAAAACCTTTCATAAACTTGATTTTTCCGCGGTTATTGTAACGGACACGACAGGCAAATCATCATTGCTCAAACATTGACGCCTCTTTTTTGAAATCCCGTAAGTAACAAGCGGGTTTGTTTTCTCGATGACCGATGAGGTTTGCAGGTTATTAAGATTTAAAACTTATCTTACGTTAATCTAGCCTTGGAGTTGAAGGTCAACTTTCACATTTCAGCGTGATAAGATAAGGAAGTGTTTTTGAAAACAACACGTGCAAAGCCGGTAAAGACTGCTATCTCCCTCTTACACAGCACAATAAGTGCAGTTGTCTCTCTCTTTCATGGGTTAGACGTCAAACTGATCTACCAAAAGCCAGCAGTAGGGCTAGATAAGACTAGACTCTACTTAGGTAGTGGCATCAGATCAGATCTCCTGACCTAGCTCCGTTGAACTTTTACATCTGGGGACGGGCGAAGGAACTTGTTTACAAAACGGAGGTGGAATCGCGGGAAGATTTGTCTCAACGAATATTGGCGGCCTTCGAGGTGATCAAAGGAGAAGTTCGATTGCGAATAACAACAGTGGAAATAAGAAAAAGGTACTATGCATGCATTCGCAACGGAGGTCGCCAGTTTGAACAAAATTTGTAAAAATAACGTGTAATAAAAATTTAAAAAGAAAATGGTTTTTTTTTTAACCTGCATGTCGATACTTTTCTGATGCTTCCATACAAGAACCGGGGAAAAAATTATTTCAGGAAAGGTTCAGGATTAATGTACCATAAGATGGTTAAATCACGTCTCAAGTCTAATCTGATGTCACTACCTAAGTAAAGTGTAGTCTTCTTATCTAGCCCTACTGCTGGCCAGGTAGATCAGTTTGACGTCTAACCCATGAAAGAGAGAGACAACTGCACTTATTGTGCTGTGTAAGAGGGAGATAGCAGTCTTTACCGGCTTTGCACGTGTTGTTTTCAAAAACACTTCCTTATCTTATCACACTGAAATGTGAAAGTTGACCTTCAACTCCAAGGCCAGATTAACGTAAGATAAGTTTTAAATCTTAATAACCTGCAAACCTCATCGGTCATCGAGAAAAAAAACCCGCTTGTTACTTTTTTTTTTTTTATACTACGTCGGTGGCAAACAAGTATACGGCCCGCCTGATGTAAAGCGGTGGTGTTACTTACGGGATTTCAAAAAAGAGGCGTCAATGTTTGGGCAATGATGATTTGCTTGTCGCGTCCGTTACAATAACCGCGGATAAATCAAGTTTATGAAAGGTTTTCCGGGATTATTTTACATCATTAGAAAGAGGATTTAGTAGAAGAATTTTAAGAATGTAATCTTTTTTATTTTTTTTTCATTGCAAATCAAAGTTGACCTTTGGCAAAATTTTTACGTGCTGTAAAACCTTCGAGGGCCAATAAAAAATAAACTAAGCGTTAGATGTCCGAAATTTTCACTTTAATAAAGCAGTGCAACGTTGCACATCACGATGCAATAACAATTGCATGTCTCTAGCACTTATTTTTTATTAAAATTTAATTTTAAACAAGTTGGTCCTGATTTTCTTTTCAAAACAACAAAAAAATAAAAAAATAATGCACATCGGTCAAAAATTTTTTTGAAAAACGTGGTGAGATAGGGAACGACCCCACCTATCCGCCATTTTAATTTGGCTAACGATGGACCAAACACCCTGTATTTTAGGGCTCAGTTTGAAGTATACTTCAAACAGAGACTCGCAATTTTTTTTTCGTGAACCTATGTACGAGTATGTATGGATAGGTCTTCAAAAATTATATTGAAGTAACTTTTAAAATAAGAGAATGAAAAATCTAAAAAAATATATGATGTACATTATCAATATTATCATGCAAACTTCCAGCGAAAATTTGTTTGGACGAGATCCAGTAAGTATTTTTTTTATACTACGATACCCTTCATGGCTGTGTCCGACTCGCACTTGCCTATAAGATTTCCAATGAAACACTGCCTTTAGACTTTACCTTACCGTTTATCCTAGGTCGATAAAAGAACGCGGACGAGTTGGCACTTTGGTCGAAATAGGAACGTAGACAAAAATGGTATATTGACGATATCAGATATTGGACGATTTGGCACTATGGTCAAAATAGGAATTTAGACAAAATGGGGTATTGACGATATAAGAAAGTGGACGAGTTAGGAAGGTTACGAATTAGGAATTGTAGGGTGACGACATAACACTGCGGACGATTTATGGAGATGACGAAATGAAACTGGGGCCGAAGCGTTCCTGAGCCGTTTGAATGTATGGTAGCGCGCCGTACTTGCTTAGTGAGTTTGGGCACAGTGTGCACAAGAACTCCTTAAAACAATATTTGACACCTGGTTATTTTTTTAATCAATAGTGACTATAGTGAGATATATACATAATTATTCATTCCTATGACTTAACTTGTCCGAAAACAAATACCGCTTAACGATATCTCAAAAAATGACCTTCTAGGACTGATTAAATTCATACCTTCGAGTTCGAATCCTAACATAGATTTTAACAGTATAGATCATTACCGAGCTCATGTATTGAGAAATCACATTTGGCAGTGCTATGACAATTTAAAAATAGAATTACTAAAAGTGAAAAAGTAATGATAGCATATTGTATTATTTACGCAAGGAAATAAGTAGGCTATGGCACGTTTTTAAAGGGTATAGCCGGACTGTCATAGCAAAATCGCTTCTAGCTTATTTGAGATATTAGTTATGCACGATTATTCGTTACATATACTTTTGGTGAATAAATGATTACCAGTTGAGAAAAAAATTTAAATAACAAATTTAGTTTTTTTTTTCTTCAAAACCACGTAGTATCCGATTGATTTGTTCTTTGGATAGTTTATTGATATATTAGGGATACAGCAAATAAAGGAAATCCTCAAATTGAGTGAGTATTTGAGAATTGTTGAGATCAAACTTCATAATGGCGTGAACATTATGTGTTCGTTCCTGATCATGTCCTTGGTTATTCACAGAGATGGCCTGTCTTCTGCTATTGGGTTGCGAGCGCTCCGCTTTAAGCGGTGAGCTAATAATCCAAATTAACTTTTATTTTGCCTTGTTAGTCTTGAGACACATTAGATTAACGTATTCATATGTCGCTTTCAGGAGCCGGGAACCTTCTTAAGAATTTTGTACAACTTTGTAAATCTTTATTGGAATTGGATCTCTTAAGCCGGTCAAGCCTTAACCACAGCAGTCGGTGCAACTGTGAAGAAAAAATACGACACTGGTTTGATAGGGTTCATAAGCACCTGGACGATAAAGACTATCTAGATATCCTGCAGGATCCGTCTCGAATTTTTAATTGTCACGAATCAGCATTCTTCTTGTGCCCAGGGGTCAAGCTGTGTTAGCAAATAAAGGCAAAAAAAGTGTTTATCCGGCAATAATGGAAAAAAAGACCTTACCCTTCCTCTTGGTGCTTCAGCTGATGGAAATCTAATGATTTACTAGGGAAGTCTGATGACGATGCACGTGATGTGGATGGTGGTAAAATAGAGCACCCGGACATAAAGTGGGTATTCAAGGTTCTTCTCCCTGCGGCCTAAGCAATGCGTTTTAGCTGGAGACTCGGGTAACCACCAGAAAAACAGTCTCTTAAGCTCGTTACAAGTCTCAACAAACTAGTGCTCAAATGATAACAGAAAAACATGACACCAACAGCATAATATTCTGGTTAATACAACAGCATAATAGTCCGCCACAGAGCATAGAATACCAGCTGCTCAAATGATAACAGAAAAACATGACACCAACAGCATAATGTACGTTATTCGTTTATACCCTACCCTAGCCCCCTTCTACCCTAGTTTTAGCTCTTTTCTTATTGTATCACAAAAATTGTCCTGTGAAGTACGGAGTACCCCCAGATTTAGCTCTTATAATTATTGTGTATTACAATTTTCACCTCACTAGCTCGGAAAGAACTTTTTGATTCTTTAAAAACAGATAGCAAAATCGCATTTTATCCACAAGAGTGCAAAGAATATTTGAATGAAAAATGACTAGTCAGTAAAACTATATGCGAAAACTGTTGAAAGGGAATATAATTCAATACCTAAAGAAAAAAAACTTTCGTAGGTACCCATCTGAGTAGGTATGCCGTGAGGATATTTATATTCACATTGGCTACAGCTGAAAGGCTTCTCATCTGTGTGAGTCATCAGGTGCCTCTGTAAATCTATTTTCGTTTTAGTATTGTAGCCACAGGGTTACAACTACTACAACTAGATAGCTTCTCGTCAGTATGAGCCATTTTTCTTAATTTAGTCAATACAACTATGTCTCAAATGGTGATATTCAGTGCAAAATACGGTGCAGCGTTTAGTGTTTACATGGCAACCGAAATGTATGAATATTATGATCTTGTCATTAAGTACCACCAGAAGATTAAACCAGTATCCTATTGTACCCGGTGATCAGAACGTAAACATCTATGAATATGATATGATGATGAACAAACTGAGGTACCCTTAGATAGTAACAATGTTACAGAAGCCGTTTCAAAGGCGTGTAGATTGGCCTGTATGAGCGGGTTCATAATAAAAACTCGGGAAATGAAACGCCTATATATGTATCTAAGTAATACAATTTCTACTTTAGATTCTGTTATGATCGGGTTGACGGAGACCCTGAGAGGTAGTTTTACGTAACAACTTTTTTTATAGGATTAAACCCGAAGTCTTGACCAAAAAGATCTTCCGTTTATACGTTTCGCATCAGGAAGTGACATGGTCTTATTCAGAATCGGGCCATGGCAAAGGTGCTCCCGACGGGGTTGGTGCAACTGTGAAAACTGCTGCTGATAACTATGTGAAATACGGGGGCGATGTTGGGTCTTTTGATGACTTTGTAAAAGCAGTTAAACAAAACATCCAAAACGTTGAAACTATAATAATACCACAAGACGAAGTTTCAAAAAAACGAGTTTTGGGTCATATACCTGGATTTAAAGGTACTACTAAAGTTCATCAGGCCATATGGTCATCAGAATTGCCTTACTCAGTTGCCTTCAGGACTCTGAGCTGCTTTCAGTGTCGAGGCAGCTTTTTACCCTGCGAACACAATAAACACCTCGGAGTTTTGAGCACGGGAGTAGACGATATGGCTACGTGTAGGACAAGATCTACAACTGATGAAATTTGCCAGCCTAGTTTATTAACTCCAGTTGATAATCTGCTACTAAATGACGACATATTCACGGCTGAGCAACACTTAGTATTAGAAGATAACATAAGTACTTTGTTAAATACTTCTGATTTACCTGAACAAGACCCTCATCATGATATCAACTCCCTCATCAATAATCTCGAATCACCGCCACAAATTGATACCCCAACATTATGTAACAATTTAATCAAAAAAGTTGAACCAACGTTGAAGAGGACTTCTGACACATTAAAATGTTTTACCCCCCGAAATTTAAGTTCCAAATTAAATAACTCTGAATTCACTGACCTTGTCCTATAAAACAATCTCGAGTCAGATACTCCAATTATTAAAGTATCACCACCCAAAATAAAAACCCCGACCTTTGAAAAAAAGTTAAGCAGCATTGTCAACCCCGTTAGTGTTCCGAAACCTAAACAAAACTCGGCCAAAACAACGAATCAGACTGTGAAAATTATCTCTAATGTTCCCTACAATTATCAGAGATTTTTAGCTCGTGAACAGGCCGTGGGATTTGGCTCAATTGATCAAACCGAATTTGAAAAGTTTCTGAAGTTACCTGTTAGTAATAATGACCCTGCGTTAGATGAACTGTCGGTAACGTCTTTGGATGATAACGAACATAGCTTAAAATATAATACTGACACTTGGGTTGTAGCTGAATATAAGTTAAAGAAAACGTCTCAATTCTATATCGGCAAAATTATCAAAACGTTTTCCACTACTAAAAGGTAAAGTCTAAAGGCAGTGTTTCATTGGAAATCTGACTGAATTGACTTATGTGTGTCATTGAATCATAGATAAAATTAATGTCAATGTGCACTTCATATCTTCTTAAGTGCTATATTCCAGCTAGTATGCGGCAGTTACAATTAGTATTTGCTGTTGTCACACTTGACCTCAACCACAAAGATAACTTTGATGATAATGATGATGTACTATTACTATGCTATGTAGTTGACGAGTTGGCACTGTGGTCTAAATAGGAATGTTGACGAGTAAGCACTATGGACGAATTAGGAGTGTTGACGAATCGGCACTGTAGTCTAATCAGGAATATAACCAAGTTACTACAGTGGCCCACGTAAGAAAGCGGGCGAGATAAGAAAGTGACGATATAGGAATGCTAGCGAATCGGAACAGTAGACCAAATGCGAATGAGAACTACTTAAGAAGTTGACGACATGAAACTGAGGCCGAAGCGGTCCTGAGCCCGTTTATCCTAGGTCGATAAAAGAACGCGGACGAGTTGGCACTTTGGTCGAAATAGGAACGTAGACAAAAATGGTATATTGACGATATCAGATGTTGGACGAGTTGGCACTATGGTCAAAATAGGAATTTAGACAAAATGTGGTATTGACGATATAAGAAAGTGGACGAGTTAGGAAGGTTACGAATTAGGAATTGTAGGGTGACGACATAACACTGCGGACGATTTATGGAGATGACGAAATGAAACTGGGGCCGAAGCGTTCCTGAGCCCTAATGAATATACACTAATATTCGTGAGGAAAGTTCGAGGTGGATTATTTGGCTGGCCTGTCATTAGTGATGAGGATACGATAACTGAATCCCAGATCGTACAGAGTTTAGAGGAACCCCAGGAAAATAGGACGGGCCGTTCACTTTTAAGGATTTACCTAAACTTAATTTTAAGTAAACAGCTACCTGCAATAAGTCGAAATTGATCTCACGATGAATCAATTGATCTCACGTAATGCCCATCTTAATAAGGTTATGTAAAATGTTATAAATGTTAAAATAACTAGATTAACACTAGTTAACATTTTATAGTTTTTTACAATCATTGTAATTCGAGAAAGACTTCTTTTGTTTTATGTTTAGTAGTGCTCAACGCCTTATGAGGTTGTTTATCTCGTAAGATAATTTATGTCGCTGCACTACATTTTCGATTAGATTTTGTTTTGTTTACATGAAGCAACTTTATTAAATTATTTACGATTGTTAAAACTACAAGGAAGTTTGTTAGTTTTCTAATAATAATTGTACTCGTAACTTCTCTAATAATTATTGAGAAGATTGTTAATGATTGCTTTGATTTTACTAACGTTAATTTTTTGAATTATTTTACGTCGAAGGAGACATTTTTTGTAACACTATGACATTCTAAATGTTTTATTGTAAGCCTTAAAATTGTAAAATAATTTGCTGTTGTTAAAATTATCATTTAAGGCTCGGCAATTGTAATGTATAACTTTAGCTAACATGTGATGTGATTTTATTTCATTTACTTTAACATTACATACATCTCTATTAATTTGTCTAAACACTAATAAATAATGAGATGAGACTGAGGACTAAGACAAAAAAATTGCAAATGTCAAAAAGTTAATTAGATTTAACACTTGTTCAGGTTTTACTGTTTTAAAGTTTTTACAATAATTTTAATTCGAGAAAGATTTCTTTTGTTTTATGTTTAGTAGTTCTCAACGCCGTATTAGATTGTTTATCTCGTAAGATAATTTATGTCGTTGCACTACATTTTCGACTAGATATTAAGGTTTTGTTTACATGAAGCAACCTTAATTTACAATTGTTAAAACTACAAAGAGTTTTTTTAGTTTTTTAATAATACTTGCACAGGCATAATCTCGTAGCCCGGATCATTCACCAGCAGCTTGCTCTTCAATACGGCCTTGTGGACCGCGAAGTACCGTACTACAAGTACTTATCTGCGCCAGTTCTTGAAAATGGCCGTGCCACGCTCTATTGGGATCGATCTATTATCACTGACAGGACTATTGTAGCCAATAAGCCTGACATTGTGATAATAGATCGACCGCAACGCCGGGCCGTGCTCGTTGACATCACCATCCCCCATGATGAGAATCTCGTGAAAGCCGAGAAGGACAAGTCCAGTAAGTACCTAGACTTGGCTCACGAGATAACCACCATGTGGGATGTTGATTCAACGATCATTGTCCCGATAGTCGTTTCAGCGAACGGTCTCATAGCGAAGAGTCTCGACCAACATCTTAAGAGACTCTCGCTCGGTGGTTGGATCAAGGGTCAGATGCAGAAGGCGGTGATTTTGGACACAGCGCGGATAGTCCGACGGTTCCTCTCTCTGCAGCCCTAACCACCGGCAGCTTGGGCCCTGCCCCGCTGCTGGCGGCACCCTAGGTTAGGTTTTTTATAATATGTTTATATTTTTTTATTGTTTTGTAAGTGGTTTTGTATTTTACTTTTATATTCGTATTATAAATAACCTAGCCTAAGATTTGAAAGAAATAAAGAGGAATTGTACTCGAAACTTCTCTAATAATTGAGAAGATTGTTATGATTGCTTTGATTTTACTTACGTTAATTTTTTGGATTATTTTACGTCGAAGGAGACATTTTTTGTAACACTATGACATTCTAAATGTTTTATTGTAAGCCTTAAAATTGTAAAATAATTTGCTGTTGTTACAATTATCATTTAAGGCTCGGCAAATTGTAATAACTTTAGCTAACATGTGATGTGATTTTATTTCATTTACTTTAATATTACATACATCTCTGTTAATTTGTCTAAACACTAATAAATAATGAGACTGAGGACGGAGACTGAAAATTTGTCAAAAAGTTGAGTTGATTATTATATTATAAAACAAGTATTATTCGTTTTATTTTAAGCCTCCATATTAGAAAATATAATCACTTTCATTTTTATCCCATTCATTTTCATTTCCATCTAGTCGAATTTCATTTCCATCCTTACGTGGTTCATTACCTTCCCAAGGGTTTTCATTTCCATCTGCGGCTTCATTACCATCCTTACTTTTTTTTTTAAAGTAATACTAGTACAGAGGTGCCTTTCACTAAAACATAGTTACTAAGTGTATATACATTCGCGATATAAAAATAATGACCATAACTTTAAAAAAAAAAGTTCTCAAAATAACGCCAAATCGGCACGAAACGGTAGAACGACCCCCATCAAGACATATCTTAACTGACCCCACAAACCACAACAAAATTTGCACCAATCCTAGGGTTAAATGGTTATCAAATTGTGTCCATATTTGTGTATTTGCTCAACATAACGGAAATTCATGCTTGTATTCCCAAAAGAGGTAGACAGAACATCTGAAGTGGCTCAAGTTTCAGCGCCACCCTCAGCAATTAACGGGTTGAAAGAAATTGATCCACACTGATTGCAGTGACAATAAAATTTGCAATAATTTACTAATAAATATGAATATTAGAACAAAAAAGATACCTATTTCAGTGTAAATTCCGTTATATTTAAGGGAAGCTTCCTTAGGTGAGATACAATTATTTTTTCTAAGAATCTATGCACTAACTATAGTTTCTGTTTGATCCAATGGTTGAGTGGTAGAGCATGCCTCACGGCATTAAATCCGCCATTTGTACAATTTTATGTCATGCAATTACTGTCATTGAGTTAAACGCGTCATTAAAATAAGTTTCATAACTGAACAAGTGCATCATGACATTCATGAGCACAGGGCCGGATTAAGGGTAGAGCGAGTGGAGCGGCCGCTCTAGGCGCCACATGGTAAGGGGGCGCCAAAATCGAGAATGTGGAAAAATCCATACAAAAAATTATACGTTGCGTGGGCACGCACATATCACAAAATGGCGAGAGGAGTCCGAATGAATCCACCCATTGAAAATCTAGATTTGTAATTCAGATTAAGTGGAAAGTTGCACCACATTGCCATTCATAAGGGCGCTGTTGCTAGGGCGCCGAAAAAGGAGGATTCTAGCCCTTGACGAACCACGTTGTTGTGCGGCGAACGGAAAAGTTACGTCGCTATCCAAATGCAAAAATATGAGTCTACCCGATAGTCCAAAGCGGAGTTCCTCATAAAGCCAAAGGCGCAAAACGTCTCAGAGAGGCGCAATTCTGTGAGTCGCAGCAGATGGTGAGCGAATTTCAAAGCACTCAGATCACTTAGTGGCAAAATGCCGAAAAAGGCATCCCGACGGTGACGATCGAGTCCGCGGTTAATCTCTTAATTAACTCTTAGTATTATAAAAATAATAGTGATGGCGAAATATAAGGTCTAAAAGTCGAGAACATAGGCGCCCCGTGAAGTCAAAATACCCCAAAATATGTCAAAGACCGCAGCTCTGCAAACGATACCTAAAAGCTAGAAAGTTCGCGGATTCCCCTCCGACGGGTTGTCTTAATTAATCGAGTCAATAGGAAAAAAAATCGCGCTCGCTTCGCTCGCGCTTACTATTTATGATTATCTTCTCTTTTTGTTAGGACAAATTCCGAATCTGCTTTCCTGACTTGGCCACTATAGTGCTCTAGGTAAGTATACTAGGGTGCGACTACGAAAGTTCAACCATTTGTCCCTTTCGCACTCTGTATGATGAAATCCATAAATTCTGTATTGCGTCAATTTTCAAAAAAAATTCGCGCTCGCTGCGCTCGCGATTTCTTTTCCTACGTAGTGAAACTTCTTCCCAAAGGCGCCGAAACTCTAACTCGCTCTACCCTGATCGAGTGCACGGGCCGGCGCTGCATGAGCATGATTAATTTTGACATGTGCTGTCATATACCTACTTGACACTAAATTTTATGTTGAGGTTCTTGCAATGTTAATAATTCATTTATTAATTACTAGCTTTTGCCTGCGGCTTCGCTCGCGTTAAATTCGAAAATTGCGGAATGCTTCATACAAACTTGCACCCCCCATTTTAGGGAAGTGGAGGGTTAGAAGGAGACAAAAAGTAGCCTATGTCACTCTTCATCCCTTTAACTATCTCCACTTCAAAAAGTCACGTCAATTCGTCGTTCCGTTTTGCTGTGAAAGACGGACAAACAGACACACACTTTCCCATTTATAATATTAGTATATTCATTGTGTATGAAATAAAGATTTTATTTAATTTAAACTTATGATATTTACTAGGTAAGCTAGCTACGTAGCTTTTATTAAAGAGCCTAACAACTTGTATATTTATGACAGCAGATGATAATATATAGCAATTTGATATTATTTGGCAATCATTTCATACTGGGATTGATTGGTACTAGAGATGGGTCGTGGGTAAATACCCAATCTACCCACCCAGGTATTTACCCGGTAAATACCTATCTACCCGGTATTTACCCGTATCTACCCAAATTGACGGGTAGATTCATTTCATGTTGCACATGCTGATTTGTGTTAAAATGGAGATAAATACTAAGTTAGTGGTTGTAATTATTATACACAATTTAAAACGAAACTGTTCAGTCAAATATACAATTAAGTTTACAGAAGTTTTTATGTATATTTTTAAAAATAATTAAGAAAAAATGTTTTATGTGTGCTTTTTAGATTGCATTAAATAGTCGTATTTATACGATAAAGATAAACTTCTTAGTACTGGTTGGAGGGGGTTATGGTGGGGTTAGGGGGGGTAAAATGTATTTTTTTCATATTTCATGGAAACTATCATTAATATCGAAAAGTATTGTATGTACGAACTAAAGTAGACACAATTTCCTACAAAAAAGTTTATATGCATTTTTGTCATAAAACATACTATGTATGAGTTATGAGCTTCAAAAAGAGACATTTAAAATATTTTTTATTCACATATTTTTATTTACAGTTTTAATTTATCAGACTTATAATTTATATTAAAAGCATTTGAAATTATTTCCGTATGTCAGAGAATGATATTACACGATTTTTAAAGTTGGAGTGATATTACATTTTATCTCATAGCAACCTATTTGTTCTCAATTTGCATAAACATTATGTGTACAATTACAAAGACTGACTTAAATGAATATATTTTAGCCCAAACA